>NC_043709.1:98350718-98472721 GCF_006229205.1 Suricata suricatta
AGTGCTATTGCTGGGTCATAGGGAGGGAAATGAAAGCAAAACTGAACTCTTGGGACTTCATCAAGATAAAAATCTTCTGCACTGCAAAGGAAACAATCAAGAAAACTAATAGGCAACCGACAGAATGGGAAAAGATAGTTGCAAATGACATATCAGATAAAGGGCTAGTATCTAAAATCTACAAGGAACTCACCAAACTTCACACTCACAAAACAAATAACCCAGTGAAGAAATGGGCAGAAGACATGAACAGACACTTCTCCAAAGAGGACATCCAGATGGCCCACAGGCACCTGAAACGATGCTCAACATCACTCATCATCGGGGAAACACAAATCAAAACCACACTGAGATACCACCTGAAGCCAGTCAGAGTGGCTAAAATGAACACATCAAGAGACTATAGATGCTGGCGAGGGTATGGAGAGATGGGCACCCTCCTACACTGTTGGTGTGAATGTAAACTGGTGCAGCCGCTCTGGAAAACAGTGTGGAGGTTCCTCAAAAAACTTTCAACCATTTTAAAAGAAGAGTTGTTTGTCTTTTCCTCATTGATATGAAGGAGTTCTTCATATATTCTTGGTACAAGTTTTGTGCTGAGTATCTGTTTTCCAAATACCTTTTTTCCACTCTGTGGTTTTCCTTTCCTTCTTCATTTGTGCCTTTTGGTGGATAGAGTTTCTTAATTTTATTCTAGTCTAATTTATTGATCTTTTTCTTATGATTAGTGCTTTTTGTGTTCTGTTTAAGAAATCATCACCTATAAGGTAAAATTAGTGAATATATTCTTTAATGTTATCTTCCAGAACTTTATTGGTTAACACTTTACCTTTGGACTATAGTCCACAGAAAATTGATTTTTTTCCTTGTGTGTGTGGCATGGTTGTGAGTTGAGACTAATTTTTTTCTCCACATGGTTGTCTTATTGACCCAACAACATTTGTTGAAAGAACTATCCTTTCCTGTGCTCTGCAATGTTCCACGTCATCAAACAAGTGTGTGGGGCTGCCTCTGCATTCTCTGTTTTAGTCTATGTGTCTGTTTGACTGTCTTTGTGCTAATACCTCATTATCTTAAACATTGCACTTAAAATTTTTTTCTTAATGTTATATTTATTTTTGAGACAGAGAGAGACAGAGCATGAGCTGGGGAGGGGCAGAGAGAGAGGGAGACACAGAATCTGAAGCAGGCTCCAGGCTCTGAGCTGTCAGCACAGAGCCAGATGTGGGGCTTGAACCCACGGACTGTGAGATCATGACCTGAGCCGAAGTTGGATGCTTAACCAACTGAGCCACCCAGGTGCCCCTAAACATTGTACTTTATTGCAACATATACTAAGCCTTTCAAAGTTCCCCCCCACCCCATTTTCCATTTTGTTTTATATTAGGCAAGCTTCTTCAGTCTGACTTCTGTTCCCACCACTGTGCCCCAAATGGCCTTGTGTAGATGACTGTCTCCCTCTGGTTGGTGCCAAAACGTAACAGATATTTTAGTTCTCAGCTTCCTTAACCTTATGACAATGTCCGGAACAGCTGACCTTTCCTTCCTGTTTGAAACACTATCTAACCCAATACCACGCTTTCCTGATTTCCCTCCTACTTCTCTGGCCACCTCCTCTAAGTCTTCTTGGCTGGATTATTCTGCTGGGTTGTGATTTTAATCCTTATTATCTTTTTACCTAGAGAGAGAGAGAGAGAGAGAGAGAGAGAGAGAGAGAGAGAGAGAGAGAGAGAGAATCTCAAGTGTGAAGCCTGATGCGACTCTGGGATCATGACCTAGTGAAATCAAGAGTTGGACACTCAACCGAATAATCCACCCAGGGTGCCCTGGGAATTATATTTAAATGTTGGGCTGCTTTGAATCTCATTTCTAGGCTCCCTTTTCTCATTTTACAGTTATTCCTGCAGTGATTTATTTCCAACATTTCTGCTGCCATCTTCATGTTAAGAGAGCTCCTGAATTTATATCTCCACTTAGAATTTTCTTCAGAGCTTGAAATCATGGATCATCTCAGAGTTTTTCCCTCCATGATTCTCTTCCTGAATTATTTTTTATCCCAGATTTTTTTTAAATCTTCCTACCTTCTTTATATAGTCAGATACCTTCCTGTTGGGGCTTCAGACAAGGGATTTCTTTGAAATTCAGTTGCTCAAAATCTTTAATTGAGGGTATTTCTCTAATTCACTAGGAAGTTGAGTGAATTACCCAATTTATTTCTATCAGTTTCTTCGTTCTCTTAAGAGACAGGTAATATCCCTTCAAAGTGTTGGTTGTCAGCCCTCCTAGGTGTCCGTGAAGCACGCCTCATCTGCCGTGTTACTATTTTCATTTTCATTTTGACATATAGAATGGTAGAGCTTTAAAGAAGGGGAAGATGAAGGCACGGAAATGCCAAGGGAATTTCTCCCACCACAACTGGTAGTCAACACGGGCCTCAGGTTTTTCCATCAAAGTCCCCTCACAAGACCATTGGTAATTCTCAAAAATCATATGTCCAGTCTCCAACCTTGATTACTAGTCCAGGGGAGGGAAAGAGCTGTGCCTTTCACCCTGCTGGGGAATTGACAAATAGGCCTGTTTATTTGTTCATTGCTTATGCCCTATGATTCTCCTGATAATCACTTTAGAACTTTTTTAGGTCAGAATCATCCCCTGTATCTCTTAAAGCTGGAGATTCAGTGTCATAGGGACTACTGATCAGGAAGTCAGTTAGATTAAAAGTTCTTTTTTGTGTGTTTGTGTTAGTAGGTGGTCAATTTATTCTCAAGTTTGAGCATTATCAGAATCACCTGAAGCGCCTATTTAGGACTGTGTTTCTCTGTATGGTTTGATTAGTAGGGATTATAGTAGATACACTTACTTCTTTTTATAGTGTACTCAGAATTTGTATTTTACCACTTCAAGGTGAGTGCACAAACCTTACCATCTCATAAATCCCTTTACCCTTCCTGCTTTGTCTAGTAGTTTTCTTACATAATTATAGTGGCATCTATTGAAGAACACATCAGAAATGTTACAACATTGGGGTACATGTGCTCCTATGCATCAGCACTTCTGTATCCCCTGGGCAATCTTTAACTACTAAACATCTTTTTAAAAAATCAAGAAGAGAAGAACGATATATTTAATTTACTCAGATATTTACCATTTTTGTGGCTCTTTCTTCATTCCTGATGTTCTGTTTCCCTTCTGTCTGAGGAATTGCCTTTAGCAGTGCTTTTATTGTTGGTAGGAAGTTCTCTTATTTTCCTTTATCTGAGAATCTTTTATTTTAACCTTCATTCGTGAATGATATTTTCACAGGATAGAGAATTCTGGGTTGACAATTCTTTTCTTTCTGTACTTACAAAATGTTCTGCTGCGGTTTTCTGGCCTTCTCATTTCCTGATGAGAAATCTCCATTCATTCAGATCATTATTTCCTGTTTATCTCTGGTATTTTTTTCTGACTTTAGTTTTGTCAACAGTTTATGAAATGTGTGATTTCATTTCTTTGGATTTATTCTGTTTGGGATTCACTGGGCTTCTGGAATCTGTACGTTTATATCTTTCACCATATTTTGGAGGAAGTTTTCAGTTATTATATAAAAAAAATCTTTTTTTCTGCACTGAACTCACTCTTTTGTCTTCCCTGAGGTTTGGTGGTATTAATGTCAGATCTTTTTGGTAATGCCCTATAGGTCTCTGAGGTTATGTTTGTTGTTTTTAATTTTTTTTCTGTCTGTTGTTCAGACTGGATTATTTCTTAAATTTTTTTTCTATTACGCAGAAGAGCTTCATTATAAAATTTAGCTTTCTGACTCTGAGCTTGTGGCTTCAACATTTTCATAACTATTTTCTGCTCTTCAGTAAGGAAAGCATGCTTAATCTTGTCATGAACACACTTAGCACACACGGAACTATCATGGCCCCTGCTGACATGTTTTCTTGTTTTAGACAACCTCCTAAGAACTTTAGGTCTCCCAGGACCGACTTCTTGAAGTTGGCCGGGATACATGCCACACGCAGATTTTAGTGCTTTCCTAACCTCCTTGGTATAAAAGTAAACAGTTCTGTACTAGGGGTTCAGGATAGCTTAGTTTTGTTAGACGCTGCATTGTTGGACAGCCTACAATGGTATGTCAAATGGTGGACCATTCCGAATGCTTATGGATGCCGTGCCCCTGGAAGAGAGCCACATTGGATCATTTCTGTTGATTTTTTTGAAGGATTCTCTTTCTTCTATCACCCTCATTCTGCTGTTGAGCCCATCAATGAGCTTTTGATTTTGATTATTGTATTTTTTTCTGAAACTTCTACTGTAGGGTTTATTTTTCTGTCTTCTGGGTTTTTCTTTTTGCTGAAATTTTCTATTTACTTCAAGAGTATTTGTCCCCTTTTGAGGCATTTTTATAATAGCTACTTTAAGGTGTTTGCCAGATACTTAGTGTCTTTGTTATCCTGGTGTTGGCATCTGTTGTCTTTTCCCATAAAACCATTTCCTGGTTCTTTATATGCTCAGTAATTTCTGAGTTTGTCTTGGATATTTTCAATATTAATAGAATAATATAATTATATTACGGTCCTGTTTAAATCCTACTTGGGGTTTAGCAGGCAATTGTTCTTGGGAGGAGAATGCAAGTTCTGACCAGTCCTTTGTGGATGGTAGTTTCAATCTCAGTTTCATTTTCAAAGCCTTGTGCTGTTTGGATCTGTCCCACATACAGTCCCAGGTGGCTAGTGTGGAATAAGGGCAGAGGTCTACCATGTAGTTTGGTCATTATGTAGCCTGCTGTTTAGCGTCAGATGTGTGGATGTAGAGCCCATGATAAGCAAAGGAGTTCAGGAACAGCTTTATGGGGACAGTTGGCTGTGCCCCTCCCTCTCTATGATCTTTTTGTCCCTTCTAGTTTGCTAGGATCCCCTTTGTCACTTTTTCTCCAGAAACCTTGGAATTTGCTTACCCTTTTCTGCTGTATATTTCCCACAGTTTCACCTGTACCTGGGTCAAGTGGTGGGAGAACAGAGAGAGAGAGAGAGAGAGAGAGAGAGAGAGAGAGAGAAGCAGCAACAGGGGTTTGCTCTGCCCTCTTGGGGGCACAGCCTCTCCGTTCAGAGGAGAAGATTCCATTCCCTTAGACATCTATGGGCTGGGGTACAAAAGCATGGAGAAAAGAAAAACAAATGAGGGCTTGCTTCCCTTCTCTCTGAGTGTTACAAGGCTCATTTTTATTTCTCACGCTGAAACTAGAGGGGTTCTCTTGGGGCTCTCTGCAGTGCTGGTGATGCCCACATCTGGCTTTTGGATGCCTTGCCTCTAAGCTGGGGGATAGTGAAGGAGAAAAATACCAGTTTGGTATTAGTATAAGGAGCCACTTAGTTCCTCAGTCTGCCTACTACTGTTTACCTTTCAGAATTCTCAAGTAGCTGCTCCATACCTTCTGTTCAGGGTTCATAGCTGTATTCAAGAGAAAAGATGCAGGGAACGTGCTTACGTCCTCTTACCTGGAACTGAGACTCCTGGAAGGCTTGTTTAGAGCACAGCTTTCTGGCCCTCACACTGAAAGTTTCTCTGATTCCGTTAGTCTCAAGACCAGAGAATTTGCACCCCCAACAAGCTCCCAGAGGCTGCTGATGCTGCTTGTCCCCACATTTTGAGAACCCCTGATACAGTCTGTCCTTAAGTAAGGACTTTTTTATCAGAGTAGACTATAAGTCAAGTTACTTCATTTTAATAACATTAAGTACCCAGTGGTTTATTATTTAATAAGCTGTGAGAGAAAGGACAGTGGAAATCCCTTGGTTGAGCAGATGAGATTAAAAGAAATAAAACATTATGGAGTTTATTATCTATTAGATGGCCAAATGGGAACTATGGCTGATGATTTACAAGTTTATAGAGTTTTACAGGTTTGTAGAACTCAAGACTTGGGGAAATGTTGTCATGGGGAATTTCCAGTATTAAGATATCGGCTTTAGGTATAAATTTTTAAAGCAGAATGTCATGGAACATCTAGTAACTCTTGAATTTGTTTGTGGGATGTATCTTTGACCATAGGAAAGACAATCAGAGGAACTAAATTTTCATCTCATTTCTGAATCACAAGGAAAAGCTGGTTGGCAAGGAAAGAACCCCATTTGTCCATGCCATCCTGGCAATGATGAAGGTGGGGGTGTGGTCAGATACAGGTATCAGGCTTTCATGTATATATGTTTTAAAAAAGTTTAATGTGTATTCTTTATTTATTTTAAAAAATTTTTACGTTTATTTTTGAGGGAGAGAGAGAGAGAGAGAGAGAGAGAGAGAGAGAGTGTGAGTAGGGGAGGGACAAGGATAGAGAGGAAGACACAGAATCTGAAGCAGGCTCCAGGCTCTGAGCTGTCAACACAGAGCCTGACGTGGGGCTCAAATCCATGAACACAAGATCATGACCTGAGTGAAGTCAGATGCTTAACTGCCTAAGCCACCCCGGTGCCCCAACGTTTATTTTTGAGAAACAGAGAGACAGAGCACAAGCAGAGAAGGAGAGAGAGAGAGAGAGAGAGAGAGAGAGAGAGAGAGAGAGAGAGAGAGAGAAGAAGAAGAAGAAGAAGAAGAAGAAGAAGAAGAAGAAGAAGAAGAAGGAGGAGGAGGAGGAGGAGGAGGAGGAGGAGGAGGAGGAGGAGGAGGAGAGGGGAGAGGGGAGAGGGGAGAGGAGAGAGAGGAGAGAGAGGAGAGAGAGGAGAGAGAGGAGAGAGAGAGAGAGAGACAGCATCTGAAGCAGGCTCCAGGCACTGAGTTGTCAGCACAGAGCCCCACATGGGGCTTGAACTCACAAACCGTGAGAACATGACCTGAGTCAAAGTCCGATCCTTAACCAACTGAGCCCCCCAGGCACCCCTATCTGTTTTAAATCAAAGAAAAGGTAGATACTGCTTGAATGCGTATCACAAGAATGGGAATTTTAGAAAAACGAAATCTGCTTGCACTTTCTAGTCCTTAACACAGGACTTGAAAAGTGATTGCTGGGTCGGATTCTTTTTGTCTCCCACTTTGATATGTGCTTTTTGGAAAATCCTGGAAGATAGAGTTGCTCAAAAATAATTGACTTCAGATCAGGTATATAAATACCTTATAAAAAGACAGAGCAGTTCGGTTATCTGCTCTAACATGTACACCTCTGCCTTGGGCTCTGGGTGCAAGGCTCCTCTGGGGGGCCGCACAGGGTCTGAGACAGGATCTTACTCCGTTGCCTGATGCTGTTCCAGTGAGACCAGCTGGAAGCACATTCTCCTCTGGCCTGTGCACCGGCATCAAGGCTGCCTGTGTCTAGAGTGGCTGTCATACTAGAGGAATGAGCTCGGCATCCACAAGAGGCCTTGCTACTTTCCCCAGGTCCCTGGGGGAGATTTTCCATGCTGCCAAGGACTCCATACAGGTAGGAATTACCCCCTCTGGGCAGAAGTGTTTTCCCCAAGTTGCAGGTCTGGGCAGAAAATTAAAAAGAGTGGAATCTTAAGCCCCAGGGGCCACATACAGAGAAGGCACAGACCTGATGAGTCCCATTTTCCGTCTGTGTGCCTGCTTTTTAATTGTCCACAGACACACTGCCTATGATTATCTTTCCAGCTGAACTCTCAGGGTATTATTCGCACAACTGCTGTTAAGCCCTCCAGGCCACCAGGAGGCAGTAAAGAGCCCTTGGAGGGTTGCTTCAAGTGAAACCCAACAAGCCAGGCACTGCCCTTCTTTGATTAGACTTTACTTCTCATTAGGCCCTGACCTAAAAAGTCCTCATTGTCCCTCTGTTTGGGAACTCCACTTTGTCATTCCTGGGTGGATTGTCCTTCTGGTGGGCAGCACACCCGTACTCTGTCACTCTCAGTGTGGCATGGGGAAGGAGGGGCTGTGGAGAAGAGGACACATGGTACTGGTTCCCAGGAAAGCCATTGGTGGGGGAAAGAGATAAAGGCACAAGACACTTAGCATCTAAGAGTCCCATCTGCGTGTAACTGTCTTGACTCTTGTCGAGGCTGCCAGGTGCTCATTTGATGGGCCACGTTTGAGCAAGTTCCGGCTTGGAGTACACCTGTCCTGCTATTCCTGGCAGCGTGTGCCCTCCTTGAGGGCAGGGGTCATGTGGCAGCAGTGTCTTCATCTCCACATGAGCAGGGCAGAATCGTGGCTAAGCACCCTCACTCAGGGGCCAGAAAAGTCTAGATCCAAATCCCTGTGTAAGTGCCAGAAGCTTTGTCTCCCTCATGAGGAGTTGGCATTTACGTAAAAAAAAAAAAAAAAAAAAAAAAAAAAAAAAAGCTGTATCAGTCTTATGTGCCCACAGAGCTTGTGATGATGCCTGTGGAGAGCTTAGAGGTGGGTGTGGCATGTCACAAGGTTCCAGAAATGTTAGTCCCCTGCTTCCTTCCTGCTCCCCTCCTTCCCTGCTTCCAGAGCTTCATGCTGTGCTTGGCGTGGAGAAGGGGCACATAAAGCGTTAGTTGAATAACAGAATGGCTGAAGAGAGAAAGCCAGTTGTGACTCTGATATGGTTGGTTGGGTCCCCGGGAACAGGCACCCCCATTTCCCTGAACACTGGTGAGAAGGGGCGGCCACAGAGCTGGGGGAGGGGCCAGCCCCCAGGATCAAAGTCTTCACTAGGAAAGCAGTGTGTTCTCAGGGTTGTCCCAGCCCCTTCGTGAGTGATATGCCTCGAATCATACATTTTTACTGAGGACACTGCTGTGTCAGGTAGGGTTACTTCCTTAAATAATTCAATGTTGGAAGATTTAACTTTCACTTTCCTGGATTTCAGTGAATCGTCCTTAACATTTCATTGGGGTTTGAGGCTAGTGAATGTAGCTCCTTTCCATCTGTGAATTTTGTGACTTATTTATTCCTTTTTGCTTTTATAAAAAGATTTTTTAAAGGCTTTTAAAATGTATTTTTGAGAAAGAGAGAGACAGTGTAAGCAGGGGAGGTTCAGAGAGAGAGGGAGACACAGAATCCAAAACAGGTTCCAGGCTCTGAGCTAGCTGTCAGCACAGAGCCCGACATGGGGCTCAAACACACGAATCGTGAGATGGTGACCTGAGCTGAAGTTGGACGCTCAACCAACTGAGCCACTCAGGCGCCCCATTGCCTTTTTTTTTAAGATCTAAACTTAATTTTTTTAAGTTTATTTATTTTGAGAGAGAGTGACAGACAGACAGACAGAAAGACAACAGGAGCAGGGAGGGGCAGAGAGAGAGGGAGACAGAGAATCACAAGCAGGCTCTACACTGTCAGCATGGAGTCTGATGAGGGGCTTGATCCCCCAAACTGTGAGATCATGACTTGAGCCAAAATCAAGAGTTGGACACTTAACCTACTAAGCCACCAAGGCATGCCTCCAGCCACAGTTTTAATGGCCATTAGATTCAAGAGACATCAGATAATAAATTTTTTGTAATTGTGGTGAAATATACATAGTTTAAATACCTACACATACATGAGATTATACGTACAATTTTGAATAAACTCAAGTGTGCCATGCTGGCCATTTTTAAGCATACAGTTCTGAGGCATAAAGCACATTTGCATTGTTGGGCAGCCATCACCACATCCATGCCCAGAACTTATTCATCTTCCCCAGGTGAGACTCTGTCCCCATTGAACACTAACTCTCCACTCTCCTCCATCCCCAATCCCTGGCGACCACCATTCTACTTTCTGTCTCTCTGAATTTAGCTACTCTAGGTAGCTTATATACGTGGAATATATAGTATTTGTTCTTTTGCATCCTTTTCTTTCACTTAGCACAATGTCTGCAAGGTCATCCATGTTGTAGGCTGTGTCAGAATTCCCTTCCTTTTTAAGGCTGGATAATATTCCACCATACATATAGACCACATTTTGGTTTGTCCATCGTCTGTCAGCGGTCACGTGGGTGGCTCCCACCTTTCAGCTAGTGTGAGTGATGCTGCTGTTACCATGCGTGTGCAGATATCTATTTGACCACCTTCTTTTTCTGTTTGCTTTCAAACTTGCCTGGGAGGGTCAGGGCAGCTTAGGTTTGCAGGCTGGGACGGGCCTCTCCTCCTTAAACACAGGTCCTGAGACCCAGGTCAGGATGCTATTCAGAGTCCTCTTGGGCCACTGCAGGTCTCTACTGGGTGATAGGACCTGTGGTTTTCTTCTGGCGATCCCTGCTCATGGAGAGGGGCAGCGCTGTACATCTCCAGAAAGACTGACACAGAAAAGTGTGCTCTGGCTTTGGGTGGAGTCTGCCTTGACAGACTGATGTCCCATTTCTTACACATGTATTGATTTCACAGTCAGGGTCTGTAAGGCAGATGGAGGCAAGACTGTACTGGCCCCGGGTCCTACTTAGCCACTGCACAGCCCTCAAGATCATCCTCACTGTTGCTCATTAAGGATTGTATGGTTCTAAGAGATGATCCAAAGAACTCAGACCATGCTGGTAGTGTGTTCAGTGGTTAAGGACTGGGACTCTGGATTTGGACGGCTCAAGTTCAAGCCTCAGCTGCCACTTACTGACACCCTGGGCACATCCTTTCTTAGGGTCACCTTTATTTTCATTTGTGAGGTGAGAAAAAGAATTGTGTGTCTTTTCTGGATTTGTTGAGAGAATTAAATGAGATGATGCATTTAAAACTCTTCCATAGCACAGTGCCTGACATGTGGTAAGTTGCTCTGTAAATATTAAGCATTACTGTACTTGCTTATGGCCACCTCCCTTTGCCCAGCCTTGGTTATTAGTGAGCACGACCCTCAGACATAGCCTGGTCTGTGCCTTTAGTGCATTTTCCCTTCAGTCATTCTCCCTTTTTAAAAGCCTGAGCTCAGCTCACCCAGCCTGAAGGCTTGGTAAAAGGTCTGACACCTTGTAAAGCCTCACTCTTTCCTAATAACTTTGTGTGTGAGTCCGAGGCCGCCCAGAGTGTTTATGCTTCCGGCCCCCAGCGCTGGGGAAGGGGTGGTGGCTGCCACTGGCTTTGTAAGCTTCCAAGCAGTTGGGGCCAACTGGAGAGGTCAACCCCACCAGAGGAAATTTTGTCCTGCTTCCACGGAATAGGAATATTAATCTGACACAGGGCCAGAGCAGGCTGGACCAGAGGGAGATGAAATAGTAGAGCAAGAATGTAGTGCTTTCTGGTAGAATTAGGCAATGGATGGCTGCAGCAAATCGGAACCAGATTTTTGAACATGGTTCTGATGGTGGCGGATGGGAAGGTGGTGTTCCTGCTTTGGGTCCTCTCTGCTCTTCATCCATATAGCCCTGCCCTGGAGCTTTGTCCTTCATCATGTGCTTTGCCATGTTGGGGGAAGAGAGTGGGTTTGCAGGTCTGCCTGCTGGCTTCCTTTTGCTTCTGTTTGGTCCTTTTTCTGTCCAGATGATCTAGAGCAATCTGCAGGCCTGGTGTGTGGTGTTAGGTCATGGGTTGGAGAGAAGGGCTTGAGCAATTGCTATTTCCCTGCAGGGAGACTATTAGGCAAGGTAGAAGCACCTTCCTGAAGCCAGCTGAACACTCTCACCTGGCCCCCAGGAAGAGTTTCCTGGCTTTTGTGTTGCCATATCCTGTTTACCACCTCTGGAATGGTGCAGAAAGTGTGGACTGTCCAGGGCCAGGACAGAGATGGTCTCTGGGCCTTAATGACCCCACCTTGCCTTCAAGCCACCTTCCATCATGCTGTGATTGCTTTTCATCAGAAGATATTTGCAATTAGAGCAGTGGGGAAGGAGGGGTGGGCATGGGGGCAGAAGGGCAGGCTTTCAGGTCTGCGCTTGGCTGGCATTCACACTGTCTACAGAAGAGACTGCTCAGGTAGACGGGGCGGGACGACACGTCTGAAACTGAAGCTGCCCTTGTGTTTTGAACAGATGCCAGTAATCAAATCCCCTGCGCTCATGAATTTTACAGCATCCTGGGGGCAGCAGCTAGAATCACTGCCCGCCATGGCTGCAATCTAGTGTCACTGGGCACCTTGGCTGGGAAGAGGCCTAGATTGAAAATGCCCTTCCTTTCATCCACTGCTGGTGCGGCCACAGAATGTCAGGGTTCAGTGTTCAGGGTCTGGAGATAGATGCCTGTGGTTTGCAATCTCCATTTTTCACTAGTTGTGTGACCTTGGGCCACATTTTAAATTGTTCTATGCCTCTGTTTCTCTGTCAAATGGTGATCATAAGATATGCTCACCAGGGCTGATGTGAGGAGTTAAGTTAGGTAATGCACGAGAAGGGTTTTGAAGACTGTCTGCTACACAGGGGTTGACATGCAGAGAGCAATCCTGGGATTTCTCCCGGGCTGTTAAGGCATGCTCATGTTTGTGATATTTATAGCTTCAACCAGTTTTCCAGACAAAGGCACAGTGTTACCAAGCTCAAATCCTTTGACCAAGTCAATGAACATTTTCTGTTATAATTGTTCATTATTAAAACTTAGCATTGTTTCAAATATTAAATAATATTTAATAAATCCAGAAAATGTGACAGCTAGCAATGACCAGTGACATTAGCCATTGCATCTCACCTCCTGTTTTCATGGAGAAACCAAGGCCTGGCAAGGCGATGTGTCTTGTGAAGGCTCCAGTTCCAGGCAGTAGATAAACAGGGGCTTGAAGTGAAGACCTGAGCTCCAGGCCCAGGACTCTCACTGCTTCCCCATGGGGGGCCCTCTTCTCCAAACTCTTCTGCAGATCAGCCAGAGATCGGACCGCTGAGCAGACATATGCAGATACAAATCCACACAAGTCTTTGTGCTATTTGCAGTTTTGATGGCGTTGATGACTGAGCAAGAGAAATTACTCAGGATGTGCATGAAACAAACCACTAAGTGACATTTCGATGAGTGCTTGTACAGAGTGGTTGTAAGTTTATGAGTAAGATCTGGAGCACCCGGCTTCTCTAGGTCTATTTTATTGGTAGAGTAGGTGGACCTACCCCTGGGGCATGCAAGTCTTCTTTCTAGGGTAGGCTGCACTAGAGTAAGCGTGGGCTATGTGTGTGAGCCTCAAGTAGCTGATCTTAGTTTTCAGCATCCTAGCTGATGACAGGAAGCGGGAGAAGGGGAACCAAGCCCCTCTGAGATTTGAGGCCAACACACAGGTGGTGTCCTTAGTGGTTTCCAGGAAGGCATATGGCGAGTGCTTAACACCCCTTAATGATGGGGTATGTGTGTGTCATGTGGCTTTCCTATCAGAAAAGGCACAGGGAGGCATCTCTGCCTACATGCACCCCTCTTTGCTCTTGTCTCCCCTTCTGGCTCTTTTAAAATTATGGGTAATTTATTTTATTTTTTTATTTGAGAGGGAGAGAGTGAGTGAGCATGAGCAGGGGAGAGAAAGAGAGAGAGAGAACCCTAAACAGGATTAGGATTAGTTTAGTTTAGCTAATCTCCATGCTTAGCATGGAGCCTGACACGGGGCTCAATCCCACGACCCTGGAATCAGGGATCTGAGCCAAAATCAAGAGTCAGACACTCAATGGACAGAGGCACCCAGGAGCATCCCCTTCCAGCTCTTAACCTTACTCTCTTCTTGGGAATTTTCCCTTTGTCCATCATTTCTCCAGTGGACAGCCCTGTGTAGCTCTGGGTGTCACAATGCCCCCCTGGGCCTAGCTGTAGCAAGGCCGTGGCCTTTTCTCTTGGGGCCTTTGTCTGCTGCTGGACTTTGTCCGGAAGACAAAGACAGCACTGTTTGGGGGATGTGGGCGACCAGGTGCTCTGCTCTCCTTTCTCCATTCCTTTCCTGTTCCCTAATTGCTCTCTCAGACCACCCAGTTAATGCCTCTCCTAGCTTTGATGTTGATTTCCTTTGAACCTTGGAAAAGAAGGCCTGTCACATGGCTAGTCCTCTGGCCACCAGTCCCTCTGATGTCTGACCAAGCTGTCTGTGAATGTCCTCTGTCCAGCCGGTGGGCCACGACCTGAAGCTGGCACAGCCCCATGCCTGTGGGGAGGCATCCACATCCTGGCCTTGCTGTTTGAAGGTATCATTAAGGGCCATTGCTCTTCAAATTCCCTTCCCTAAGAAGTGGAGAAGATGGAGATGTCAAGTGGTCCCCAGAAATCACTCTAAACTTTCCCGTTTGTAAAATGCAGACCACAGTCTCATGGGGGTACATCTATCTCCTCCTGGTGTACCTGGCCCCCTGATGGAAGCTTGAGCTGAGGAGAGGCATTATTTATTTCAGATCCTAGGAGAGGTGATTGATGGTGCTGACTTAGTGGATATAGATCAGGGTCTACTGGTATTGCTGGCATAATAGTCTCAATCCTGAGAGGTTTTTGCCTGCTCCTTCCCTTTCTATTCTTAAAGACCCTCGAAGAAAAGACACCTTTATTCTCAGTGCCATCCAGCCTTTCTCTTTCACTAGTGCTTTATGATTTGAGATCTCTTTTCTCTGCCTCCGCAGCTGCCCTCCTCCAACCATAGCCTGCAAGAGTTAATTCAGTTCTTGGCCCCCGCCAGGAAGAGTCTCAATTTGCCAGCAGAGTCAGCCCAGGATGAGCATTATTGAAATTGCTAATTTATTTCTATAGCTTCGGTCTCCAGCCTGGAATGGAACAATGAGACCAAAAGTGTTCCAGACACATTGTTTGTTTAATAAAGGAACATTCTTTCAGCTGAACTGTATAGCTGTTGGATTTTCTGGTTTGATTGGTTAACCCTCATAGGCAGTTTGGATTTTTCTTGTTAGAGCTGGTGGGAGTAGGGGGTCTAGGGGTCCATGAGCCCCTCTGATTGTTATATTGTTATTCTCCTGACCCTGGCCTCTCACCTAGTCAGAAGGTTTGACTTCTGTAACATTGTCCTGCATCCGGAGAATTGGTTAAAGCTGTAAATCTCACCAAAATGAGAGTGCTGTATGGCCCCAGGAGAAATTACAGGATTGCCCCTTCTGAATTTCAACCCCTTTGGCTTTGCAAAGGCTGTTGATTTTATTATTGATCATTGAGTTTGATCTGATGCATTTCACAGAGACTTGGCTCTGTGGTTGTGCTGTTGGCTCCAGGGGCGGCAGCTATGCTGATGACGAGTTTTTCCATTCCCCCCGCCAGATGCAAGAGGTGGTAGGGTAGACGCAAACCTACTCCTCCCTTCCTTCTGGCAAGTCTGATTTGGATGCATGCATATGTGGGTTTCTGTATGTTATTGATGGTGTGCGTTAAAAACTGCTCTTGACATACTGCCAGAGGCAGGGGGATAGATGCAATGACCTTTGGAAAACCCTTCTTGGTAAAATAGCAATGAATTTTTTTCTTGTTCTTCTTTGGACTGGACAGTTCTTTTTTGTGTAGAGATATAGGTAGATGACTGTATGACTTAGCCTGAAAGGGATTCGCTGAGGTCACCTTTGTCTCTGTGGGTCTAGAAGAAACCATCATAAATATAACCCATGATGCAGACAGTGAGTTCAGTTCAGGGTATTCAGTATGAAGCGCTTCCATCCATCTATCTGTCCATCTATCCAAATGCTACATTTAGCACGTGTCTGCTAAATTTTAGGAACTATGTTAATGTGCTCTGTATTATCTAATTATGTTTAATGTTTCCATTCAGTGAAATCAAAGACAATTTCAATTATGTTTTTACTTGATCTTTCTTTTGCATTTGACACAGTTGACCACTTCCGACTTGAGATTTTCTATTGCGAAGGTTTCCAGGGTCTGTAACAGGATTTGTACCTACATTTCCTATGCTTCTCTGGGCATCCTTGTTATTCCTTCTCGTGTGCTCTTCCCCCGTTATCTTCCATTGAAGTAGCAGTGTTCTTAGAGTTCTGTCTTCATCTCCTTTTCTCCATTTCCTTTTACCCTTCTCTTCAAACACTTTCTGGGAAGTTTCACCCATGTCACTGTGACTAAGTTATTATTTACATGCATATGATAATTCTCAAGTGCTCCTACTTAACTTAGCCCATGTGCTCCAAGCTCTCCTGCCTGTCTCCTGACCACACATACCTGGATGTCCAGAAACCTCTTAAACTCCACGTGTTCATAGATGAACTTAACATCCCTATCAGTTCTGTAATCTTGATTCTCCATCTTGGGCATTGTCCTAACCATTCTCCTTCTCAACCATATCAGAATCTGGAACCCTCCCTATGTCTCCCTTCCCTCACATCCACTTGGAGACCAACTCACGTCAGTCCTGTTTGCAGATCCATTTCCACCTCTCCTTTCCCAGTGCCACTATCCTGATTCTAGCACTCAGTACACACACCCCCTCCCCCCCTACATTATTGCAGTATCTCTCAACTGATCGTAGGTTGCCTCTTCCAAACCATCTTCATGCTGTATCAAGGTGGTCTTTCTCCATACAAATGTGATCAAGTCAGTCCCTTGTTTAAAATCTTTCAGTGGCTCCTAAGCACCTAAGATCAAGTCTACACTCCTTATGTATGTTGTAGCAGGTTTCTGTGACTAGCCTCTTGTCCATGTCTTTATTTCTAGTAAGTCTGTGCACTGACTTGGCCCCAGACACACACCCTAGACTCTGGTCATACCAAACCACTGAGCTCCTAAAGTGTGGGGATGCTGTCTTATTCCTTAAACCCTAATGATTCACACCAGTCTTGTACCTGGAGAGAGCTCACTAAATGTTTATGGTTGTACAGCCCCTTAAGATTATTTTTCCTCTTCTGATCTGTATCTGAGCTACAGATATGTAGTCACTTGTCTGTTTAGACTTTTTCTACCTTATCATGTAGGAAGCTACCAGAAGCCTTGGGTACAGTCAACCTTTATTATATGCCTGCAGTACCATCTGCTATTTTGATAATATGAAGGCAAAATTATTAATATGGACTGAGCTTCACATGGGTGCTTAGCCCTGACCCTGGTGCTGCCTCCTTTCCTTTGCCCCCATCCGTGTGTCTGGGAGCAGGGAATATGGATGACCATAATGTCAAGTCACGTTTTCAAGGGAGAAGGATGAAGGAACACTGTTCCATTCTTACAGAGCCTTCAAGCTTGTGGTTTTTCTACTGGTCCCAGATTAATGTTCTCAGTGGCTATTTCCACTTTCTTCCCTCCAATCAAATGTGGAGCCAGACCTGAGTAGAACAGGGGTAGCACTCTGCTTTAAGATAAAATTTTAGAAGGTACATCTTTGCTCCCTGCTCCATTTTCTATGGAAAATTGAAATCTTAGTAAGTTCATGGGCAGTGTGTTAGTCCAAAGGAATGCTGAATCTGAGTGTCACCTTCCCTGGGTTCTCTAAATAATAAAAGATACATTTTCAACAAGTATGTGTGTGTGTCCACATAGGACGCTGTATAGATCAGTGTGGGAATCTGACGTTCCCATAAATCTGTCAGTTCACTTGGGGATTGCTGTCTAGTTTTGTTGGTGTTGAGTACTTGCTTCTGTGTCATGTGAACTGAGCTTAAGAGAAAGTCACTAATGCTGGTATTCAGGGCAGTTGGATGTTTGTGGCACGGGTACTGTTATCCAGGTATGGTGCTAGAGCTGGTGATACAGTGGTGAACTGAATTGGTCCCTGCCCAAGGGGGCATTGTGATATTTTGGAAAGGTATTAAAGTCACATAGACCTGAGTATAAATCTTAAATGCATCCCTTCTTATGGTCCTGAACAAATTAATCTCTTAAGACTCAGTTTCTTTACCTATAAAGTTACAGTCTTATTGTAAGAATTAGAAAGTGCATCAAACATAATTTTGTTGGTACAGTGCTTTCCACTTTATTAAGTGGAGACTTCTAATTACTGTTTACTGTTAGAGTAGTGATTACAGTAAAATATAAAACTCAAATTCACCAGTCTGCTTTAGCTGATTGTAATAGCAAAAATTTGTAATTATATTCCCTAATAGATACTCTGTTCTTAGTACTTTACATGTATTAATGCACTAAATCCTTACAATGGTCTAAGGAGGTTGATACTTTAATTATTTTGTAGAAGGGGAGACTGAGGCACAGAAAAGTTACATAACTTGCCCCAGGTAGCCTACTGGTGAATGGTTGACTGTGGACTTGAACCCGGGCAGTCTGGCTAATGTTGTGTGTTCTTAACCACCATGTTGTACTACTCCCTCTCTATGAAGTGCTCAGCCTGATCATATTTCTCTTTTTTAAAAAAAATTTTAATGTTTATTTTTGAGAGACAGAGTGCAAGCGGGAGAGGGACAGAGAGAGAGAAGGAGACACAGAATCTGAGCTCTGAGCTGTCAGCACAGAGTCTGACGTGGGGCTCAAACTCATGAACTGTGACACCGTGACCTGAGCCAAAATGGGATGCTTAACCACTGAGCCACCTAGGCACCCCAATATTTCTAAGTCCATAACTGTATTTGTTTTTTAAGTCTGCCATAAACAATTACCCCAAATTTGTTGGTTGAAAACAACAGAAGTTTATTCTTTCACAGTTTTGGAGCCCAGAGTCCCCAATCAAGGTGTCAGCAGGTTTGTAACTTCTGGAGGTGCTGAGGGAGGACTGGTCCACGACCCTCTCCTAGCTTCTGGTGGTTGCCAGCAATCATGGGCTTGCTTGGCTCATAGCTACATCACTCCAGTCTCCACCTCTGTCTTCACATGGTATTTTTTCTCTTTATGTCCCTTCCTCTCCTTATAGAGACACCAGTCCTTGGATTTAAGGCTCACCCTCATCTTAACTGACTGTATCTGCAGTGACCCATTTCCAAATAAGGTCATATTCCAGGGTTCAAAGTAGCATAAAATTTTAGAGGACGCTATTGAACCCATAATAATAACCCTTTTCTCTTCAAAATGGGAACTGATAAAGGAGTGTTTATTTACTGCCTTATTCCAAAAGGCAGGTGGAATAATTAATATAATGCCCTAAGAACCTAATCATATGTTAGAACATGATTCTTAAAGTTCTTATTGCAGTTGCAGTTAGTTAACGTACAGTTAGTTTCAGGTGTACAGTGGTGATTCAGCACTGCCATACAACACAGGTGCACTGCTGAATCCCCATCACCTATTTCACTCATCCCCCCACCCACCTAACAGCGGTTAACCATCAGTTTGTTCTCAATAGATGAGAGTCTGTTTCTTGGTTTGTTTGTCTTTTTTTCGGGGGAAGAGAGGGGTATGGCCAGATAGTGGACTATAAGGGACATTTACTTCTTTCTCAGATGGCCAGATATCATGATCCTTCACCCATACCCTTGCCTTCTCTAATCAAACACTTTCATCTGTTTTTCATTGGATGTGTTCTTGAGTTCTTTTCTCATTTCGTTCCTCTGAATGGGCTCTGATATATCTGTCCCTCTGTTCCCTTGAAATTAAAAAAAAATTTTTTTAATGTTTTTATTTATTTTTGAGAAAGAGAGAGAGACATCATGAGCAGGGGAGGGTCAGAGAGAGAGGGACACAGAATCTGAAGACAGGCTCCAGGCTCTGAGCTAGCTGTCAGCACAGTGCCTGACATGGGGCTCGAACCCATGAACTGTGAGATCATGACCTGAGCAGAAGTCGGAAGCTTAACCGACTGAGCCACCCAGGCGCCCCTCCCTTGAAATGCATCAGTGAGAAAAGAGTCCTCCTCTCTGCTCTTCTAGATGCAGCTGTGGTCACATCAACTTTTTGTAGTGCTCAAGTCATGTTGAAGCCCTGGGACCAGTTCTGCCGCTTACTGCAGTGATTTTGAGCAAGTCATAGCCTCTCTGAGCTCAGTCTGGTCTTCAGTAGAATGAGGATCCTCCCACTCTGTCACAAGGATATCCCAAGTCAAATGACCTGATGGGTCTGGATGCTTTGTTTTACCTGTGCAGCGTAATGAATGTGCTGGTGGTAGACACTAGGCATCTGCTGCAAGTTCAGATGAAAGGCACTAGAAGCTTCCACAGATGTCTGCCTTCCATGGTTGATCCTGATCCCTGGAGAGCTATTAGTTGGGGTTAGTTAGTGTGGGAGGGGGTAGAGGAATGGATCCAGGAGGCAGTGTGGAGGAATGGATCCAGGAGGCAGGTCCAAACTTTTGATCAGGAGGTGCACCCTTTGATGTAGCAGAATGGAGTTCCCTCCAAGAACCTTGCTGAGGCCAGCAGGCCAGCTTGCCCTCCCCTGCATTCCCTGGCAGGCACTATACAAACCTGTATGGCTGGGTTTCAGCTCCAGGCCATCCTCCCACTGGGGCTTGTCTGCTTCTTGATATCTCATGGGTCTGTCCTCGTGATGACCTCCCTAGGTCATGAGATGTGACACATGGGCCATCATATTAGGGTGGTAATAGGACAAACATTTACTGGATATACATATATAGTATATATGAGGCACAATATTATACTGGGATGCAACAGTTAAAAGACACAAAGCCTGAGGCGCCTGGGTGGCTCAGTCGGTTAAGCATCCAACTCTTGATTTCAACTCAGGTCATGATCTCATGATTTGTGAGATCAAGCCCTCTGTTAGGCTCTGCACCGATTCTCTCTCTCTCTCTGCCCTCCCTTGCTTATGTGCATGGGCACACACTCCTCCTCTCAAAATAAATAAACATTAAAAAAACCCACAGTGCCAGCTTCAAGTAGACAATCACAGTAAAGAGAAAAGGGCCAAGAGGAGATGTGTCTATCAGTGAGACCTGCCCTAGGTTAACAGTTGGAAAGCTGTGGCATGCAGATCAAATCCAACTTACCACCTATTTTTGTGAATAAAATTGTATTGGAATTCAGCTACAATCATTTATTTTTGTATCGTCTCTGACTGCTTTTGCACATCAGCAGAGTTGAGTAGTTGTGACAGAGACCCTGTGGCCTGCAAAACTTTAAAATATTGACTGTCTTCCCTTTTACAGAAAATGCTTGCTGTCCCCTGTCATGGATGATGGCTCAGCAGGCAAGAGTTCTGAATAAAAAGTAGACATGGGCTCTATTCTCAGGGGCTTTTGGAGTTTTGTTTGTACAGCTAACACAGAATTCAGGGGAAGGCAGAGGAGCTGGCTGGTGGAGAATTTGGAGCCATGGGTGAGGTTTTTGACTGGGAAGTAAGAAGTCAGAAAGCAGGGCATGTGGGCAGGAGGCATTCAGGGTTGGGAGGGAGCTGTGTGCCTACAGGTACACTTTCACAGGTGCACACAGGAGCCAGGGGTGAGGAGAGACCAAGGCCGAGGGCCAAGCAAGGACAGGAGGCTGGGACAACAGGGGATTACATGGACTATGGCCATGCTGTAGGAGTAAATGTGCTCAGTGTAAAGCGTCAAAGAAGCACATAGCTCTGGGGCTGGAAGAGTCCTCACAGATCATCTCCCTCCACCAATCACTGCACAAGTGAAGAGAAGGGATAGAGATGGAGGTGTCTAGTCCGAGCTCACCCAACTAGTGAATGGCAGGTCAGGTGGAGGTGTCATCTCCCTTTGCCACTTGTGACCTGACTGTGTGACCTGGCTCTTTGGGGGAAAGGACTGGGAAGCCCAGGCTCCTCCCAGCAGCTCATCTCTCTTAACCTTTCCATAGCCCTCAGACTTTGAGGCCTTTTTTCTAGCCTCTTGGGGGGGTTCCCCAGTCTGTATGCTACTTGAGGGCAGGGTCTGGGTTGGGCTTCTATCTGTGAGCCCCTCCTGATTCAGACTGGAGTCTCTGTGGCTGTGTGTGAAAGCAGTGAGCCTTCAGGACTTTATTCCCATCTTCCCACATGTGGGTGTGAAGTCTGGGCTTCTGTGGGTATCCCTCGGTTGGGGTGGGAGTAGGGCCATGTTACTGCTTCACAGCCATAGCTGGTGTCCCCGGGGCCGAGAGGCCCCTCAAGAAGGCTGGGAGACTGCCACTGAGCCCTGACCAGCTTTACCGCTCCCCGTGCAGATTGTCACACATGCTCTGGCCACCTGCAGAGCCTTTCCTCCAGTGGTTCACTGAGCCTGAACAAGGAGCTTCTTTAAATGCTGAATGTCTCCCAGGCAGCCGCATCAGCTCAGGGAGGATTCAGTCGGGATGCCATGCATCTTCAGTGATTGACAGAAACACCTCATTTGTCCTGATGTGTTGACGGAATGGCTAGAAGAGCAGCCAGAGATGATGCTGCAGCTCAGCCCATCCCTCATCCACAGGACCTTCTCCTCCTAGCCCCTTTCAGTCTTTGACCAGACTCCCCTTGGCTTCCCCCAGCATGCTGGACAGGCCCCAGCTGTGGTCCCTCCAGTGAGGCAGAGACAGGTCAGGGGCATGGACAGGGAGGGGAATGCAGCAGGCATGCGGTGCAAAATGACTTGGCCAGTGTTTGCCCACATAGTCCCAGATTTGTACAGCAGTGTAATAGTTGTCTACAGTCAGAGGCTTGGCTGGCCCAGTGGTGGAGCCAGAGGACACCCAGGGCTCAGGGACACTGCCGTGTCATGAGAGACAAAGAAAACTGCTTTCAGTAACTTTTGGGCAAAAATTACAGTTGTGACCCTGGCAGGGCCTATAACCTCCCTGGTCCTCACCCCCTGTCTTTCCTCCCGTTTAGCTGGTCTTTTGTTTTATTTATGGCAGTATAGAAGTTGGTCACATATAATAGCCTTGCTGACCTGCTCAGATTACCAAATATTGAGGGGAAAAAAAAGCCCGGTGCAATGGTTCCTATCACTGAAGGAGATACAAAGGTGTGCACCTGCCATGCGCATGCCCGTGGATGGTGTCTCCCACTCTTTTTCTTCATGTCAGCTCCTCACAGCAGTCCCATGAAGGATGCCATTTCTTCCACTCTGTGGGCCAGGCTCAGAGTAGTTGGATCACTGCCAAAGTCACACAGAAGGAATAGTAGGGCTGTCAAGTTCTGGAGCATGTTTCTTTTCATGTCTCCTCCAAGGACCATGGGCACATCCTTTTCTTGGAGGAAACACTATCCAGGAGGCTCTTCCAGCGTCCTGACAGGGCTGGCCCTCTTTGTGGGCAGAAGTGGAGGTCTAGGTAGCATGATATAAAAAAAATGGAAATGTAATTCTCATGCCCTAAAATCTTCCCCAGCCTCCCCAGTTTTAGTATATTCACAAAACTGTGCAAGCATCAGCTAGGTGGCGTGATTTCTGAGCCTCTTTAGAGATAACCCTGGACTTTTGTCCTCTCCCCCATCAGCCTCCACATGGGCCTTCATGCCTGCTCCGAGTCATTGGTGGGAGAAGGCATTCAAGCCCCTGCCATAGTTCAGCTGTGCAGGACCAGATCTTCCTGAGGCTTTAGTGCCTCTTGGGATTGCCTTGTCATAGACTGACAAACTCAGTCTCTTGGTAATCTTGCAGCATGGGAATCCAGGGTTAGCGTATGAGCTCCTTCAGGACATCCATGGCCTCCCTTAGCTGGAAAGGATATGGGTTAAGTGACAGGTGAGCCAGGATGAGGGAATGCTCAGGGCACAGACCCCTCAGAGCAAGACAGAGGCAGGTGGAGGGTCCGATGGAGAGTGCTCTGAAATTGCTGGATATCAGGAGAGGGAGGACAGCAGATTTATTTTATTCCTATCTCATTCATCTGAACCTTGTTAAGGCTGATAGACATCCAGAGACTATTCTCTGGACTGCTTCTCTGATTCTCTTAGTTGCAGGGGTAAACAAAATGAGCTTAGAAGATTGTATATCTCCAGGTTTCTCTGGTTTCAGAAATGTCCGTGAAGCCCCCTGAGCATGTCTTTTGTGCAGGACTTATTGAAGGGACTTGAAGTGGAGTGTGTTGGGCTTTCTAGCCAGCCATGATCTCTTCGTAGGCTAGGACGTAGGGGTCCTGGATTCTGCCACTGCTTACTAGTAGGTTCTCCATTCCTCCATTGGTTCCATTCATTCCAGCGAGCTGTTGGTGTGCTTACTCCACTGTCAGCACTGTGCTGGGTGCTTGGTACTTGATGAAGAAGGCATGCACCCAGTCTTTAAGAAGTTATTGCTTTGTTTGATCCATATATGTACATATACATACATATATATACACACATATGTGTGTGTGTGTGTGTGTGTGTGTGTGTGTGTGTGTGTATGTGTGTATTCATTTCCAGGACATGTTCTGCTTTGGCGTACTAGTCATTTACAACTTGTGAAGATGACTTTTCCAGATTATATTCTTAAGAGCAGATTTTGCTTTGGGGCATTGGAAGGGACACTAAGCGCTTCTGTCCCCTGGTTGTTTTCCTGTGGGTCAGCATCCACTCTCTTTGCCTCTACCCTGTTTGTGCTTGCATGTGCTCGCTTGCTCTCTCTCTCTCTAAAATAAGTAAACATTAAAAATTTTTAAAAATAAAAAAATTGTTTTAATGTGATGATTTTGTTAGCTCAAGACACATTACTGCCATGTGTCAGAAAACTATCAACTCTAAGATAACTTCTCTATGGTTGGGACCCCCTAATAATGTGATATCTTTGTACAGTACATGACCTTCACAACTGCATGGAGCTGACTTGGTTAGAGTAAGTTCTAATGTTTAGTAAGTACCCTTGCTGGCTGATGTCTACTGCATTTTTCATCCAGCAGAGAGCTGCCTCTTCCTGAGTTGGACCATTGACCCTTTCAAGTTTTGGAATATGAGAATAGGGATGGGAGCCTTGGGGAAAAATGACAGAAGAAATATAGTTCTATTTAGGTGGTGATAGTTTCTGTGAGTCTGTGCTCTAGCTTACTCCTGGGAGGACAGGGGGCTTTGCAGCCCATCAACTTACTTTTGTGGTAGAATGCCTGAAGGGCCAGTACCTCAGGATGAATTACTAAGAAAACTCCCACCTTTCATGAAGTCAAAGATCTTTCCGTGTGAGGGTACCTTCTGAGTTCAATCTTATCATTGTACAGGTAAGCAGAAAGCAGAGGCCCAGCGAGGCTTGGGTGAGAGGTCCCTAAGGCACAAGTGCAGAGCTAGCACCAGGACTTGGGGCTCTGTATCATCAGCTCATGCCTAGTCTCTCCCACTGCTCGCCCTCAGGGGTAAGCAGCGCCAGAGTAGTGTGGGTCCAGGAGAACAGAAAGACGGTGGGCTTGCTTTCCAGAGACCTTGCAATAGTGGGGGATCCTGGTAGCTTGGGATATGGTGAACCTGCTATGCAGAGAAGATGCTCTTAAAACACCCCATCCCCCAGCTTCTAAGAGGGAGATTTTTCAGCACATTTGGCTCTTGACTTTCCCCTCCTATTGTCCCCGAAGCCAAAGTAGGCTGAGCTTCAAAGCGCATTTTTGGCATTTTCTCCTTTTATCCCTTAAAACACATGTTAGTGAGAACTGTGGTATTCTTGGATTTAACGAGGGGCTCCTGACTTTCTTCTAGGAGCTCGACTTGCCCATGGCCCGTGGTAGCAGTGGTTTCCCTGCAGAGCCTCACTCAGGTTCCCAGAGAATGAGTTATACCTTATTCTCCCAATTGTTGCTGAGTATGGGAAACTTCCGTGTAAAGGAGGCAGGTTCCTCAAGGAAACCCCTGTAAGTTTTGAGAAGCCACTGCCTGCATCACAGCCGAATCAGAAGAGTCATTATCAACCATCAGCCGAGGTTGGGATGTACACTTCATCGTGTTCCCCAAATCCATTATTCATCCTCTTTTCTGGGACCCTGAGTGACCTCTCGTGTGTGTTCTAGCCTGAAAAAAGGCTAATCAGACAACAAGTGTTTGATTCTGGCACATCATGCAATAGGCTAATTACACCAGGATAGGGGGCATAGAGATAAAGACAGAGAAGTCTCAGAAATAATCTTGACCCATGAAGAGGAGAGGAATTCTTGTCTTTGTTGTATTGTTTGAGATGATGCCACTGCCTCCTCTCCCTTTTTGTTGAAAACCTACTCCAGGCTTAGCAGTTCTCCTACTCCAGGAGAGCCGGTGAACCCCAACGGTGAGTCTTTGTTGCCCTGGAGACAAGGGAGTCAGAGATGCCCACTGTCAGACATGGTGTCTCAGCTGAGTGACATTTGAGGAGACTGGTGTCCCTTGCTTTAAGAGTCTGGAAGGGCTTCTTGGAGAAGACGTGACTTGAATTCCAGCTTGCATGGAAGACTGCCTTTGGAAGTGAGCCTTAGAGAATGCTGCATCACCCAGCTGGGTGAGAGCTGGGACACCAGCTCAGCTGACACCAGTGCCTTATCCGTGTGGCTTCACCACTAGGTCTCCATACCTTCCTTGTCGCTCATCTCTTGCTACTCATTCTTCCACCCTTGCCACCTGTCACCTGCCAAAGTCCTCATCTCCAGCCCTTTCCCAAATCCCCTCTCCCCACTCGGTGTCTATGTTTCTGATTATTCCCCCCAGTTAGTTACTCACATTCTTCTGCATTGAATCTCATTTTGTTATTTCCTGTCCCACATTTTCTAAACTCCCCAAGTCCCTTCTCATTTATTTCCCCATCCTCTCTGGTGCTGTTTGCAGCACCACCCAGTTTGTTATCATCTGTAGATTTAATTAGCGTGGCTGATGACCCCTTTTCTTCCTGACCAGAGGCTACAGGGAGGGACAGGCAGTCTTGGGCAGGGCCAGCCCCATGGCACTGTGCTCTCATGGCTGTGGAAAAGCCTATTTTGGCTGCATGGAGGGTACATGTTCCAAACTGGGCTCTTGCTTCATATAGGGGAAAAAATGCCCTAGGAGCCAGGGTTTTCTGGGAAAAGAGGGAGGATGCTGGAAACTGGATTGTACAAACCCCCTCGATTCAAATTCCTCTGGCCCACAGACACCATCTGCAGAATCCAACTGCGGTTAGCATTATGTGCCAGGTATCATGCTAGGTACCTTTCTTGTATCATTGCTAGTCTTCACAGGCACTCTGTGAGGTCACTGCTGCTTTGGATTTTTATTTTTTTGTTTTACCAACAAGAAAAGCATGTTTCACAGAAACTACATACCATATCTATAGTCACACAGGGGCACACAGAATATCCGAGATGTTAGGCTGAGTCTCTCTGTACTCTTCCTTAAGTGTAACTTGCTTCTCAGAGACCCTATCTACTTCATCCTCTGGCCCCCAGGCTAATGGATTATTTTTGTAGCACTCTTGGCAGATGGGCTAATTCTGGATATTTTTGGAAGCCCACAAAATAATCAACTCCTCTTTTCTTTTTAATCATCACAGTGATGAGTCATTTCCTGAGAGTCCCTAATCAGCTCCTCAATATCAGATCTAAGATCTAGATCTTAATTAATTTAATAGCCTGTATTCATAAAATAATTTCTTTAAGCTCTACCTTAATATGCCTTAAGTCTGGGTTTTAAGTCTGGGCCTGGTGGCGTAGGGAAAGGGAACTGGTGCAATAATTGCTATACCCTCTTTTATGTCTGGTCTGATAGATCTGCTGGCAGCACGCTGGTTTTTGACTGTAAGTCCTTGAACTCTAGGATCGTGGTTCTTGATAGAGCACTGTATATTTCAGGAAGGAGAATTTTCCTCATGTGGGACTTTCCAAAACATTGCAGCATATCTGGCATTCCTTCTTCCATCCACTAAATGACAGTAGTGCTCCCTAGTCATTGTGACAATCAGAAGCTTTCACCCATTTCCAAGGGGAATGTTCACCTCTTGTGGTTTGCATAAAGGTGGCACCGAGACTTTATCAGGGCCAAAGACGGCTGAGCAGGTGATGTTCTGGTTCTCCAAAGCTCAACCAGGGTAGCCCTTTGAAATATTTGGTTTGAAGAAAGGGTTCTTTCCCTGAATAAAGCATATAACTAGTGTTGTGGAAGGTTTTACAGCTTCTTTGTACGTGTTCAAAGTCTACCCTGCCTCCCTATATAAGATCTCTGTTATGAAGGATGAATGACCCCTAGAATAAAGAGCCAGAGCCCTGCCTTTAAGAAGCCTGCTTTCCCTGACCTGCAGAAGATCACAGTGGCACATAGGAGGTTTGTTCCTTTATTCTGTTGACCACAGTTAGACCACCTGCAGAGCTGATGGACAGTCACTGCCCACTTACTGTATTTCTTGGGCTCACTGGAGAATAGAAAGAAATTCCCAACTTGAGCTCCACTGAGAAAGGAGGAAGGCATTTATTTTCTCAGGATTCCCTGAAAAGGGGGACTCTTATTCTTTATCCTGTTGAAGATATAATGAATCTAGGTGACCATACAGGGTTGATCCATCCAGGATGCTGTCATGAGGTTCATGGGAAGCAGTAACATAGTGAGCAGTGTGGCCAGCATAGCCCACATCTCAGACCTCTGGCTTCTTAGCTTCCCCCTTGCTGCAGGCAGACTGGTCTCCACATGTG
The DNA here is from genome assembly GCF_006229205.1 of Suricata suricatta. Lineage (NCBI taxonomy): Eukaryota > Metazoa > Chordata > Mammalia > Carnivora > Herpestidae > Suricata > Suricata suricatta. The sequence goes on from NC_043709.1 coordinate 98,378,797, forward strand.
CACACATTCCTTGTATCTTTGTCTGCCTATCTCTTCTCTTCTGTGCCCCCCAGAACGCTTTGCATGGGTAAGTTGCATCATATCTTGTTCACAGTACAAATCAAGTTTCTATTCTCCAGGGCATCCTTTCTGGTTTCTCTAGCCCAGATGCAGCTCTTCCACTGGTTTCTTATATCACTGAGAACTCTTGGTTGCACTGACAGAAAACCCAACTCAAACTGGCTTAAACAACAAAGGGAATTTATGAGCTCATGTAATCAGAAAGCTCGTAAGAGAATTTGGTGAAGCTTGATCTGGCAGCTCAGATGATGTCCCCAGGGACTCCCTATTTCTCCATCTCTCTGCTTAACCTTCTGCAGGTTCTACTTCATCTTCTGTTTACTCTGTGGTCCCTTGGCTGACCCAGGTCTTCCCTTTATGGAGGAAATTGACTTCCACTGTTCTCTCCAGAGTTTTGTGGCAGAAAGGGAAAGCTGCTTTCTCCAGAACTCCTGGCCAGCATCTCCTCACATCATATTGGTTCTCACTGCATTCCCAGCATAGTCAACCAATTGTTTTGGCCTAGTGGAGGGATATGCTGATTGGCTCTGGCCAATCCGGCTCATCCCTGGAGTTGGTGATAAGGTGAGGTCACTGAAAACATAGGCCGGAATCCGGAAGGGGATTTCTTTCAGAGCAAAAATCTGGCAATTACTGATGAGTGAAAGGGAGGCAGCATTCACTAGTTTTCCTGTCTGTTTGGACATTAATTACTCCCCTAGTTATGATGTTATTCATCTGTTTTATGTGTTAAATATTGTTCATTTTGTTTCCAAAGAGTCTGAAAGCCATGTGATGGCATGATAGCTTATATTTCTTCTGTACGCCCATAATTCTTAGCACATTGCTGAGCACACGGTTGTTGTCCAATAAATACTGGTTGAGTTGAAATATGTTGAGTTGATTGAATCATAGGAAATAGTGGAGCTATTCCTTAGGGGAGAGGTGAGTCACTGCTAAGAGAAGACAAGGGCACATCTTTGGGAGGGAGAGGAGTCAATTAATGATAGCCTGAAGGTTTTATAGAAGTGTCTTCAGGGGGGAAGAAAAGAATCAAAATCAAAGAATCACATAAGTTTTGAGTTAGGAGGGATATTAATGATAGGATACTTTTAGAGGTAATATAATGGGCTTTTAAATGCCTGGAAATGGATCTCTCTGAGTGGGATATTTATTACAGGGGCTAAAGGAAGGAACATCAGGAAGGAGATCCTAGGCACTGCTGCCCAAAGGTCTGATGGCTGTTGACTTTAGTGGTGCTCATTGCTGATCCTCAGGGTGACCCTAGGATTTACTGTCTGATCTGAAGCATTTTTTATAATACTACAGTGCTGTACAGGATGGGCTGGTGAGGCAAGAGAAGTAAACTGGAATTGTCCCAGCCTATTCTGGAGCTATTGATCATCCTTGGTCTGAGTATGTTTCGGCCACTCAACCACAGATCCTGTTGCCCATCTCTCTACCTCTGCCCTCCCTTCCTCTGGGCATTGAAATGCTTGCAGCATCCTGCTGGGGGTGAGCAGGAAGCCCACACACCGCTGAGAGCTAGCCTTCTGCAGCATCTGATTCCACTTGCGGGATGTTGACTGTCCAAAATACTTTCACTGTGACGAATAGGAAGGGCAATATTTTCCTCTGGTCTTTCCTCATGGTTTATCTGTGACCTTTTCCCCTCTGTCTGGGGCTGGGTCTGTGTCACTGAGACCAGGTTGTCTGCCTCTACCCCCAACCCTGCCAGCCTTCCTTAGTTTTGGAAGGGGCTCTGTCCTTTCTGCCAGCGTCTTAAGGGTTTATAGATTTTTGTCCTCTATGTTTGTAGAGATTTGGTCCCTGGCTCATGGATTCTGTTTAGCTTCTTACTTTATGCTTTGCAACTGACCTGTGATAAACTGCAGATATTTAAAGCAGCAAATCTATTGAGTTATGATGTATGAACACACTTGTGAAGCCATCATCAGAATCAAGGTAATGAACCTATCTACTCCACAGAACAGTTCATCCTTTTCTCCTCCAGGTAGTAGTAGTATTAATTTTTACAATTATTTAACATTGTCTCTGAGTTTCAAGAGCTTTGGTGTCGAGGCCCCTGGGTGGCTTAGTCAGTTAAGCATCTGACTCAGTTTCAGTTCAGGTCATGATCTTATGGTTTGTGAGATCAAGCTCCATGTCCGGCTCCTCATTAGTGTGGAGCCTGCTTGGGATTCTTTCTCTCCCTCTCTCTCTGCCCCTACATCACACGCATACGTGTGTGTGCTCTCTCTCTCTCTCTTTTTCAAAATAAATCAATACACTTAAAAGACAAAGAGCTTTGGTGGCTTGTCATAAATGGTGCAGTTGGTAAGTGACAGAGCTGGGTCCTCAGGCCCAAGTACCCACGGCCTCCCCACATTATGTCATATGTGGTGAAGATTTCCCCTTATTTCTTCTGCAGGACTTTTGAAGTAGAATGAAGCCCAGAGAACACTTATTCATACTCTATTCATGTAGTACTCCTTCCAGGGTGCTGTGCTGCTCTTGGGAGCCTCTTCTCAGGGATTAGGTGGGGGAACAGGTTCTCTCAGCCCTTGGTGCGTAAGAGGGTCTGACTACTTGGCTCTCTTAGGTTCCCTCTCACTGCTTCATCTTCATCTGGGCTTGGAGCAGAGAGATTTTCTGGAGGGCTCTTTTCTAGAGTGCAGTAATAGGTGATACACACAGTGGACACTACAGTATGGGTCCAGAGATGATCGCTTCTGGGCACCTGTCCATTTTGGTAGCTGACCCTAGAGATCCTCCTGGCATAGAGTGTCTCTTCTTCTTCCAGAAACTTTGGTGATGGATGCTGTGAATAAAGGACAAGATTGACTGGATTTTCATTTCCTTAGGACCCTGGCTAGGTTGTTCTGAATCTTTGGTTGGGGACTAGGCAAAGTCTTTTCTGTAAGAGGGAGCATGCCGGGGGTATATTTTGGGTTTCTGGGACAGGGTACAGTGGGCATTCAGTCCTGCTCTTTGCCTTTGCTGATCACTGCCCCATCCCCACCTTGATCTAGAGAGACTAGGGTTCAAGAGGAGGTTCCCTTGCTCTCATCCAGGGCCTCCAAGAAATTGAAGCTTTCATCTTTCCTCCTCCAGTCAGGATATTCTTACCTGTGCTTAATTCCAAGTCTCTGGGTCTCCAGGAAGTCCAGGCAGGAAGTCCACTTCCTGACCATAGGTTGGAAGTTCTGTATGACTGAAGGGAAGTGAAGACTTTGGTGTTAACAGTGACATAGGTAGACCATAGTTTTCCTCAGATAGAGCAGTTGTGAGGACCCCCTCATTTCCTTCTCTCATTTCAAAAGTCTCAGGGCCACTTTTCCACACTCCTCTTTAGTCTGTGGCGATGGCTGCCCCAGCCCTAGTGTCAGCACCACCTGGTGGAACTCCTCTAGCTGTATATACATTAGCTGTGGCATTCTGAGAACGTGGGAGTCACAGAGGACTTCTCTCACCCTCACTGTGGGACCATACACTTGTGGTCCCTGTTGATCCAAGATGGCCTGGGTTGGTGATATCTTAGATGAGTCTGTCCCCATTTTGTCCCTCTCCATTGTCTCTATGCTCATCTCCCCACCCTTCCTCTGGCAGCCCCATTCCTGGGCCACGATGTGCTGCAGCTGATGTTCTCGGCTCACAGCAGGGCCCGGGACCAGAGTACAGTCAGGCGTCTGGGGTCAGCGTTGAGGTGGCTTGGCAGGACTGTGTGGGAAGGAGGCTTGTGGAGTATCGGTTTCCAGTGTTTGGCTGGGGCTGCCTCCCATTCATTCTTGTTTCTCTAGAGGGAGGACGTGGTCTTGCAAAGCCACATGCAATCTTTGGATAACAACAGCAAGACATAAACAATATGGATAATCTCACCAGGAGCTCTTGGCCTCTGATCTCTGCCAAGAGCTTTGAGCAGTGGCTGAAACACTGGAGAGAGGTGGCTAGGGGCGCAGTTCCCTCCTCTAATGCTGCTGTTCCTCCATCCCATATTTACTGATCTTTTGTGAAGGGAGAGGCTGCAGGATTGCCCTCAGATGCATCGGAGCCCTTGGGGATATGTGGTACCATTCCACACAGGGACTAAGGGATGGAACCCTGGTGTCAGGAGACCTGGATTTCATTCCTGGCTCTGCTACTAACTGGCTGTATGTCCATGTCCAAGCAACTAAGCCTCCCAAGTTCTAGGTCTTTATCTCCAGAGCGCTTTGGCCAAGTCAGTGCATTCTTCTAAAATTCACCATTGCCATCAGCTTGTTCTGCTTTGAGCTGTCAGCATGAGGATGTTGAATCATACCATGGAAGTCTGATGCTTGACAAGTAAAGATACCAAAGACTTTTACATATAATGTTCCTTTTGTTTTCCAAGGTATTCATGATTCTTCTTCTTAATGCTATAGTACCCTTTAAGGCTATCAGGCAGAGAGGTTCAGGGTATATGCAGTCCTGGCTCAGTTCAGATTGTGTTTTGTGAGCAACAGAATGAATGTATGCAGGTGATTTAGACCTCCAGGAGAGGGAGAAGTGGCCTGCAAATGCAGTGAGGACTGGGGGCTACTGACAGGAATGGAGAGGTTTCTCTGCAAGGTGTTCATAAGGTTCCTGGTCAGGTGAAATCTTGAATAACTTTGGTTGTTAACATGAGAAAATGGTTCAGAAATGACAGTTAAGGGTAATTGAATTATTCTCTTAGAATAGAACCAGATTTAAATGTGGTTGGCCAAGGGTCACCAATTACTTTCTGGGCTGTGGTAGCCGAGTTTTAGAAATTAATCACAGGATGGGGCTCCTGGGTGGCTCAGTCAGTTTAGCATTTGACTCTTGATTTCAGCTTAGGTCGTGATCTCATGGTTTGTGGGATCAAGCCCTGTATCAAGGCTCTGTGCTGGGAGTGTGGAGCCTGCGTGGGGTTCTCTCTCTCTATCCCTTTCTGCCTCATTCTCCCTTTCTCTCTCTCTATTAAAATAAATAAGTAAACTTTTTTTAAAAGAAGAAATTAATCACAGTATCTAAGCAGAACTAGGTATTTATGCATGTTGAAGTTACCGTAGATATTTAATGAGTGTTTACTATATGCCAGTACTGTGTTGGCTTTTGAGGACAAAACAGTCAACAAGATAGACACATTCTTTGTCCTAATAGAGCTTAAGGTCTGTCAGGAAGACAAGCATTAAACACCTACTCACTGTGATTGCAATATTGGTCATTGCTATCAAGGATAAGGACAGGAGCCATGCAGGCAAGAGGAGGAACCAGGCATAATCCGGAGTTCACAAAAGGCTTCTAGAGGAAGGAATGTTTACCTGAGAACCAGTTAGGAGTTGGCTGGGTCTGAGGGTGGGAAGGACTTTGCAGGGGAGGAAACAGAAGCTATGAAGTGGGACACTGGCTGGAGTAGTTGGTAACCGATGGGAAGGGCTGTGTGGCGGGAGTCCAGGGACTGGGCAGTGGTGCTGGTGCCTTAGAGAAGGTGCCTTTGATTGGGCCTACTGTCAAGGTGACTTTAGAGGGGAAATGAGGAGGGAGAGGCTGGGAGATTGGCTGATTAAGTAAGGCCTAGTTAGAGATGGGGACCTGGCTTTCCTTTGTGAACTCCGTGCTCCACTGATGTAGTTAGTGGTGAACATATCTAGGAAACCAACTGACAGCACAACTTAAAAGAGACCGAGAAGACCAATAGTCAGGTTATGACTGAGGAGGCCCCCTTATCCGTGGGGATACCTTCCAAAGCCCCCAGTTGATGCCAGAAAGTGCAGATGGTACTGAGCCCTATATATGCTATTCATTTCCTTTGACCAGAGTACTTGCATCCTCTTCTTGGGTACCTTTTCCCTGATACCCAGGAGCTGGAGAAATAGAATTTGTAGGGTTTTATGAAAACAGAACCATAGTGAAAGGAGTGGCACAGTTTTGTGAGACATTGCAGCTAAGCTGGAGAGATTTTCTGGCTCTGTTCATGTTTCTTGCTTTTGGGATAGTTGCGTACCCAAGATGGATGTGCTTGTGCTTACTCAGAGAAGTGTTTGGGCACTGGTTCTTCTTTGTCTGATGATCAGAACCAAATTACATGTTGCAGTTGATTTTGCATGAACTTGAATTTTGGTTGTCTGATGTGATTTGGGAGCCCCTTGAGTCACATGGATTATGTATTTATAAAATCGCTTCTAGAGATGGGTTATATGCTTTGGTAGGCAAGCTCTTACATACTGTTTATGTTGAATTTTGTGTTGGTTTCAGGAAGTCATCTTCTTTGACCTTGTCTTCAAAGTCTGGAGATGTGTTCTATTTTCAGCCTGTAAATTCCTTTAGGACATATGGGACATTTTGAAAATCCTGTAGATAATTTTTAAAGTTCAAAGGCAGTAAACAAGTACTTAGTCACAATTTTAATGGAGCAGGAACTGGTTGTCTCTTGAGTTTTTCTATTGACTGCAGGGATTCAGGGAAGATCTCCTGTGTGTCCAGCCCTGTGGGAGGTGCTTAAGGAGCACAAAAGAAGCATCAGATGCTGTCCCTGTGGTCAGGAAGCCATCATTTCTATTGGATGGTGGGAATCACTGTGGTCATGTCTGATACCTCTTGGATGGCACACATTCCAGGCCCTAGGGCAGGGACTTCAATGCTTTGTTTCAGTCCTCACAACAGACCTGCATCATTTCTCATTCTTACTCAGATAAAGAAACTGAGGCTAATTTTGTTCAGTGCCTTGTCCAAGGTCCTCCAGCTGTAAAATCCAGGATTCCAGTCTTAATCTGTTTTTATCTGAAGCCCAAATTCTTTCCACTCCTTTGCTGTGCTTGACAGAATCCAAATACAAGGAAGAATGGAAGTCAAGTAAGCCTGGAGAAGAAGGAAATCATTTTTTTAAAGTTCAATGTATATTTATCTCCAATTTTAGATTCCTGGGTTAGTAAAGAGAGCTTATGCATTTGAGGATGGTTCTGCTCAGGGATTTTCAAGTATTTGTTTTTCTTCAGGAGACATAGCCAGTCACATGAGATAATATTTCATATCAGTTCCTGTGATTTTCTTTTTTAGGAAAGGGTAACAGTATTGCCTGGGTTGAAAGGGACATGACTGGATGTTAGCACCACATTATTGCATTCCAGCCTTTATCTTAAATTAAAAAAAGTTTCAGTTGAGAATGAAGAAATATGCCTTGCTGGAGGCAATGAGCAAAACGGTTGGGCTGCAATTAATATAATAGACCCTCTGAAATCACAAGGGCTCAACAGTTTTACCTTTCACATAAGAATCCCGGAACAGCACAGGGCTGTTACGACACTCAGCTACGTTAGGACCTGACTTTTCTCTTGATACTTTGCTGTTTCTGGCCTTGATTTTGACCTCGAGGTCTGAGATACTTGTCTCCATGTTCCAGGCAGCAGGTCAGGGGTATGGAGGACGATGGACCTGCGCATACTCTCTTTGAAGAGGGTGGCCAGCAGCTGCTTCATGATGATTGTTATGGTTACATCTAACTGCAGGGGCGGTACAGGCTTGATTCTGGATGACCATACACTTAGTTTTAAAGTAGATGAAGGAGATGATAATGGCTTTCAGGAGACAGCTAGCAGTCTGGCACTAAGGCCATGGGATTTGACCCTTGCCTTCTCAACGCCTCCTCAGACTTTGAAGATCTGTAGCCAGTTGATGGACCTTCAGTGCACACTTGTGCTACCAATTCTATATAAACTTTCAAAAAAAAGCATTCATCACAGGGACACCTGGGTGGCTCAATTGGTTGAGTGTCTGACTCCTGATTTTGGCTCATGTCATAATCCAGGGGTTGTGGGATTGAGCCCCACACTGAGCTCTGTGCTGAGTATGCAGCCTGCTTAGGAGTCTCTCTCTCTCTGCTCCCTCCCCTGCTTGTTTGCTCGTGCACATGCGCTCTCTCTCTCTCTCTCTCTCAAAAAAACATTAATCACAATTTAAAAATAAAGACAAAACATTATATTTTAAAATCAGTAATTGTCATGATTTCATCTCAGCGAGAAGGATGGTACTGTTTGCCATCTTTCACCTCAAATATCTTTTCTGGGGCCACGATGGAGCTCTGGGGCTGCAGCTCAGCTTCCCAGATGGTTTCCTTCCTTACCCTTCATTTTCACTAAGTTAGAAAAGCTTAAATTATAGTTAGAAGTAGCAGCAGGTGATTGATGACTCTGTCTAGTAATCTTGGATAATGTAATCACAGACAGACATGGAAATAGAGGAGATTCCTTGCTGAAAGCCACTTCCAGTGTTTGGTCAGAACAATGTCAGCCTTGGGGGCAGGAAGGGTGAATGTTTCATCTTAGGACTGTCTCGTAGATTCCTTATCCATCCTTTGATTTGATTGTAGTCTGAAAAACATGTCTTTATGCTCTGCTACAGACCTTGGAGGTGGCTTTTAACTCTGTGCAGTAGCGTGTTATGTCTCCCTCCGTGGCCAAGGAAATCATCAGGTGGTGCATCAACTGCTTTGATCCGAATACCTTTTAGTCATACTATCTGTATAACTTTGGACAAATTATTTAAATTTTCCCTGCCTCGATTTCCTCAACTGCAAAAGAGAGATAGTGATGGTCGCTGCCTGACAGCACGCTGTACATCTTCTTTGTGCTAAAACACATGACCATCTGGCTCAGTCCTGGCACATGATATGCACCCAGTAAGTATGCATCACAGCCATGGCTCTTATTTTCAGGTGTTTGCAGACTCTGCATCCTCCAAGACTTCCATAGCGTGGTTCAGTCTTCATGCAAAGTCTTCATTTCTTCTTCCTTCTCCTTTTTTAAAACATGAGCTTTTATCCCTGAAGTGGGGAGTAGGTTCTGGGTATGCGAATTACTGAATATGTTGTGGGCCCACCTTTTAGAATCATAGAGATAGTCTTCACTTGCATTCTGAACACCATAAAGTATTTCTTTATCTTCTCCATCGTCCTGTGAGCACCGTCAGTAGTCTGTATACTTCAGTGGGGAGAGCAGTCTTCCTGTTTGCTACCTGTATCTCTGCCCAGCACGCTGGCAAAGCCTATGCTAAGAGACTGGATGTGATTGGCTTCCACTATTATCTTCAACACAAACCAAGACCAGAGGGTGGATTGATGAATACCAACCAGTCTTTATGAATGTAGGTGGGGAATGATTTCAAAGTGGATACTTGCTTTTACATGAGCGATACAACCTTTGCTGCATGCAGAATTGTGTCTTCTCAGGACTGGTCTCTGTGCTTCCTGCTTCACAAAATACACCATAATTCAGTAAAAACCTCAGGGGGACTGGGAGTCAGTGGAACAAGAAGCTGTGAGCACATCTGTCTGTGGAGCACACTCACTGGGACCTGATTCCCAGGCTGCCCCTCAGCTGCACCCCAGCAGTCAGTGGGAGGCTGGCCAGTGCACCAGCATCTCCACACTGTACGGTTTTATGTGATCTCCAGCAGTCATCCGATGAAGGCATGCTGCTGCCAGCTTGCTCTGCTTTCTCGGAGAACACCGTGTTTGTAATTAATTCTGCAGGTGGTTTTAGAAGCTTCTCACCAGTAATGCAGCTTTGCCCATTTTTCTGACTTATTTTCATTTCCTTTCATTCTTTAGTGACAAAATTAATTGAATCAATGTCAGAAGTAGTTGTTTTCTTTGTGTGCTTGTTTTGGAAAAAAATTGAGTTTTTATTTGAAGATGGGGAGAAACTAATGGCTTCACATCATAATCTGACCAAAAACTTTTTAATGTTTATTATTTATTTTTGAGGGAGGGAGAGAGAGAGAGAAAATGAGAGAGAGAGAGAGAGAGAGAGAGAGAGAGAAAGAGAGAGAGAGAGAGAGAGAGAGAAAGCACGAGAGGGGAAGAGAGAGAGGGGGAGAGGGAGCAAGCAGGGGAGTGGCAGAGAGAAAGGGAGAAAGAGAGAATCCCAAGCAGGTTCCACACTGTTGACGCAGAGCCTGACATGGGGCCTGAACTCACAAACCGTGAGATTATGACCTGAGCCAAAACCTGAGTCAGATGCTTAAATAACTGAGCCACTTAGATGCCCCTAATCTATTTTTTTTAAGTTTATATATTTATTTTGAGAGAGAGAGAGAGAGAAAGAGAGAGAGAGAGCAAGCTGGGAAAGGACAGAGAGAGAGAGAGGGAGACAGAATCTGAAGCAGGCTCCAGGCTTTGAGCTGTCAGCATAGAGCCTGATGCAGGGCTTAAATCTGCCACCTGTGAAATCTTGACCTGAGCTGAAGTTGGACACTTAACTAACTGAGCCACCCAGGCACCCCTGTTTATGTTATTATATACTTACTTTGGGGCTTAGGTGAGCCACTTTTGTCATTTGGGGATATGACACTGCATGATAGGAACACAAATATGAACTTAACAATAAACAGTGAAACTATGTGAATAGCGTGAGTATGCAGGCTGTTCACTGAATGATAGCAAAGTTAAACTCCCTAACTGTTATGAAGACTATAATAGGGTTTCTGCAAAAATCGTAATTGCTTATGTTTCAAATCTTGGGAACATACTTGTTTTAATTCTTCTTTTCCTCTGAAGCCACCAAACTTCCAGAGACCACACTTTAGGAATACTACCCTGTGGTTTTTGATGAGAGCCTTTCAGCAACAGTGCTGGTGACTGGATAGGGGTGAGAGGGGGCAGGACCCCGGTAAAGTTTAAAGAGAACAAACACCAGAAACTGAAGAAATGCCAGGTCAGGGCTTCTAGTTTGGGAGAGCTAGGGAGACAGGAATTTAAGCTGTGTCCTTCTAAGTGTTTCCATTTCTTCTTCCTTTGTATCTTGCAGAGTAAAAGCCAGGGATCCATCTTTGTCCGGATACACGCCCCGTGGCAGGTGCTGGCCAGAGAGGCAGAGTTCTTGAAGATCAAAGTCCCCACCAAGAAAGTATGAGCATGTTTCTTCTGGGTTCTTCCCGAGGGTGAGCTGGCTGTGAATAGTGTGGAAAAGAAGGCCAGGGTTTGGGGGATGAGGGTTTGTGGAGTTGTGTGATTGCCTCCCCTGGGACCTTAAGTATGGGAGAGTGGTATGGGTGGGGCAGGAAAGCAAGTTGGGGTGCAGAGAGGGACTGGGTTTGGGAGGTCCTTTCATCTTGGAGCTCCACCTGGGATGTGCTTCATGAGAAGCCAGATATTGCACTGGTCCAGGTTCTTGGTTTCTCTGTTATACTTCCTCTCTCCCTCTTCTAGAGGTCCTGACACTTCCAGGCATTTTTTTTTTTTTAAAGAACAGATGTAGCAATGAGAGCAGACAGCAAGCCATGTGGACTGAGTAGGCAGAATGAAGGGAGAGTAGCTCTGAACTTGCTGCAAAGATCCTATTCTGGTTGTGACTCTACCACTGAGTGTTATGTGGTGGCTTTCCCTTGTCTCCTCTGTCAGATTCTTAATCAGGAGAGTTGATTAAAAAAAATCATCTGGGAAATGTTTTTAAAATGTTCATGTCAACCTCCCACCTTGGGGATTTTGATTCAGGTGGTTGGTATGGAATGAAGTTCTGGCATTAATATTGTAGAAAAAGTCCTCAGGAGGTTCTGATGTGTCTTTGGGTTGAGAACTATTGAGAACAGCTCAGATGATTTTTGGGTTCCTTTCAGCTAGTATAGTTTATGTATGATTTCAAAGTTCCCCCAGGGAATTCCTAGGTGAGTGTCTCCTTGTTTAACCAGTGAACACTTCCAAAGAGAAAGGAAAAATGTCCACAGATTTACTGTTCTTTTTTTTTTTATTAGGCATTTTAGAGAAAGGAGTGGCTATTGACTTTGGCCATTGTGATTTCCCTCTAGGGAGGGTCCTGGGGCACATGCTTCTTTAGTTTAGTGAGTGAGTGATTCATAGATGATGGCTCTCTTTCTCTGTTTCTCTCTGTCTATGTCTTTCTCTCATTCTTTGTCTCTGTCTCCCTGTCACTCACACACACACACACACACACACACACACACACACACACACTCACCCATAGTGTTTCATAAATGGTGACCTAACTTTGCAGAGGTCATTTTCCTCATTCTGACTACCATCACCAGAACTCCCACCCCTGTCAGGAACACACCTCCATGTCTGTTGCCTTCTGCACTGCCACTGTCACCACCTGCTTTGTCATTGTCTTCACTATCATCACTATCCTCAGAGTCAGCAGCACCATTTTGATCAATGCCATTGTCTATGCTTATACTGTCTTCACTACCAACAGGTCGACCATTGCCATCAAATTCACTCAACCAAATACCAGCATGTTTGCTACCATCATGAATCCTCTGCTCAAGAGGGTAAAGTCTGTGGGTTCTATTTTTATAGGTTTATTGAGGCAGAATGTACCTTTGTGGCAGGTGGAGAAATGACAAACAATGAACAAACACAGACATGAATATTCAGCTACAAATATTCTGCCTTGAAGAAGTAAATGTTTTGGGGTCACCTGTCTGAGTGTCTTGTTTTCACAAGGACCACACAGGGGCTTTTGCACTGCTGCCTTGTCTCCTAGGTTTGGACCTCTTGCTTCTAATCCCATTGTCCTCAAATGCAGGCACCATCTTTGTTGTGGACCTCCACTCCTCCTCCATAGATGATTAGATGATCTCCTGGTTTGCTGGCAACATGCCCCAAGTATCAGTTGGATGGAGGCTTCTGCTTCCCTCTAGTGGTGTCACAATCTGGCCAACCGTTTCACTTTTTTTTCTGATTTCTAACTTCAATATATTTCTTCTCCTTTCTCTGTCTTGTGTGTGTGTGTGTGTGTGTGTGTGTGTGTGTTTGAATATCGAGTGTTCTTTTAATCTCCTTCTGTTTTTGTCTTGCTTCTTATCTTTTCTTTCTGCTGAATGATCCTTGGAAAGATGGTGAGCAGAACTCCAAAGCCTATGCTATGGCTTTTATATCCCAGGACACTCCCTATAGCAGGAAAGCTAGAGACAGAAGAAATGTGTATCCTTCTTGTCTCTCCTTTGCTCTCCTTCCCATCTTTCCCTCGTACCTCTCTCTCCTGATGCCTTTTCCTGGCCCCTCTCTCTGTTTTTGGGACATCCTACCATACTTCTCGTTTCTCTACCACCTTCCTCTCCTCCGCACTCCCAGACTCAGCCCCCAAGTAATGTCTTCTTCTGGTCTCTGCTTGTCCTTGCAGAAGCTCATACCTTTGAAAGCATAGATCTGCTTAAATGATCTATCTTCCCGCAGAGCTATGTGATCCCATAGGCTTAGCCTGTTGGAACTAACGTCTGTAGTTTGGGGTAGTTCCTGCACTTGAATTTGTAGATGGGATGATTAGGGCAAGGACACCTCCTTATTTCCCTTTTTTTTTTTTTTGCTTTTAAAATAAATAAAATATAGTTGACATATAACCTTGTATAAATATAAGGCATATAACATATAAGTTGGATATATTTATGTGCTGTAATATGATTGCCATTGTAGTGGTAATTATCACCTGTATCACTGTTACATAATTATTTTTTCTTTTTATGGTTGGAATAATTAAGTTATGGTCTCTGGTTATAGTACAGTGTTGCTGTCTATAGGCACTCTACTGTGCATTAAATCTTTATGGATTATTTACTACTCGTTACAAGTTTGTACCCTTTAAACAGCATCTCTTCTATCCCCCACCCCATTTCCTGGTAACCACCATTTTTCTCTCTATTTTTTATAGGTTTGGCTTCTTAGATTCCACACATAAGTGATATTACATAGTACATTTTCCCCTCTGATTTATTCTCATTTAGCGTAAGGTGCTCAAGGTTCATCCATGCTGCAAATGCAGGAATTCCTCCTTTCTCACGGCTCAGTACGATTCCATTGTGTATACACACCACATCTTCTTTGTCCACTCATTTGTTGATGCACAGTTAGGCACTCTCTTAGTTCCAACAGGCTAAGCCTATGGGAGCACATAGCTCTGCGGGAAGATAGATCATTTAAGCAGATCTATGCTTTCAAAGGTATGAGCTTCTGCAAGGACAAGCAGAGACCAGTCCCCACTCTCTTCCTTTTCCTTTTGGAGGCTGAGGGTAGCAGACACTGTGGTAGGGGCCTCAGAAGACCAGACTTCTAGCCTTGGTTCCTGTGTGATTTGGGGATGTCACTTCATCTTCCAGAGCCCTGGTGTACTCATCTATGACACAGGCTGTAAAAATACCTGCTCTATTTTTCTTAGAAGGCTATTGTAAGACCCTAACTCCTAACTGGTGCTGTGGAAATATAGGAGCTTATCATTGTGTCCGTGTTCTCAAATATTTTTGTGTGCATTCTCAATTCCTAGGCCCTCCCCAACCAAGTCAGCTTCATTGCAGCCAAAACTGATGGAGGACCGACAGTAGAGGGTCTTTGGAGAGATGCTGAAGGGCACAGAAATAATCCATGCTCTCAGAGACCTTCCAGGGGAATGCACATACCCAGACATTAAAGCACGAGTAAAACACTATCTCAGATGGCAACTCATTAGCACAGTACAGATCTGTATGTAAATACGATGGGCCAAGGAGTCCTGGGAGAGCAAAGCCAGGTCTGGCTCCCAGAAGGCTGCAGATATAACAGAAGAAACTTCTCCCCAAAGTTTCTGGGTCCCATACTTGACACAGGTGGACTGTTGTGGCATCCTTCTGCAGGTCCGGCCACATGGCCCCGATCTTCTTTGCAGTCACAGGATGCGGTAGCTGACCTCACAGGGATGTCATAAGCAGGAGAGGGGGGTGTAAGTTGGCAGGCAGGGTATGATGCATATGTTTTTCAAACTTAATCTGAGAACCTGATCACATGGGTGGAAGTGAGAGCTACACCCAGAGGCATGGATAGGGAGGATGAGACAAGGAAGTCTGTGCAAGGCTAGCATGGGCATCAGTGGCATTTTACTACTGTTTTAGTGGGTTTGGGAAGTGACTACAATGAGAATAAACTACATATGCAGAGAGCCACATCCTGGTGGTGGGGGGAAGGCGGAAGAAGGCTGAGGCGCAGCATGAGATCAGTTGAGCATCCTCCAGGCCGGTGGAGTTTTGTATCATAACTCAGCAGGGTCTGGAGAGACCAGGAAGATGGGGAGGAAATAACGAAATCGAGTTCTCAAACGTGGACAAATCCATAGTAACGCGTCCAGGGACTCAGAGTCCTGAACGCAGATATTAACCAGGAGGGGGAATATTGGAAGGAAACATTTGTTTTCCAAGAACAACAACAGGAGAGCCAGCATTTTGTGAGGGACACTCAACATCCATGCTCAGGAAGCGGGTGGGGAGGCCTGGCCTTTGGCTCTGGGCAGCCTGGGAAGGTTTTAAATGGGCGCCTTCTTGCCTCTGCTCATTTCCAAAGTGGGCTTTCTAGGTTGCAGTCAGCATTTATGTTTCTCCCTCTTTCACCTTTTATCCATATGAATGAACATTCTTCCCCTTTTGCCCCTTATATTCACTTACTCTCCTAGTGCTTCCTGCAACAGAAAGGAGGCTGGGAACAGACAAGGGGGAGGTAACAGAGTCCATTCTTGTCCATGAAGTCATATTAGTCCAGCCAGAATCCACTGAATTTGGAAGAAGTAACATGCTTGGGGTGGGCGAAAGTCACTTTTGTCCAGTCTGTCAAAACTTATGTAGCTGTTATGAATGGAGAGCCTGATATTGCAGGGGCCACTTTTGCTGTTCCCAGGAGCCTGTGAGGACTTAGCTTCCAAGCCCTTTGCATGCGAGTAGATGCTGTTATCTTCCAGCAAGTTATTACTTTTTAGGAAAGCAGACTTAGAGCAAGCCTCATCTCCAGAACAGGAGGGACAAATGTTATAGCAGACCATTGAAAGGAGTGGTGATGATGTCGGATGTCTAGCGTAGAGGCACATGCAACACATGATAGCTGGTACTATTACTGTTGTCGCTATTGTTGTTCATATGGGATGTGCGTAGAGCAGCACAATCGGCAATGAAGCGGCCAGCTCTTTCCTGCTGTTTCCCTGCACAGCGAGCATCTGCAGTGTTGGGGGAAACCGGACCCAGTTCCTTAAGCCTGCTAAGGCAGCCAGAAGCCCAGACATGGAGTCTTGGGAGAGGCAGGAACAGATGGCCTTTGCACTGTGTGCTGGGGGGTTTCTGTTTCCTAGAGCATGGCTCCTTGGGATGTCCCTAAACATAATGGTTGCATGTGTGAAACCTGTGGGGCAGTCCCTGGGAGAGCCAGCAGGAAGACTGTGCAGCCCCGCAGTGCAGGAGGGAGGTCTTGAAGCCACCCATTTCAAGAAACAGACAGCAGATGTGGCAAAAGGAAGGCTTGAGTTTCACTACTGGCTCTGCCCCTGTGAACCTGGGGTTGATTCATATCTTAGCCTATTTTGCAAAACAGGATTTCTGATGGGTTACAACCAAAATCATAAATAAAAGGGATCATTTTTAAAAAGGGTAAATACAAAAGAACCCTATAACCAGGGGAAAGTAAGGAAGTACAAGGGAAATGATGATAGTAGAAATGGAAAAATAAGAGTGATTAATGCAAGTGTGACAGATTTCTCTTTGAGCTTCCCGGTAGCAGGGTAGGAAGGACTGTGGCTCATATAGTTCATGGAAATGAGCATCTGTTTTGTCAGAGGATGCAAACTTTTTCCTGTTGTTAAAGTATAATTGCAATATAAAGGACACAAACAATTTAAGGGACATATTTTCAATAATGGGTTCATATAAGATGCTGAAATGTTCTTTGCATAGCGATTTTTTTAACTGCTTTTGGATAAAAATTGAGGTTGCCATGTTAAACTGCAGTGCAAGGTGGATTATAGTACAAAGTAATGTATGGAAATTTCTGATGAGTTAATGATCCAAAGAGAAAAGAGCAGAATTAATCTTTTAAGTCTCTCCATGGAATCCATGTTTTGAAATCTCTTTTATCTACCAAACTGCATTTATTAAAGAATAATTCATCATTTCATTTTCATGAAGTGAAAAAATATATGTAAGTGGCATTAAGAAATTGGTGTTACCACACTGAACTATTAGAGTTCCAACTTAAAAGCAAAGAAACGTGGCATTTTGGTTAGCCTCAATGGCCCCTTAGAGGAAAATATTAATTCCATTAAGTTTTATAAATTATGGGAAGTTGTTCTCAGATATCTGCTACTGCCTCTCTGATTTGGTAACTGTGGCTTTGCAAAAGCTCCACAGGAATACCCTCCCTCTGGCTTATGGTGGCTTATGGTGTCCAGCCAGCTTCAGGGATTCTGCCCGGCCAGGGTCACAGCACCTCTTGCTTCTTCTCAGTTATCTAGAGTTAAGGCCTGTCTTAATAGGTGCCTCCAGAGAAATAGAACCAATAAGGCGTGTGTGTGTGTGTGTGTGTGTGTGTGTGTGTGTGTTATATTTATTATGAGGAATTGTTCCAAGTGATAATGGCAAGCTAGAGACCCAAGAGAGCTAATGATATAAGTTCTAGTCCAAATGCCCATCAGGTTGGAGACCCAAGAAAAGCCCATTTCAGTTCAAGTCTGAGAGCAGGAAAAAAAAAATCAATGTCCCAGCTCAATCAGGCAGAAGTTCCCTCTTACTCAATTTTTTTGTTCTGCTCAGGCCTTCAACCAATTGGATGGAGGCCCACCACATTAGCGGGGCAAGCTGCTTTACTCAGAGTACCTATTCAAATGTTAATCTTATCCAGAAACCACCCTCCAGACACACTCAGAATAATGCTGGCCAAATATCTGAGCATCCCATGGCCAGTCAAGTTGACATAAAATTAGCCCAAGTGCTTGTGCTTTTAAGGTCCATGATCCTTCCTGTAGTGGTCTGAATAATGGTATCCAAAAATAGATGTTCAAGCCCTAACCCTGGAACTTGTGAATGTGATCTTATTTGAAAAAGGGTCTTTGCAGATATAATTAGGTAAGGATCTCAAGATAATAAGATCATCCAGGATGTAGGGTGGGGCCAAATCCAATGATCCACCGAAAGAGAATTCAGATCCACAGACACTCCAAGCCAAGGTGAATGCTTGGGGCCCTCAGAACCTAAGGAAGATTTTGCCCTGAGAGCCTTCAGAGGCTGTTTGCAGCCCGATTCCAAACTTATGGCATTCACAACTGTGAGATCATACATATCTGCTGTTTCAGACCACCCACTTTGTGGCAGCTCTGGGGAACAAGTATACTCGTCCTCTGGGCAGGAAGCAATAGGACAATGATCAAAGATCTGGGTCTCAGGTAGGCGTGTGGACTTGCTCTGTATCCTAGGAATCCACTTGGAATTTTCTAAGGTTGCTTGAAGTAGCCTTGTTCATTCCTTGATGCTGGGCTGTGGGCTTGTCTGGAGGAGCCTTTGTGCAAGCATCCTCCTTCTTGACCTCACCATGTCTGTGTCTGTTTCATGTTCCACTTCTCTGATGAGGTCCGAAGAGTTTGGAAGAGGCTCAACTTAGCACGTATAGTAGAAGGAGACCCAGTGTGGCTAAGAAGAGCTGCTTATTCAATTCAGCAATTATTTCCTCACTTCTGTTCCCAAAGATAATTGTTGGTTTGATTAGGTGAAAGCTTCTGTCTTGATAAGGGATAAATAAGGATAAAAGCCTGTTAGTGTGTTTGAAATGTTATATATTTATTTTTAAGACAGAGAGAGACAGAGCAT
Source organism: Suricata suricatta (assembly GCF_006229205.1). NCBI lineage: Eukaryota > Metazoa > Chordata > Mammalia > Carnivora > Herpestidae > Suricata > Suricata suricatta. Next base: position 98,397,415 of record NC_043709.1, read on the forward strand.
GAACCAGGGAGGAGCAGAGAGACAGACACAAAATCTGAAGCAGCTCCAGGCTCTGAGCTGTCAGCACAGAATCTGATGTGGGACTCGAACTCACAAACTGTGAGATCATGACCTGAGCCAAAGTTGGATGGTTAACCAACTGAGCCACCCAGGCGCCCCATCTGTTAGCAAGTTTTAAAGGCTGCCCATATCTCATAATTCTTATGGTTGACTTTGAGGAGAAAGGTAATAACCACTCTCAACAATATCATTCAAAATATCTGAAATAAAAGAACTTATAACCGTACATATAAGTTGATAAATAATTAAATTGAGTTTTAAATATAGCTAATGCTCCTTATGCGCTGTCTTCTCTGATGAGAGTTTTTCGTTTTTATCCTTACAACAATATGAGGTAGATTCTAGCTTTAGCTTCATTTTATACATGAGGAAACAGATTCAGAGAGGTTAATAAGCTTCCGTAAGGTCACATAGTGTGAAGGGGTTAGACTCTTTTCTTTCTGACTGAAAAGTTGTGCTCCTACCTCATTTTACTGAAGAGTTCAAATTGAGGCTCGAGCTAGCATGGTCTAGAACATCATTACTCTAGAACAAGTGTTCTTTTGTTTTTGAAAATAATTCTCGATCTGGGGCGCCTGGGTGGCTAAGTTGGTTGAGTGTCTGACTCTTGATTTTGGCTCAGGTCATGATCTCAGGTCATGGGATCCCACTGTCAGGCTCTGCGCTGCACGTGGAGCCTGCTCTCCCCTCCCCTCTCACTTGTTCTCTCTATCAAATAAAAAATAATAAAAATGAAAATAATTCATGGTCTAACAGACTTTAGAAACACTAATAATTTTTTCTGACCAATTAAAAGTTCTCAGTAAAGAACAAGGTTCCATTTTAACTCTTTTCCTCTGAACACTCGTAAGCTATTCACAGATATGTTCCTAGGAATCCTGGGGAGCCAGTGGTCTGCAGAAAATACCCTGGGAAACTCTATCCCAGATTAAATACTCCTGAGCTGGGAGAGGTAACACATCAGAAGTTTTCTCTTGTCGTTGCCTTGGACTGGCGCCGTGAGTTACTTAGCAGTCCTGGACGATAGTTTTCTCATCTGTAAAGTATGGAGATTGGACCCTAACTTCTCTGCCATAGCTGTAATATTGTTGGGGTCGACACATCAGCCAGTTAATGAATTTGTTCATTCTTTCCCTGTTGTTGTTGTTAGCTGAGGGACCCGAAGACAGCTACTCCTCTGGGGTCATTCATACTCTGACTGTGTCCAAATATCTCAGAGTAAAAGTGTCCCACATCTGCTACTTGTTGAAGCTGTATACTGAATGAGGTAGTACATTTAGCATGTGGATCCATACTCTGTATCTGGGGCTGCTTTTTGTCCTTGAGCCTAGTAATGTCACTGGGTTTTCTCTAGTTCTCTTGCCCATGCCTCCCTGTGGAGCCTACATTGAGATCCTTGATTTAGATTCTTGTTAAAAGGAGAGTACTTTACTCTCTCTTCCAGGACCTGGAACCTTTTCACATGCTTTAAATATTTACCTCTGGTCCTAGAATGATCTCCCCATATTCTCTAAGTAAATAGTAAACAATAAAGAAACACATTCTTTGCACCCTAAGTGGTTTCTTAGTCAACCTATAGTCAGGATTTTTCTCATTTGTTAGTTTTTCCTTTACTACTTTGGGTGCCTTATTCTTGTGTTTCCAAAGGTGCATTAATTGCTCCCACCCCCTTACCTAAGAACTATAATTTGTGTTTCCTGTATATTCCCTGCAAACTCTAGTTTGGTGTTACATAAATAATAGATGCTCACTAAATACCAGATTGATTGGCTGAGTGATGCCCGATCATCCTTGTTCCCCCAGCCCCAGGATCCTCTTGCAGCTGTGATCCACAGCATAACTGTGCACAGTTCATGTGATCTTCCAGACCAGGAGGCACATTCTTTTCCTTCCTCATCCAGACCAACTCCTTCCTTCATTGGGTGGTGAGCTAATTACTCTTTGGGGCTATTTTGCTAGTTTAGTGAATCTTCTCTGGTGACCAGAAAGTGAAAAGCAGAAGAAACCCAATGAGTTTTGTTGAGGATGGAGAACTTGTAGATCTCTGGTCACAGGGAGAAGGGTCACTGTCTACTCAGCCTTCGAGATGCCTTTCAAGGGCAGATTCTTTTTATTATTCTCATTAGTAATTTTTAAATGAACCAGAACTGTTGGTGTTTACATAGGTTTGGTTGTAGGTGGGGCTTTGCCCCATGTTGTCATTGTCTGGTCCCAGACATTTGTTTTTAATAGAGGAAGAGCTCAAAGGGTAGGGTTTATATTTGATATCTTTATGGGCTTTTTGGTGCATGCTTTTATGTTGGTATTTAAATAGCTGGAAAGAGTGCAGAATACTTTGACTTTTTATTCCTTTTTTTGTTTTTGGTAAGGCTTCTAACTTTCAAAATAAAAACAAAATAATTGATGCTACCTAAGTGCTGTGGTTTGAGTGAGGATCTTGAGATGGCAAATGGCCGTGTTCCAGACATGCATACGGGCCTGGTGAGCCCATACAGGCCTGGCAGACCTAGTGTTGATCTGTTAGTGGATAGGCCTGACTCAGGGCTCATAAATGGTAAAGCTGAAAATGTGAAAATATAATGGGAAGTGATTTTGAATTGTATTATCTTAAGACTCATGCTTTATTTTTTTAATAGTTTATTGTCAAATTGGTTTCCATACAACACCCAGTGCTCTTCCCCACAAGTGCCCTCCTCCATCACCACCACCTCTTTCCCCCCCCCTCCTCCTCTTCAACCCTCAGTTCATTTTCAGTATTTAATAGTCTCTCAGGTTTTGTGTCCCTCTCTCTCCCCAACTCTCTCTCCCTCTTCCCCTCCCCCCGTCCTCCATTAGGTTTCTCCTGTTCTCTTGTTAGACCTATGAGTGCAAACATATGGTTTCTGTCCTTCTCTGCCTGACTTATTTCGCTTAGCATGACACCCTCAAGACTCATGCTTTAAAAAATGGATATAGAAGTGGTGGCTTTCTTTTGTTAATGACTAGAATTGTGCCTCTCTGAACTGGGATAACACGTGCCACACTGGGATTAGCTGGCACCTGGTGCTGGAGGGCAGTGGATAGGTCGACTATTGAATTTACCACCCAAAGTGGGGCCCTTTGAGGGTGGAAGAGCTCTTAGTGATTGGGTCAAGACTGTCCTGAGTAACTGGGACATGTGGGTGCTCTTCCAGCTTGGCCATGGTGGCTCCTCAGGGTGTATGGGAAAGAGCAAACAGGAGGGGAAAAGTGGAGAAGCAGGCAGAGGCAGTCAGCTTCTGGCACTTGGGGCTCATGGGAAGAGTTCTTAGTAAGAACTGGGGTCAGTGACATGTTGGCTCCTAACACCTGTTGAGATCTGATTGCTACTTTTTTGTAAGATAGTGGTTAAACCAGTGGTAGCTTGAAACTAGCCAGAGAGGGCATTATTTTTTTTCAAATTGTATAAACTTTAATTGTACAACACAATGTTTTATTTATTTTTTTCCCAATGGGTTTGCTCTTTTTTTTAAAATAGTTTATTGTCAAATTGGTTTCCATACAACACCCAGTGCTCTTCCCCACGAGTGTCCTCCTCCATCACCTCCACCTCTTCCCCCCCCCCCCTTCAACCCTCAGTTCATTTTCAGCATTCAATAGTCTCTCAAGTTTTGCATCCCTCTCTCTCCCCAACTGTCTTTCCCTCTTCCCCTCCCCCTGGTCTTCCATTAGGTTTCTCCTGTTCTCCTGTTAGACCTATGAGTGCAAACATATGGTATCTGTCCTTCTCTGCCTGACTTATTTTACCTAGCATGACACCCTCAAGGTCCATCCACTTTCCTACAAATGGCCATATTTCATTCTTTCTCATTGCCATGTAGTACTCCATTGTGTATATATACCACGTCTTCTTGATCCACTCATCAGGTGATGGACATTTAGGCTCTTTCATGTTTTGGCTATTGTTGACATTGCTGCTATGAACATTGGAATACATGTGCTCCTATGCATCAGCATTTCTGTATCCCTTGGGTAAATCCCTAGCAGTGCTATTGCTGGGTCATAAGGGAGTTCTATGGATAGTTTTTTGAGGAATCTCCACACTGTTTTCCAGAGTGACTGCACCAGTGTACATTCCCACCAACAGTGTAGGAGGGTTCCCATCTCTCCACACCCTCACCAGCATCTATAGTCCCTTGATTTGTTCATTTTAGCCACTCTGACTGGCGTGAGGTGGTATCTTTAGCATATGTATGTATATATATACACATACATACATACATACATACATATATATTGAATTATTGAACAACTCCAAGGTACTTTTTTTCTTCTTTTTTTCCCCCTTTTATAATTTGTCAAGTTGGTTTCCATATAACACTCAGTGCTCATCCCAACAAGTGCCTTCCTCCATGTCCACCATCCCCCTTCCCTGACTCCAATCAGCCCTCAGTTTATTCTCACTATTCAAGAGTCTTTCATGGTTTGCCTCCCTCCCTCTCCCCAACTATTTTTTCCCCCTTCCCTTTCCCATGGTCCTCTGTTAGGTTTCTCCTGTTAGACCTATGAGTAAAAACATATGGTATTTGTCCTTCTCTGCCTGACTTATTTCACTTAACATAACACCCTCAAATTCCATCCATGTTGCTACAAATGGCCAGATTTCATTCTTTATCATTGCCATGTAGTATTCCACTGTATATATAAACCATATCTTCTTGATCCATTCATCAGTGGATGGACATTTAGGCTCTTTCCATGTTTTGGCTTGTTGAAAGTGCTGCCATGAACATTGGGGTACATGTCCCCCTATGTATCAGCACTCCTATATCTCTTGGGTAAATTCCTAGCAGTGGTATTGCTGGGTCATAGGGGAGTTCTATTGTTAATTTTTTGAGGAACCTCCACACTGTTTTCCAGAGCGGCTGTACCAGTTTGCATTCCCACCAACAGTGTAGGAGGGTGCCCGTCTCTCCATATCCTTGCCAGCATCTATAGTCTCCTGATTAGTTCATTTTAGCCCAGGGTGGGCATTATTTACATCATAGAAACCCACAAATGTTACAAATCAACAGCACCTCCAGTTAGTTGGTAAGCATTTACCAGCACTGCACCAACAAAAGCCCAAGGATGTGCACTTGAGTGTAAAGGCAGAGTGGGACCACTGATGTGTGCCAGGGCTGGGGCAGGGCCCAACCTGAAGGTGTTCTGTGGTTCCTGTGGTAGGCATTAAAGGGCTGTTGGTCAGAGAGGGGCCAGGAATGATAAATATCTATGTCAGAGACTAAATGGATGCCACATCTGCCACCTCTGATATAGAAATTGATTTCCTACCTCCCTCTACTTGCTATTTCTCCAGTCTCACTGGCCTCCTTGTTCTTCCTCCAGAATGCCAAGACTGTTTCCATCTCAGAGCCTTTCTGCTTGTTCTTCCCTCTGTCTGGAAGACCTCTAACTGTCCACAGAACTTACCCTCTCACTTCACTGGGACTTCTGCTCATATGCCCCCTCCTCAGACGGTCCTTCCTGTCCACCCTCTGTGAGGCATGCCCCAGCCACTCTCTATGCCCTTCTCTTGTTTTTCCTTCCTAAATACTCAGCACCAGCAGCTCCTGAGTCACATATTTGTGTTTTTGTTTGATTGCCTGCCCACTACATTGGAAGCTCTATGAGGGCAGGGATTTGGTTTTGTGATATAGGTAGCATCTAGAAGGGGCCTGAGATAGAGCAGGCATGGAACCAATATGTGTTAATGAGTCAAAGAATGGGTCACACATACTGGACCTAATCTGTGGTGGCAGCTGGCTGCAGACTGATGCTCAGAGGGCTCTGAGGCCCATCTGAGGGCATTAGGAAGAATTGCTGTCATCCCATAGAGCTGTCTACAGGGGTGGGGCTGGCAGCACATGTACCACATCACCCATTCCTGCTCTGGGTTTTCAGTAGCCCCTTCATTTGCCAAAAAAAAAACATTTGGGAAAAGTCTAACTGTAGCTGGAATGGGGGCTAGGTTGTGTATAGGGGTCTTAGCCTTTTAGAAGGCCCATTTCTCATCTACTCACCCATCCACCCCTCTATCCATCTACCTGTCCATCTGTCCACCCACCTATCCATCATCCATCCATCCATCCATCCATCCATCCAGTGGATACCTTCAAGCATCACTCTATATGAGATACTCTGTTGAGGGCAGGTGGTTCAGTGGTCACCAAAGCTGATATTGGCCCCATTGGCTTCAGCATGGTAAAGATTCAGAAGTTAGAGAGCTATATGAGCTGGGAAGCACCTGTGGAAGAAGTGGGGTGGACAGAGAGCCAACCAGAGGAAACTAAATTAGGCGGGTGGGAGGGGCAGGGTGAGAGAAAAAGGTGCCATTTGAGCTTAGACCTGAGGGCTGGGTTGGGGTTTGCTAGGTGGGGAGGAGAGGTGAGAACCTTCCCAGGAAGAGGAAGAGCAGGTCATTCAGCCCCAAGGCAAGGAAACCCCAGCCTGTGTGGGGAACTGAGAGGAGGCCATCAGGCCATTATGCATGCAGTGGGAGGCAGGATGCGTGGCTCATAGAGGATTTGTCAGCCATGTAAGTAGTTTGGATTTTATCCCATTATTTTTAAAGTCAGCAAACGCTCATTCATGTGTAGAGCACATACCAAAATGGAACTAAATACCATAAATGAATATAGAGTTAGACAAAGGAGAATGTGCATTTTGTAAGTGTATCACTTTCCAGGCTCAGTGTTGCTTCAGACAGGAAATTTACCTGTAAGGTAGGGGTGAAGAGACAGGTTAGCTCCTGTTGTTGGTGTCCCACAGAGTCTCCCTGTGGGATCTAGGATGCAGATGATCTTGGGGATTCTGGTGCTGTTGGCACTTTGGTGAATAGCTTAACACTCACACACATGGGTAAATGCTTATGTGTGGGAGTCCTCAAATCTGGTACAGAGTGTCTACGCATGCATGTGCACGCACCTGTGTGTGTGTGTGTGTGTGTATCCCTCCCTCTGTCCTTTCAGGCATCAACATGGCGGATAAGAACAAGGGGGGGAAATTCTGCTGCATCTTTAGCTTCCCTTTCTCCTAACTTTAGTCCAAAGCCTTCCACCCTTGTTGGCTAATGGCTTGTACCACGCTCCACACTAACTTCTCCATGTACCTGAGCCTTTTGACATTAAAGGTCAGGAAGTGGGTGTGATGCTGATCTTCAGCCCAGCCCTAGTGCTCAAGATGAGTGAGATGTCATGAATAATAACAGTTGACCCTTAATTATCTAGTGACAAGGAGCAGAGGAAAGCATAAATAGATTAAAAGAGGCAGACTTTGGGGGTCATGGGATTTCAGCAGACACACATGCTCACAGCTGGGCTCACTGTCCATCTTGATGCCTGGTTTTGCTCTTCCCACTGACATTTCCTACAAGTTGTAAGGTGAGGCCTTCTTAGGTCAGTACAGGTAAATGACTCACAGATGATCAAGATTATGTTATATTTTTATAGTTCATATTATTGCACCTTCTCCTTGATCTCTGGGGTGATTGGACCTCTTGTTTGTATGACACTGGGCATGTTAAAAACTTGTTAAAAACATGTTAAAACTTTCTGTGCCTTGGTTTCTTTATCTGTAAAATGGGGACAGTATTATGTATCTGTTCCTGATAGACATCACCATAGTGTTGTCTCCTTGCATCCCAGGAGAGAACACGATTCCAGTGCAGGAAGGAAACAAATCAGCCCTGGGACCACAGTGCTGTGTCCCTCTGGAGGGGAGAGGAAGAGGGAGACAAGGGGGGAAAAAGAAGTAAGAAAAGAAGGGATCTTGGTAAACCTCTTAGACTGTGACAGTGAGGCCAAAGTGAGCTTTTATGAGAACCACATTTGAGCCCTGGAATAAAAAATAGGAGCAACATACTTTAAAAATTATTTATGATTTTAAGCACATGAAAGGCGTATCATGTACCCAGGGAGGGCATAATGGGGAACAGCTGGCTAACATGTGTCTTGCCATTTCTGAAGATGTTCATAATTCTCTGATGTCCAAGAATAACAGTAATAATGAGGCCACCACTGAGCATATTAACGATAATAAAGAGAATTGAGGTGCCCTTCCTGGATCCTGATGGACACAAGAGAAGAGGCTGGCCTACTGGGCTTGATGGGGACCAAAAGGGAGCCCTGGCCTGCTGCTTCTTAGGGGACTATGAAGTCCTTCCAAGGATCAAAGGTTGAAGGAAAGAGCCTGGATGGGGGAGTCAGGAAAGCTGGGTTTCAAGCCTGGTTTCACCAGTGACTCTGGCAATTCCTTGCCCCCGAGTCGCAGTTTTCCCGTCAGTAAAGTAGTGATGCTAATGGTATTTGGCAGGCACACTGTCAGAGAGTTCATGAGGCCCAATGAAGTGGTGCCTACGGAAGTGCTGGGCACATTGCAGAGCATTCTATGTTGGAAGGGTCATCACCAGCTTTGTGCTTCTCCAGCGCTTGGCAAATCAACCACCAAGCTCAGTGCCTACATCTAGGGGGTGCCTACAATGTTGAAACATAAAAACATCACGAATATTTCTTTTTCATTAAATGTTTAAAGCTGTACACTGTTAGACTTGGACAGTACTTTCCAAGGCATTTCCAGTTCTTTCTTTTATGATTTGTTAAATGGATCTGGAGCAGTGCACGGTTTAGGGCTAATGATCTCCCACTACAGAGTCAACCTGAGTAGTCTTCCCAGTGGCCTGTGAATGATGAGATTTTCCATTCTGCTTTATGGGAAGAGGTGCTATTTTCAGTCCTTTTAGATGGTTCTTTCTCCAGGCTCAGCTAGTTCCCTCATACCTGTGCAGCCAAACGCTCACAGGTGAATTTCTGCAAATCTCTGGGGCTCCTTGTGAAGCTCTCTCCTCTGGGCTATCTGGTCCTGGGAACTCCAAGGTGCCTTGGCCTCCCCAGACTTCCAGCTCTGTCTCCTCAGCTCAGGGGGTTCGCCAGGCCCCTCTTGTCTCCCCTTCCTGCCCCTTGGCCGAGAACCCCTCTCAAGGCAGTAAGCTTCTCAGGAGCTATCTTGCTTGTTTCCTGTCTCCTAGGAACTTTGTTGCCTGATAGCCAGTATACTGAAAACGATGGTCTCGGTTCATTGAGTTTGCTATAATGGAATACCATGGACAGGGTGGCTTATAAACAAGGGGAATTTCTTTCTCAGAGGCTGGAAGTCCGAGACCAGGGTGCCATTGTGGTCACATGAAGGACCTTTTCCTCATTCATAGCTGGTACTCCCTCACTGTGTCCTCGCATGGCAGAAGGGACTCCACCCTCATGATTGAATCACGTCTCAAAGGCCTCACCTTCTAATGCCATCATATTGGGCATTAAGGATTTCAAAATATGAATTTGGGGGAACACAAACATTCAGACCACAGCTGTCATTATTTCATGTTTTTTGTTTTTGTCTGGGTGTTTTGGTTGTTTCAGATAGGGTAAATCTGGTCCCTCTTACTCCATCATAGTGGAAAGTGGGTATTCCCTAGTTCTTTCTTTAGAGATGAAGAACCCAAGTGACTTGCCTAAAATTACACAGCTTCTTGCTGTCAGCAAGGACCAGAACCCTGGTCATTCACTCAGTAGACATTACTGTGTTCCTGCTGTGCACCAGGCACACAGAATTTGGCCTGGCAGGAGGCCAGACAAAGACTTCTGCTCTCCAGAAGTCTTTAGTCAGCTGAGGAGACAGACAAGTGAGCCAAGAATTAGAGAGGAACATGATAAACTTCATGACACAGGTATTTATTCACAGGGTACTGAAGAAGCATGACAAGAAGTGAGTGGCCATGGAATTTTTTCTAGGGCAAGCTGGTACTTAAACCTAGTGGTGATGGAGAAGTAGGAGTAGCCCAGGTGAAAAGGGAGGGAAGAAATTTCAAGAATAGGTACAGTAAGCATGGAGGCAGGGAGCAGGTCCTTTGTCCTGTGAACTTAGTGTCCGTGGCATTGTGCCATGGGGCTACCCACTTGTGTTTTATTGTGAGTATATGTCTGGCCCCATCCTCCAAGAGTCCCTGAAGTCTGGGAAATCTCTTTCTAAGGTAAGTCGGTCAGATCTGTGATCAGTGCTGTGCAGCAGATGTTACCTTGATGTTTCTGGTGAGACTCTCTTTCTCCACCTTTTACGTTTTCCTGGAGGTGGATGATACTGCTTTTGGTGATTTTGAGTACCCCCCCCCCCATCAAGAAACATTTATACCCAGTATCCTGGGGCCATACCTGGTCCCTCTAAAGACATACCATAGGTGCCTAGTCCTTTTAGCCCATTTTCTCTAAGCAAGCTCCACCAGATCCACTGCCAGGGTGAGAGTGAAGAACTGCGTGGAGGTTCTTAGCTAACCTCCTGCCAGAACAAAGCCCTGACACAGTTGCTGGGTTATTAATCAGCATGGTTAAATATGGGCATTCCTGGCCTCTGCTGAGGCTGGGCCCCCAAGTGCCTTTTAGTTGGTGGGGACAGGAAGGGAAGCTGTTTAGCCAGCCAGAGTCTTTGGGATTTTAGCTTACTCTCCAACACCATTTATTTCTACCAGGCCTGTTACCTTATGGCTGTTCCGTCCCCAGTCTGGGCTCCCCCAGTGGCAGCAACTGCCATCATCAATCTTGGTTTCCCCTGAAATTTATCATTCATTCATTCAGTCATTCAAAGGTAGGAAACAGTTTGTATGGTATACTGCCTTCAAGGAGATCATGATTTGGTAGTGCAGCTGGATGTTAATCAAATAATCACTCAGATAAATGTAAAATTACAACTGCAATAAGTGCTTTGATGGAGAGGAGTTTGGGCCCATGAAATACTGTGAAGGTAGCACTTGACCTTGTCTGAAAGCCAGGAAGGACTTTCTTTAGGAAGTGATAATTGAGGAAGGCATCAAGTGTGAACAGAATTGGGGAGGGGGCAGGGAGTAGATGCAGAGTGTTGAGCACTCAGCATACCAGGAAAACTGCAAGAGGGACAGCAGTTGGGTGCAGTGAGCAGGGACTGTGGGGATTCCTATGGGGTCCCATGGGCTGTGTTATGAACTTTGCTCCTTATCATTAGAGCAATATAGCTGTTGAAGGCTTTTTCATTGGGAGGTAATATGATAAGATTTTTGCTTGAGAAACATCACTCTTGTTCCAGTGCATTGAGTGAATAGAGGTGGACCAGAGTAGGGTTACCAGGATACCTACTTAAGTTGAAATTTCGGATAAATGATGAATGCTTTTCCAGTATAAAGTATATCTCAAGTATTGCATGGGACCATACTTACACTAAAAGTGGTTCACTCTTTATCTGAGATTCAAGTTTAACTGGACATCTTGAATTTGTATGTGTTAAGCCTGTTAACTACCCCTAAGCAGGAGAAGATGTGGGGAGGCCAGTTATTGCAGTAGTTGAAGGTTTCCCAGACTAGGAAAGTGGAGGTAGAAATAGAGAGATGTGGACAAAGAAGAAATACCCTGGTGATTCTGAGTCTGTCATTCCATGGCATCTGGAAGACAGAGTCCATGAGCTTCCCTCTTGTTTGGAAACTTTAATTTCCATGCACATGTCATTGAAAGACACATGGTGATGGGTATGACTAGCACATTGCAATCTCACTGTAGGACACATGCCTGGTCAGCACCTGCCCCAAATGACCTGTGAGATGTTTTCTGGGACTGCATGAGGGAGTCATTGCTCTGTCCCCGTCCATCCAGGCTCAAAGATTCCTGAGGGATGAGCTTTTTGCATTGCAGTGACCCATGTATATGGAGAGATTTGGCAGGAGGCTCAAGAACTTAATGACAGTGGAGGCATGATTGTAAGTGGCACACTGTTTTCCCCGCATAATTCACATTTTAGCAAACAAAGCAGTAGAGTAGAACAATCAAGAACAGAGACTTGGCCAGGGGATTCAGATACTCCAGTTATTACCTGGTTTACACTACCTTTGTGCTCCAAAGAAATCAGGCCGTGTAACCCTTCTTCAATCCAGCTTGAACTTTCCTGCTTTTTTGTTTGCCTAGAATTTCTTTGCCTGCATCTGTTCAGGCCTTATTCATTCAAACTATTCATAAGGTAATGTTAATAGAAGTGCAATCAAACAAGATAAAGCATGTGTAGAAAATAAAATAAATGCCCATCACTAGGGAAATGACTAAACAAATTAGGATTCACATCTGCTGTGTAATATTAGACATTCATTAAGGTAGTTCTATGTGAACTGACCTGGAAAGATAATACATCTGTGATATATTGCTAAGTGAAACAGGCAGATTGTAGAACCAGAAATGAAATAGGATCATAGTTGCATTTAGAAAGGAATGCGTATGGAAAAAGTTAGGACAAAACCTACTTCAAATTGTTAATAGAGATTTCCTCTGGAAAGGATGGTGAGATTTGGTTGGAAATGAAATGGAACTATTTACATTTAGTTAACATACTTTTATGGTTTGAGTTTGCTTGTTTACTGTAATTGTGTTAATTTTGTAATTGAAATAAAATCAAAATGCATCAAAAACTTTGTTAGAAGAAATAAACAAACTGTGGTTATGTTTTAGTTGTTAGATTGGGACATTCCTTCCCTCTCCCTAACTTATTATCTTATTAAAGAACAAAATGATAACAAGAGAAAGTTACCTTTCTGTTAAAGCTCAACAAAAATGCTACTTCCCAGATGAAACATCTTTCTGATTCCTCAACTGGATGTGCTGTCTCCTTTGTTTGAACCCTCAAATACTTTGTATGGCTTTTGCTGCATTTACCTCTGTCTACATTGTATTTCATGCCTGTTTTACTGCCTCTCTAGATTTAAACCACTGGATGGATACCATGATAGAGAAGAAAATCAGCTTTCAAGCTAGAAGATCTGGATGTTGGTTCTGGTTTTCTAGTGAAGCATGACAAATGAGCTGAAACTTAGTAGCTGAAAACATAGTCACTTTTCCCTTTCTTATGAGTTTATGGTTAGGAGCTTGAGTAGAACTGGCCTGGGTGATGCTTCCACTCCGTATGGTATTGAGTTGGGTTACTTGGTAGAAGTTAGCTGAGGGTGGACCTGTAAAGGAAGGCCCAAGAAGACTTACTTCATATGCCTGATGCATGGCCAGACAGCTGAAAGGCTGGGTTCAGCCTAAGTGTTTTGTCTTTCTGAGCCCTCTTACCTTTCCATGGACTTCTTTCTGCTGGCTCTGGACTTTCAGAGAAAAAGGCAAACCAAAAACAGAGGCTACCCATCTTCTAAAGATGCAACTGGTAGAATGTCCCTTCTGCTGTACTGGTTAAGCAGCTACAGAGTCCACTCAGATTTAAGAGGGTGGGAACAGAAGAGCACTTCTTAGGGGAAAATTTGTATAAGAAATTTGTGGCCACCTTTAATCGGTCACAGCTTTGCTATAACTGCAGCTTCCATGTCTCAATGACTATATCAATAAATTAGAAAGAAAGAACAAAAGCTATAATATATATAAAAGCACACTGTGCATTATAAAAGGTTATGCATACTATATATATTTCTATCTATATCTATATATAATCTATATCTATCAATAATTATCTTGGTACTAACTCAATAGCTTACTCAAGTCAGGTACTTGCTAGAGGCTTAGTATGTTGAAAACCCATTTATCAGATATTTCCCAAGAGGAACACTAAAAGAAAGTGATGTGGGGCATGGTGTAGTTGTGGAGTATAAATTTTGATTAGGTTGACATGAGTTAAATCCAACCTGTCACTCAGTTACTATCTGTGTGACTTATGTTGGCTCATTGTACATTTCTGAGCCTTAATTTCCCCATAATAATATGAGCATAGTATTGTTTACTGAGCTGGGTTTTTGTGTGAATTGGAGCTAATTTATGTGGAGCACTTACTATGGTGACTGTCACATAGTAGGTCTTCTGTTTCTCTTAAGATAATGTAACAAAGTCATAGCAAATTTGGGCTCCTCGCTGGTTTCTCTGCACTGGTTACTCCATTCACACAGAAGACCAAGAAGGGGTTGAGAGCCCATGCCCTTGTGAAAGCAGGGGAAGGAAGGGACTCCACTTGTTTCTCCCAGTCTCCTCCTCTTTCCAGAGTGTCCCCCGCTGGAGGTTTGGTGCCCTGTGCTGCTGTGGTTGTAGTTATTCTTTTCTCGGTTGGATGCCTTTTGTAGATGTACGAGATCAAATCAGAAGGCAGCATCGCGAAGAAGTTCAACGAGCTCCTGCAGAAGCTGAGCTCGCCCCTGAAGCCCAGAGTTCCAGACCACAGTAACAACAAGATGAAAAACCTCTCCTACCCATTCTCCAGGGAGAAAATGTATCTGTAAGTACAAGAGCTGTTGGCATACGGGTATGGCAGGCGATGGGAAGGGAAATCAAACACCACTCAGTGCCTCAGCTCCCACAGTGAGTGCCCCAGTGCCTGGGAGATAGAGGAGGAGGCATGCTCTCATGGTGAAATGTTCCCTGCATCTGCTTTCTATATCCCCTTCCCTAAGAACTCTTATCCCAAAGAGCTCCCTAGCATGTGTCCAGTGGCTTGTGGGGCACCTGCCATTTTAGTCATGTTGCACAATGGATGGAAAATTAAGGAGCATACAACCATAAACTTGGGGATTCAGTGAGAAAATGGTCAGATACCTGTTTGTCTTCTGTGGGGAAACTATTCTGCCCAGTTCCTAGTCTAATAGGGTTTCAACATATTGTGATAAACCAGAGAGGAGGAGGACAAAGCCTCTGGATTTTTGTATTCCCATCTGCGTACTAATGTACTCATTGACTTTGAGAAGACCTCCGCCCAGACCCCACCTAGGGAGGGGTGGAATAAGAGCTCTTCATGGGGATGGTCATTTGGGAAACCTTTGGAAGAGTGAGTCATGGTTTGGAAGTGAGAGATGGAGCAGGCAAGCATGAGTTCTGTTATAGATCCTGATGGGAGGATAAGAGAGCATCAGGAGTAAGAGAGGGAAAGCAAAGGCCAGGGAGAGGTAGACAAGAGAGAAGAATCTGCCCCTTTGGGGAGATGGCATTCCCGAAGCTGTGTTTCCACTGCTCATTGGACAACACCTCCTACCCATCTTTGCTGTGTTAGATAATTCTATACACGTGTATTTACTGTTTTTTGCATGTATTTCCTCGTTGAATTCTTATTCCCCTCATGATTCTGGTCCCAAATCTGGTCCTAGTTCTAGTCACTAATTCCAATGTGTGTGCGGGTCTTCCCATCCACCAAGGAATTCTTTGACATCACCTGGGTGTCCTACAATTCCACACAGCTCTGACACTACCTACCCAGGGATAGCATCACATTTCCCAGGTTGAGGGCTCAGTGCCACAAGACTGACCTCCACCTCAGATGCCAATCACAAGTCCAGAGTATACCATGTGCTTCTGACTGGCTTGCTGTAGATCAGAGGTTCCTATGACCTCCTCTTTGGGTTTGACTAACTTGCTAGAGGAGCTCACAGAACTCGGAAAACTGATTTACTTACTGGATTACTGATTTATTACAAATGATATGAATCAATGGCCAGATGAAGAGATATATAAAGTGAAGTTCTGATCGAAGGTTATTGTGTTGTTGTAGAGCTTGGGGCCCACCATGGAGCCCTGGAGAGCTTGGGGCACATGGAAGAGACCTGGTTCCCCAACCTGGGTACTCTCCAGTCCCTTTCCTTTCAGGTTTTTCTAGATGCTTCCTTATGTAGGCATGGTTGATTCAACCTCTAGCCCCTCTCACCTCCCCAGAAATCAGGTGTGGGACTGAAAGTTCTACCCTCTATTCAAGGTTGGTTCCTCTGGCAATCAGCTCTCCCTCCCCTACTTCCCCTCCATCTTTAGGGGATTTCTGGAAGTCACCTTATTGATAAAAGCCTAGTTGTGGCTGAAAGAGGCTTGTTATGAATAACAAGACATCCATTTCACCTTTATGACTCTGAAAGTGATGTCAGGAACTGAGGACAGGAGATCAAGTATTATGACCAAAAAATGTTCCCATTACTCTTGTTGCTTGGAAAATTCCAAGGGTTTTGGGAGCTGTGAGTCACGAGCCCTGGATGAAGACTAAAAGATGTATTTAATCATAAGTCACAATGTCACTCTGCCTTGTGAAGTGGCCATTCAGATATAACTATCTCTTACAGCGAGGAAACTAAGGCCCAGGGTCTGTTGAGGTTCACACAGCATTAAGTGTGAACTGGGACTCTTCCATGCTTCTCCTTCCCTGCGTCTGCATGCTGGTGTTGACATCTGAACTGCCATCTCCCATGCATCTCCATTCATTCAGTGCCTGGGGCCCTTCAAATCCAGTTCCTAGACACCTCCATCTGGAAGAATCTTCTGTTCTTCCCACCCCAGATACGCTCTCCATCCTCGGAGATTTCAGAGTAATGGTCTACGTACTATCGTGTTCTCTTCATCAGTTCCTAGGAAACAGATCCACCCAAGCGACTGGGCTCCAGGGGAGGTGGGAGCAGGTTCCAAGCATCTGTGCCCTGAGAACAGTCTGCTCTACACAGGTGTTCTTTTTAGCGAAAAGGTCACAATGTGAAGTGGAGGACAGACACAGCCTTGCATAATTAGGACTTTGGTAGCTAACTGATGTGACAGTACTGATAACATTAAATGAAAGTTTGAAAAACAAAGGCTTATCATCGCAGCACCAGGAAACTGTACTCTTTTTGAAGGTGGTTATGTTTTTGACTCTCTTTGTCCATACACAGGAACCCTTTCGATGTACTTTCATGTTTAAAATATATCATAGTATAATATTTTCCTATCACAGTCTAAAATTTTCTGTTTAGGATGTTCTCATAATTTTCAGTGACTGTATGATAATCCACCCTGTAGACTTTGGAATTACATTTTATGTGCATTATCCTTATTGTCAGGAATCTTGCAATGAAAATTTTTATTTATGGAAGTTTTTTTTCTTTTGAATTTATATTTCCTAGGATTCATTTCTGTGATCAGTCCTCACAATTACTGGGTCAAAAAAAATTATAAGTGCTGTGTGTGCAAGCATGTGTGAGTATGTGTGTCTCACACATCTTGCTGTGTTGTTTTCTAAAGGTTTGCTTTGGGGCTGGTAATAGTGGTCTTAGGACAATGGTCATAAAATGAGTTGACCTGTTTTCTTGGTGTCTCCAGGTACAACATCCAGGACAAGGACACCTTCTTTGATAATGCCACCCGTAGCCGCATTGTAAGTACACAAGTCAGCTACGAGTGGTGGGTTCTGGAAACAGGGGAAGGCTGAATACCTGGTATGGCAGGGCCTTCTCTTGCTTTTCCTACTACCTCCCATCATCCTTTGCTTGGGGTTGCCTAGCAACTGAGAGGTGTATCCCAGTGCTTCCCAATCTTAGTGGCAAAAGGAATAGCAAACAGCTGCCCTCACTCACAGGCTGAGAAGAGTCTCTTCTCTTTAGGATTGTCTACCTTGGCCTGTCTTGGAATCACAAAAGCAGGAAATGCCTAGCCGGTGGGGTCTTTCAGCTAATCAGGTGACCCCCTTTCTTGATCATTGAGGAAACTGAGGCTCTGAGAAGCAGTGGATTGAAAACAATTCATACAGATCACTAGTGTCTGAGTGAGGACCCACTGCTGGCTACTGTGTGTCTTTTACCCTCTACGGAGTATTGTGCATTTATATCACAGGGGATGCTAGAACTAGCCAGTTTGTTCAAGAATAAAACTCTCAGCCCATTCAATAGAAAGCCAAAATTCATGACTGTAGCCATTCTTCAACATGTTTTTTTTCCTTTTGAAATCAAGTTTTTGAACTTTGCAGGATGATGGATTCTGATGAAAATCTGTATGTGGCCTGTGCCCTTGTGGCCTCCATCTGAGCTGTGGTGTGTCTCCATGTTCTGTGTGGCTAGTCCATTTATTCTCTATCTGCCTAGAGAGCATTTAGCATATGGACAGAGGAAAAAAGAGGGGTCCAAGAACAGCTGCTCACTTATTCATACCACGGTGGAACCAATGACAGTGTATTTCCACTGATTCTTAGGAAGGAAGTTAAGTTTCAACAGAGGAAGAGTAAGAGTCAGGTAGCTAGAAGGACTTCCAAGTCAGTAGGGTGATAAGAAGGATAAGAAGTGACAGGTGATTAAAGGAAGCTACAGAAGATTTCCACGGCACACTGGAAACATGGCCTTGACCCTTGCTTGCAGGATGGGCAAGAACACACCTCAGGTCCCTTAGCCTATTGTTATAGGAAGGTTTCAGATGGGCACATGATTTATCATCCTATGGAAAAAGGCATAAACTTCCCTTTTTTTTTTTTTGGTTGATGCTATTACAAGCTGTTTAAATCACCCTGTGGCTTGGGTCTCATGTCTCTGGGGGAGTTATAGGGTGTTGTGGAGATTACCAAATAATTGCAAAGTACTTGTAAAATAGTACAATGCCATATAAATCTGTTCCTAATTATTATTGCTGTCGAATTACTGCACAGTATTTTAAGCGAATTAAACATTCTTGGGCCCCATACTGCTGGAAGTTATTTATTTTCCACTCACTCTAGGTCTGTGGCTGGAATATGGGAGTGTGAATGATGATGGAGGAACATAATTCTCTCATTCAGCTCTCATTCTGGAAGCTTCTTCCTTTCCCCAGTCCACCCCACATAGTGAGAAGGGGAAGAAAAGAGCCTTTGAATTTTGTCTTGGGTCTTGGGGTCTACTCTGCCTTGGACTTTTGTCTGAGGAACTTGCTCATATCTGTATACGGCATCCCTGTGCCCCTTCTTTGTAGGTGTCCTGGCACCCCAGCTGTTGTCTCAGAGCAGACTTCCTTGCTGGGCACCTCTTTATAGCCTAGCACAGGCTTGCGATCCTTTGGAGGGCACGAGCTGGCCAGCAGGTTTACCTGTGTTGCTGTTTCCTCTGCAGCCTGCCCTCGCATGTAAGAGAGAGTTCCCTGCAAGCCCCACATGCAGGGTTCTGTTGGCCTATTTCGGCACACAGTCATCACTGGGCTGGAAGCCTGGTATGTGCCCCAGAAGTGCTCCTAGACATGGAATCTTGAGGAAGTGTCTGACTGGGGAGACAAGATGAGGGCTCAGGAAAAAACAAGAGAAATTACAGTAACAATGAGCAAGATGTAGGTAACCCTTATGAGTTTACAAAGCACTTTCATGGTTTCTTAGAACAGCTCTGTGAGTCAGCTCCATTACAGAGAAGGCCATGGACTATCAGGGCCCTTGGGGAGGTTGCTCAGGACCCGTTGGCTGGGAGTCAGACCTAGAACCGGATTTGATGGCCTGCTCATCCCAGCCTTTCCCCAGCATGGTGCTACTCAGGGTTGAAGGACAGGACACCCTCCTCTTCCCCTTCCCTGGATGTTCTGGTCCTGGAACTCCCTCCCAACCCTTCCAGAGGCATGTGGGTCTGGGTTCCCTGGCATGTTTTTCTTACCTCCTGTAACCGTAGTCCATTTATAGCCTTTATTTATGTTTTAGGGGTGGGATGAAGGGGAGAGAGTGTGTGTTTGGTGCTTAGGTTCTTTGCTTCCTCAAAGCACTCAAGTTTGATGTGTTTTGAATGGGTTTGATGTGCAGTGCACAAAGGTGGCACATCCTTGACTTCCCCCTGTCTGGAAGTGGGTCCAGCTGCCTGGTTCACTGCCCGCCCTCTTGGGTGTGGTGGCACACATGGTCACGGCATTCATGGCCCTGCTCTTGTCCATTTTAGGTGCATGAGATCCTGAAGCGCACAGCCTGTTCTCGGGCCAACAACACTATGGGTAAGGACCCCCTCCGCTGCCCATGGGCCCAGTGCAATGGGCTGCCATGGTGCCAGAGCTGTCCTCTCTGTGGCTCACTGTTAGGGCAGCAAAGAACAAAACAAACAGATGCCTCCACGGAGGAGGGGAGGCTGCTTGCACTCAGGGCCAGGGATCCTGGTTGGTCTCCAGGAGCAGCAGTGCCCTATCTCGTGGGGGCAGGGGTGCTCCCCAAATTGCTATAACTTCTCCCAGACCTTCATCCCTGTCTCTTCAAGGTTTTAATAATCACCCAAACATGGCAGGCTTATTTTATTTATTTATTCATTTATTTTAAGAAGAAAGGCATCTCAGAGGCCCTTTAGTGTAGCCTCCTCCCTTTATGTGTGAAGGAGCTGAACCTCCCACAGGGTGAGTGACTTGTTGGAGGTCACATGTTCATCTGAAGGTGAGTCTCCTGAGTTCAGCATCCCAGTCACTGAATGTGGCTGAATCTGTTCACTTGGTGATTTGATTTTGAAACTTGAGGGTATTAGTCTTTGCAGTAGGAAGTCAGCATTTGGGAGCCCATAGGGCAGGCCAACTGATGCTGACGAATTTTGCAGAAGACACACAAAATGGCTGAGGTGGAGATGGGAGCTGATGATCACAAGCACACATCCCTTCCATAGGAATCACTATGCAGGCTAGAGTTCTTTCCAGAGGTGCTGCCAGCACTCAGAATGGCTTTTGAAACCTCTGAGAGAAATTCCTTTGGAATACACTCTGGGGCAGTAAATCTTTGGTTTTTGAGGCAGCCTTGAGTTTAAAAAGAGTCCAAAGTCATTTAGAGGTAAGTCTAGTGAATAATGTAATCAATCAAGCCAAGGAATCACAATAGTGCTAATACTAATAAAGCTAACATTGCAGAGTTTTGTGGGGGGGACTCATAAGCAGCCTTAGTACCAAGGTAGTGGTACTGGGGAAGGCACCAGAACAGGTTTTATATAGTGAGAGTGCCTTTAGTCTAGTGCCGAACTTCTCAAGGGGGCAATTTATGTATGATGGGTTGTGTTGGTGTATTCATCTTGCTATAAAATCCCAAATAACACTCCAGTTTTTAAAAGTCAAGTTTTTTGTGTGATGTTATTTGTGTGGAACATGGTGCTAATGAGGCCAGGACATGAGTGAGGGAAATAGTTAATTAACCCAGCTTGATTCTGTGGAATGACTGAAACCCTTACTTGGAACAGCCATTTTTCCTTGGTTACAATGACAGCCAGAAGAGTCAAGAGATCTTAGAATGTATTTTATATTTTCTTATGACTTCTTTCAGAATTCTTGAATTTACATCACTTCTTGACCAGTTCATGCCTCAGTTCCACTAATCTGCCTTTTATCCTGTCATACCATCTCCCAATTTGACCAAATCTGCTCCTTCAGATGTCATAAGTGACTTCCAGCTTCCCACATTTCATGGTGTTTTTCTTAGTCTTCCTCTTACTTAACCTTCTACATCCTTCCATACCTTCTGTATGGACCTCTATCATCTGAGAGTTGATATCCAGGAAGGTGCTACTGCTGTACTAATTTGCTGCCACTCTTTTTTAAAAATATATATATATTTTATTTTGGGAGATAGAGAATAAGTGTGATCAGGGGAGGGGCAGAGAGAGAGAGGGAGAGAATCCTAAGCAGACTCTGCACTGACAGTACAGAGCCCAACATAGGGCTTGATTCCATGAACTATGAGATCATGACCTGAGCCGAGATGAAGAGTTGGACACTTAATTATTGAGCCACCCGGGTGCCCCTCTGATGCCATTCTACTTCTGCCTCATGGACACTTTCTTTGGTTCTTCTTCCTTCTTGTATATTTTAGATGTCTTCTTCTCCATATTCTCTTGGCCTCCTTAATTTTCTCTCTATACAGATGACTAGGAACCATGTGTTTCTATTTCCCACTTCTCTCACCAATTCTAGCCCAACATTTCCAACTGCCGGATGGGTATCTCTACTGAGATATTCACCAGAACCTTAAAATCAATATAGCAAATGTCCATTTCTATCTAATTCCCCCTCTCTCCCTCTCTCTCCTGCTTCTTTTCCTGTTATTGTGACCACATGGTTTTTGCTCACATGGTTTCTTTCCTCTGAATGTCCGCCTCTCATCTTCCACATGCCCATCCCCAGACCAAACACGGCTGTCTCATGGGTTCTCCAATGCCTTGGTCTTTGAACTCCCACCAAACTCAGTCTCTTTCTTGCTGATTGCTATGTCCAGGGCCTAGGCTCCCAAAAAGTCTTTGAGGTGTATTGAATCATCTCTTATGCCCTAGTGCATCTAGCTGCCTGCCTTGCACATCCTACTCTGTGAATTTGGTTTAGTGAATTAATTAAACATGCCTAGCCTGTTAGCCCACAGCAGTTGCTGGTAATTTTAACTGTGGACAAATAACTTCTATGCAACTCAGTTTCCTTGGATATAAAATGGGATTATAACATCTGTCTTGCAAAATCTTTGAGAAGATTGAGGACAAAGCTGTTAGTTTGTCTTGTAGACTAGGAAGTCCTTGAAAATTGAAGTTTATTTTGAGAGACCATCTCTAGGTTGTCAAAAGGCCATTAGGGATCCTCTACTTTAACACTGAAGTGTTGTTTGTTTGTTTGTTTGTTTTTACTTTGAGGATCTGAGTTTTTGGTGATGTCTCAATCACACCTCTTAAGAATTTTGTTGCTGTTAAGTAGCTTTCAAAAATTTCTTTCTTTTTTGACATTCAGAAAACATTTATTAAGCACCTTCTATATGTCAAATGGTGTTCTAGAAACTGAGAGATGCCAAGATGAATTTGACCTAATTCCTAGCCTTGAGGCCTCTTAGTTTAGTTATGCAGACATTCATGTAAATAAATAATTATGAACTAATCTGCTAGGTAGAACTATAGAGACATGTACAGAGTGCAGAGGGAATACTGAGGTAGAAGCCAATAACTTCAATGTGTGTGTCTAAGTATCAACAGAAATTATCCAGTATTCACTTTATAGCTCAGGGGAATGTTGGCATGTCAGTAATTCTGCAAATGGGGACAGAGAGGACATGTGACTTGTCCAGGGTCACATATTGAGTCACTGTCAGAAATGGGTCTATAACTTGGGTTTCTTTGTTCCAAATCCTATTTCTACTACCTTTAGGATGTTGTGAACTACAGGTGGAATTAGGTTGAATCTTTAAAGTCTGTTACTATGGAAGCAGTAACTATCTGGCCACTGATTTATAGGCACTTGAATTGGAAGGGAGAGCCTACCTTCTTTTAACATATGTTGAACCTTAGGTCCTACAACACCAAGGTACTTCTGGTAGGCCTTTGGCAGGGAAACATGGAGAAGTGAGTTCAGATTCTGCCTCTAATAAATTGGGTTAGATATTGGTAGACTATTGTGTCCATTAGCCTCAGTTTTCCTGCACCTACAAAATGATGAAAATGAAGGAAAACCGAGGCTCACATATTATAAAGCCTCTCCCTTATTTTATAAGCAAGTCACTATACAAATAAAATTTAAACCCCCATTGTTGCTTTCTGTACTTTAAGCATTGGCATTATAAAAATCAAGTGATGAATGATTTTCTCTAGATTCTCAGAACAAAATGTCTGCATGCAGATGTTCTGAAGAAACTTTAAGCACAACATAAACCAAAAAAAAAAACAAAAACCAGATTTCCCTTTGGAGGACAACCCAGCTCCCATCCATGTACCCCAAATTTCAGTGAATTCTAATTCTTAATTTCTGAAGCCATAAACTGTAACAAAGTGCTATTGGGTTGATCTTATGAACATCTATGAAATAGGCACAATTTGACTCTTTACAGCCATTATCCTACTCTATATCAACTGTGTTTCTACTTGAATTTACTATTCCCAACTACTAAGAGGTCTTCTTAACCCTAGTTTTACCCATTTAAAATTTTTTTTTAATGTTTATTTATTTTTGAGACAGAAACAGAGCAGGAATGGGGGAGGGGCAGAGAGAGAGGGAGACACAGAATCTGAAGCAGGCTCCAGGCCCTGAGCTGTCAGCACAGAGCCCAATGTGGGGCTTGAATCTCCACTGTGAGATCATGACCCGAGCTGAAGTCGGACGCTTAGCCAATTGAACCACGCAGGTGTCCCAGTTTTACTGATTTTCAGCCCATAACAAAAAAATTAACAGCCTGTATGATCTTCTTAAAGTGCATATCTCATTATTTCACTGGTCTGACTGAAATGACAAAATAGATCCACATGTCCCATAGATAAAATCCAAACCTCTTAATAGTTACCTGTTGTTATGAATTTGACGTTTGTGTCCTACCCCAGATCCATACATTGAAGCCCTAACCCCATCCAGTACTTGTTAGTTCAACAGTAGCTGCCGATGATTTACTAGCTTTGTAACAGGGACATATGAAAAATGTCTCTGCTTCCCACCAGAAGAGAAACCCCAGGATGATTTTCAAGTTGTTTGTCTTCTGTGTTGGGAAGTCAAGTTCCCCTTAAGCTCTTTGGCCAATGTACCATCTTACTTAGAAGATCAAAAAAAAAAAAATGAGGAATGTAATGACACTCAGAGGCCTCAAGATAATGTGGCCTTTTGAGCCATGGGGTATATTTTGATTTTATTGACCTTCTCTCTGGTTTTATAGAGAAGCACAAATGACTAGAATTGACTTAGATTCCTCCAGAGGAATTTGCCTCATAAAAAGAAGAGAACAAGGGAGAACAGGACAGTGCTTGGAATTGTATTCCAAGGTATTTTTTCTTGACTCTTCACTCCCAGAATTACTTTTTATATGGTCATTACCATGGCCAGTTTACAAAACTTTCTTCCCTTTGCGGTCGTACCCAGCTACAAAGGGTATTAGAAGATGGCAAAAATGAGAAAGATTAGAGTCAAAAATGGAAAATATACTAAAGATAATAGTAAGTCAGAAACACTCCTATTCATTTAGGATTATCACTTTTTTCTTTTTAGAAAATACATTTTTTTTGGAGAGCCTAGTTTTGCAAAGCATGAAGCTATATATGAGGTACATGTATGGAATTATTTATATTCCTGTCTTGTTCCACAAAATTTCTGAGGTGGCTTACAAGAAAAACAATAAAACAGCATAATATAAATAAATTAAATAAGAACCAGGAAAAACACAAATTAAAATAGAATGTCAAAACTGGGGGGGAATTGGAATAAAAATATTTAAACCATAAGGCCCTGTAGTTCCTACAGTTGGGCTGCAAATTTGACCTTGAACCAAAGTGAAAGGGGAGTATGGTTAGTGGTTTAGCTCTTATTGTCCTCAGCAACATCTTTATCTAAAATCTTTCATACTATTTTCTGCTTTCTTATGTAGAATAGATCAAGGTATACCCTCTATATAAATTCATATGTAAACTTTTTTTGGATGGTTCAGGATCATCACTAAGAACACAAATTTTTAGGGTGGCTCAGTTGGTTGAGCTTCCAACTTCGGCTTAGGTCATGATCTCACAGTTTGTGAGTTTGAGCCCTATGTCGGGCTCTGTGTGACAGCTCAGAGCCTGAGCCTGCTTCAGATTCTGTGTCTCTTGATCTCTGCTCCTCCCATGCTCGTGTTCTGTTTCTCTCTTTCTCTCTCAAAAATAAATAAGCATTGAAAAATTAAAAAAACCATAAATTTTTAAAATGCTTCCTTGAGGATTAACAAAGTATTGTTAGGTTTGGTTGCCCCATACTCTCTGATATCTTGAATTTTTGACTCTGGTAACCTCCTTCTGAATTCTTCTCTTTCAGTTTTACTTTGCTGTTTGGGAGACAGAAAAAGAAGCTTATTAGAATTTGGAGCAAAGAGAGAAAATGCATTGAGGGAGGGTGTGAGGATTCTGCTGTGGTTAGGGCACACAACATTAGGGAACGTGTTTTGTGAGATTGTGGTACTTTTTCTTCTGGGCTCCCTGTTGTGACGTCTGAGATAAGCAGGTAAGAGCTCTCTGAACACATAAGGTATTACTGTAATGAGAATAAAAGGACCCCTTGCATATGTGCACTTTCACACTCATTTCTCATGTGATCCCTGAAGCCACCATGCCATGTAGGGTCAGCAAATATTACCTAATATCACAACCTAGAGATTAACAGGGTGCCCAAGTTTAGAGATTTAGAGCCAGATTTAAAACCCAGGTGTCATGCTAAGTGAAATAAATCAGGCAGAGAAGGACAGATACCATATGTTTGCACTCATAGGTCTAACAGGACAAATGTAACAGACGACCATGGGGAGGGGAAGGGGGAAAGAGAGCTGGGGAGAGTAAGGGACACAAATCATGAGAAACTATTGAATACCGAAAATGAACTGTGGACTGAAGGGGGAGGGGGAGAGAGGGAAGGGGCTGATGGTCATGGTGGGGGGCACTTGTGGGGAGAAGCACTGGGTGTTATATGGAAACCAATTTTACAATAAACTATTATAAAAAAATTAAAAAAACTAAAACCTAGATGTCCTGGCTCTTCAGTTCTCTTTAAATTAATTAATTTAATTAAATTCAATTAAATTAATGAATAAATAGATGAGGTTATCTGAGAAAGGTTTCTCAGAGAAGTGGAAGCTGAGGTCTTCCCAGTGTAACATCTGTTCATTTACTCAATGGATATTTATTGAGCACCTACCATGTGTCATCCATATTCTAAAATTAAGGAATAGAGTAGTTAATCAACCAGACACAACATACACAAACCCCTTCTCTAATGGGGCTTACATATGAGGTAGTATTTGAGGGAAGAGGAAATAGGCTGCCACCTGGCTGTCTGGCAAGAGAGATACATGCCAGGAGAGCAAATGATACAAAAGACATTACAGGAGCCACTCCCGAGAATGAGGGTCCCAACAGGAACAAATGACACATTAAAAGTAGGATAATTTAAGATAGAAATATTAAGATACCGTTTACAAAGGTGTAGACGTGGAATTGGGGATGCCCAGAATTAGCAGCAGTAAAGCTGTTCCTAGCTCTAGATCCATGAGTCAGAGAACGGTTACTGGAATGTGGATGGATGGAACTGGGTAGAGGAGACCCATTGGGACAAGCAGGTGACTATTCATGGAGGAGGTCAGGGGTCCCACTTCCCTCTGGCCTGCTGAACCCAGTGGAAAACCAGTGAGCAAGGGAGCCTATTCATATCAGATAGAGAGGGGAGAGCCTATATCTAGAAGGAGCAAAAGGAAGACTGGAGAAGCAGGTGGCATTTCAGCTCTGGGATGAGCAAATTGAGAATCTTAGGTCAAGTCACATTCCCTTACTGGGCCTGTTTCTTTCTTTCCTTGTAGCATAAAGAGGGACCCCACAGTGTGCTTGAATTTTCTATTTTCAGGTCCAGCATTTCATAGACTTTTATTGAAAGGAGTAACATGGTCTCCTTTCCATAAGAGCCAGGTGGGCTTAGGGAGGGGACTGGCTCTCCTATGAATTCACAGTGAGAAGGTTCTGGGCCATAGCCAGGACTTGAGGTGGCATGATGTTTATGGACTTTAAAGACCATGGAGAAGAGAGTGAAGGGGAGGTGAGGACAGGAAGGATTCGGGACCACTGGTTTAGCATGGTTGGGAGAAAAGATTGCACTCTTACAGCATTCATTTGCTTGAGGCCCTGGGTGACATTGCTTGGGTGTGGCCACACTCCACAGGCATCCGGATCCCCTTGTGTACCTCGGAAAGCCCTGGCTCTCCAAATCCCATGCTGGATTTGTTGAGTCAGACTCTCTGGGCAGCAGGTCTCCAAGAGCTGCATTTCTAACAAGCTACCCAGGTGATTCTTAAGAACTCTAAAGTTAGATAAAGATGACTTTGGGCTGGCTGCCACAGCCTTCTTGACCTGTTCACATCCAAGAACTGGAAAGAATTGTGCAGAGTGCTCTGTCCTCTGGGGATGTGACCGCTGTTTTTCTGAAGTACCCAATGATAACCAAGTCATCTCTGCGAAGGGCCTAATTGTTGCTGTTACTTTTCTAACATTTGTCATACGGACATTTAGTATTCAGTCCCTTTTATTCTAGCCAGCAGTAGGAGCTTGTAGAGTTTCTGTCTTTTTTTTTTCTCCTTTGGTGAAAGGATGGGCAGGAGGGTAAAAATGGGCATAATAAGGTGAAGAAAGGGTTACTGCCCTTAAAAAGGTATAGGTAGGTTGGCATTTGGTGGTGGTTTAATTTATAATTATAGGGGTTTCTTCTGTACCTTCCTTCCCTCTTATTCACTCCTGGAAGTGAGGGATTATGGACAAATGTGCACACAGTGTTCAGAGACCGAATATTTTTGTGGGTTTGGGTTCTGCATAGTGGTGGTAGTGTGTGAGCGCATTTGGTCTGGCGAAACTTGGTGTCTCCTTAGCACCATGATGCCTCCTTAATCAACATAATGTAAGGTCATCTGTCAGGGCTCTGCAAATTCACCCCCACCATGGTATGTCTTTTTTAAAAAAATTGAAGTGTCGAGGCACTTGGGTGTCTCAGTCGGCCAACTTCAGCTCAGGTTATGATCTCACAGTTTGTGAGTGTGAGCCCCACGTCAGGCTCTGTACTAACAGCTCAGAGCCTGGCGTCTGCTATGGATTCTGTGTCTTCCTCTCTCTTTGCCCCTCCCCAGCTCTCACCCTGTCTCTGTGTCTCTCAAAAATAAAAAATGTTAAAAAATTTTAAAAAGTTAAAGTGTCATTAACATACAGTGTTCTGTCAGTTTCAGGTGTACAACATCATGATTCAACAGTTGTGCACATTGTCTAGTGCTCACCATGATAAGTATAGTTGCATCTGTCACCATACAAGATTACTACAGTATTATTTGTTAAATGCCTTTAAAGCACACTTTACTGTGGAGAGAAACCCAAGCCCCCTTGACCACGTCAGAAGGAGAGAGACAGAGAGAGAGAGAGAGAGAGAGAGAGAGAGAGAGACAGACAGACACCTTTTCTCCTTTTTTTGTATGGAAGTTATTGTTGCCTTTTCATGGACAGAAAATTACAGATTGATGGAACTACATTTTCATAGACATTTTGGTGTCAGAGCATTTCAACAAATGTACGCTTTGGGCCTCTTTCCTCCCCACTCAGGAGATGATGTCTTAATTATTTTGACCGAAGCCAGACCGTGTTGTGTTGTAAACATCTGGTTTATCGTTCATCCAGCTGAACTGGTTTATATTTTGTTAGAAGAAAAGGCTTGGGATTAAGAGGCATTTAAGTAATTAAGCACACGTCAAGACAATTTGGTGATGGGTAAATATAGTCTCTGTTAAATGCACCGTCTGGGGCCTCTGGTTTAGATTTACGTCCGGCTGGAGTAAGGGATGAAAGCAGAATGCCGGGTGGACTGGTCCCTGTTCTGGGGGGAATCAAAACCAAATGGGTTTTCAAGAGTTCAGCCCCATCCCTCTAAGTACCTGTCCCGCTGGATGAAAGTTTTCTTTGAGTTTGGCCTGGAGGGAATAGAGCCACAGTCCCTATCACCCAGCGGCACTCAGATTTAATGAGTCCCTCTTTGGGAGGCCGACCATAAACTGTGCTTTGGTTGATCTTTTGTGTCCGGGAAACCAGAGATGTCTTGGAAACTAAATGCTAGGCCTCGGGTTTTGTGCTCTGA
The DNA here is from genome assembly GCF_006229205.1 of Suricata suricatta. Lineage (NCBI taxonomy): Eukaryota > Metazoa > Chordata > Mammalia > Carnivora > Herpestidae > Suricata > Suricata suricatta. The sequence continues at coordinate 98,426,748 of NC_043709.1, forward strand.
GTGTGTGTTTTAGGTACTAGTCCTGGAGCCTGAGCCCACCCTGCTCTGTTCCTTGGCCCTGACCCTCTGGATGATGCCAGGGGACCGTGATGCCAGGCCTGGCCGGGTCAGGCTGTGCAGAGCTGTGGTTGGCGTTGGGGAGAGGGAAGCACAAGCCCTTTCCTTTAGGGATCATAGTTCTAAGAGCAAGAAGGATGAAGAACCTAGTGACTCAAAGGGACTGTAGGGGATCAGTGAGGGGGTCCTCAGTGAGCTGTGCTGTGTTTGAGCTGAGACACTTCTCTCTGTGGGGAGAGGGAAAGGACAGTGTGCTCTGTGCTTTCTCCTTCTTGCTGGCTCCACTTCGGGGGCAGTCGGATGAGTGATTGGGTCTCTCTCTCTCTCTCTCTCTCTCTCTCTCTCTCTCTCTCTCTCGCTGGATCTAGAGCAGAGGGGAAAGACTAGATGTGATCCTGAAGAAGAAAGCTTTGTCATTATGGCCAGATGGAATGGTGCATGATGGAACCAATTAGCTCATTTTTGCTGAAAAGAGAGGAAAAAATTCAGAATTTCAGTTTTCAAAGTGGAGACTCCTTTTAAAAAAACATTTGATTATTTTCTTCTTTCAAACTGATTTCCATGCTTGTTTGGGGGTGGGATCTTGGTTTCTGAAGTCTGTGGGTGACCAAAGTTGTCCCCATTCTTGGGTAAAGTTGTGGCTGAATAGTTATTTTCAACTTGCCTCCCCCACCCTCCCCATTCCTTTTTCTTTTACGTGCTATTGCCTCCCCCTACATCAGCCACTGGTTAGGATTGCCTGTCTGATGCCATCCAGAAAATGGAGGTACACAGCCCTGGAGGACAGAGGCACATCATGTACAGCATTTTGGGGCTCTGGTTATCTGGATTGGGACAACTCAGGTTTGATGACCTGAATTATATTGGCCCCAAGACAAAGAACCATTGGTTGGGTTTCCTCTCTAGGAAACAGATTAATTGATTAGAGTTTAAAGGTCCTTCATCAGCATAGGTTGCTGTAGAAAACTGGAGTAGTGAGGAAGATGGTGTCTGTGATAAATGGGGAGAGATACTGAGATACGTTTAGCCATGGGGCTGGTTACTCTTACCGACCATTATTCCTTCTGTGGTCCCAGCGGTGAACTGGGTGCCATGAGAGATACGCTTTGGGCCTCTCTCCTCCCCATTCTCCCCAGAGCGGGGAATGCTCTCTGACCTTGGGTACCCTGTAAGCCTTCGGGGTAACACAATAAGGGGCAGACAGCATCTCAGAAGCAAAGTGAGCTGCCTGTTCCAGACACGTGGTGCAAGGGAAGCTTTATTTGACTCTAGCGACTGAATCCTCCTGAGGATCTGGCAGCAGGACCCCTGAATCCAAGTTGTCGAATCCAAGTTGTCAGCTTAATGCTGTCAGACACTCAGCTGCTATGCTCAGTGCCTGGCACAGCAGAGAATTCAACACCTGTTTAACTTTTTCCATGCAGCTTGGGGACTGTCTTCAGGGTGTATGTTGCTGCTGTGGCTACTACCATGGTATGAGTGCAGGGATTGTTCTGGTGAGGGTAGTACACCAGTGCGGTCTAATTTATAGTTTGACCTGCCTGTGATGCTTCAGCCTCTATCCATGTCAACAGCCCTTTTGTAGCTTTGGGACACCCCCCACCCCCTCTCCCGACTCGTGACTCTTCCCCTTGATTATTGTAGAGTGGCTTCACATTGCTGTGGTTATGCCTCTTGAACTGATTAATGATGCTCAGAGTGAAATTGTAGTCTTGTGAGTAAGACAGATCTGCAGCTCATTCAGCGCCCCCCCAGCACCCCTCCCCCATCCGTACTCCCTTTTACCCACCGTCTGTTTTCCTCCAGCTCCCAAAGTTTTTTCGGGTGGTTTATGTTCATGCCAGGAAGGAAACTTAAAATCAGGAGAGGACTGGTCCTTTGGTGATACAGCGGCTCTCAACTCACTGCAAGAGTGGTTGCTCCCGAGAGTGCCCCTTGCAGTCTCCCGAGGGCCTCTGCTCCCACATGGGGCCTGTGGCTGGTCCTCCTGTCTTCTAGGGCCCTAGAAATGAGGCAAATAGGGGCAGGGTTTGAAGATCAGGGGGCTGATGAGGAGAGAGGATTGTTGGAGAACCTCTGTGGTCTCTGAGTATGTGGGTGGGGTATCGCTTGGGAAGGGGAGGTGGAAAATGTTGTCTAGATCTGTTATCCATCCTTGTTGTTTATCCAGAGCTATGCAAATGCAGATTCCTTAGCATTTGTACATGATACATCTTTTCCTCCCAAACCAATTTTCTTCTCATCTCATGATGTCTGTAGTCTGTCTGGAAAGAATGGTTCAGGGTAGAATGTGTGTGTTTGAGACGAGGGAATTGCCATGAACCAGAGCTTACCCCTCCTTCTCCTGCTCCACGATTACATGTGATCCTCGCATGGTCACATGGTCGGGTCGTTGGTACTTAGGGTTGGTGGGATATAATGTCTCCCATATGGGAAACAGTGACCCAGGACAGACTATCCCGAATCAGGCAATACAGACCATTTTACAGTCTCTGAATAAAACCATGAATGAAACCAGTAAATAGCAGTGCTTTTGTGTTGGGCAGAAAGTTCTCTGTTGTGACTATACCAGAGTTGTAGAGACAGAGTCATTGACTCATTTAGCGTATATATCATAGGGTCTGCTATGTGTATTTGGTATGAAATACTGTTGGGATTAAAAAGTGAATCTCTTGTGTGGTTCTCAAACTTTGTGATCTCAGGAACCCATTACACTTTTTAAAAATTACTGAGAGTGTCCAAAGGGCTTTGGTTTCAGTGGGTTATGCCAGTCAATATTTATTGTATTAGAAGTTAAAACTGATAAAGTAAAAAAAATTGTTTTTAATGTTTATTTTTGAGAGAAAGAGAGAGTGGGGGGAGGCAGAGAGAGAGAGGGAGACACAGAATCCAAAGAGGCTCCACACTCTGAGCTGTCAGCACAGAGCCTGATGCGGGACTCGAACTCATGAACTGTGAGATCATGACCTGAGCCAAAGTCGGAGGCTTAACCGACTGAGCCACCCAGGCGTCCCCAAACTGAGGAGATTTTAAAGCACAAGGAAGGATTCACAACACATTCCAGGCACTGTCAGGGGACTGATACCATCCCATATCATAAAACCCCACTATATACTCATGAGAGAATAGGAAGGAAAAAGCAAAAAAAAAGTCCTAGTGCTATTATAAAATTATTTTGACCTTGGGAGCATCCTGAAAGAGTCATGGGGATTCCCAGGGTTCCCCAAATCACACTTTGAGAACCACTGCCCTACGGCCCTCTACCCTAGGGAGCAGGCCCTCTACCCTAGGGAGCAATGGTCCAGGCAGACCAGCCACAGGCAGGAATAAGCACTGCTCTGGGGCCGAATGGGAAGGCACCAGAAATGAGTTCTGATCATGGCTGTGGGATGCTCTGATGGACACGTACCCTTTTACTGATCGTGTGACAGTAATCCATAGAGTCGGTCCTGTGCTGGCACTGAACACAGGTTGTGTCGGCTGATGGCACTGGCAGAGACTGCAGTGGTCTAGGGCAGGAGGAAAGGGGGAGCATGAGGTTTGAGAAAGCATGTTTGATACTGAAACAGAACTTTGTTTTTGGGAAATAAAAATATTGTTCTTACGCTAAGAACTAAAGCTCCGCAGGAACTTCGAGATTGGGGGACGACAGAGGAGCACAGTGTCTCAGCAGACAGAGGCGAAGCTGAGAATCTGTGCCATGCAGTTACCATTTTCATCTAACTTTCTTCCACAGGCATTAACTCTCTGATCGCAAACAACATCTATGAGGCTGCCTACCCTCTTCATGACGTAAGTATCATTTCCACATGGTCTGCAACGCTGCAAAACACCGGCAGCATGGTGGCTGAGTACACGGCAGGCGGGGTCCGGGGGAGTCATGTGGTTCAGACACTCTGGTCGATTATGGCCTCCTCGGAGCCGGAAGGAATCCCCACAACTGCCTCTCTGGGTCTTGTCCCAACCATGCGATGAGCCAGTTTTGGTGGGAGTGTTCCCCACACGCCCTGCAGTGGTTTTGGGAAGGCAGATGTGGCGTGACGTGTTTGATGGGAGGAGGTGGCGGTGAAGGTGGGCGGGTGGCGGTAGAAGCAGAGTCGAAGGCCCTGGGGGGTAACACACATCCTGGATGGTCAGACCCTGAAAAAGACTGAGGATGATATTTTGTTTGTGATTGTTTTGTGTGGATGTGAAATTCGTCATCCTGAATAGGCAAATATATATCAAGTATCAGTTTTTTTTTTTTTAAACAAATATATTTTAACACTGTTGAAGCCGGTCTCTCAAAATTCCTCATGCTATTGTTTGGCTTAGTGGCAAAAACAGAATGACTTGTAAGTAAAGCTTTCCTTGACTGGGAGTCGTGTTATAAACATCCCCACAATACAGTGCGATGACATTCTTCAAGATGCTTCCTGAAGAACTTGGCCTGGCCCGTGAACTGGGTGTCCTCACGACTGACTGCTCCGTGGTCGCTTCTTTCCCAGGGGTCACACAGTCATGCCCAATGAGGTTGTGGAGGAAGGGCTCCCTGAGTGGGCGAATATGCTGTTAGGTTCTGCCACTTGTGGATAGGGGGCGCTGTGGCCTGGCACAGGGTGAGTTCACACCGTTTGCTGGCCACCGTCTCTGCCATTAAGTGTGCTCTGAGGAGGCACAGGCTGATGGCAGACACATAGGAGGGGAGCATCTTTGTGTGAGAAGCTGTCCAGAGGAAACATGGCAAGTGTTGACAACTAACAAAACTGAGTATCGGCTCCTTACCGTGCCAGGCTTTTGACTTTCCTCAAAAGGGAATGACACAAAGGGGTGACGCTAGAAGATAGAAAGGAAAATCCTTTCTCTGTTTTTGATAATACTCTTGGCTTTATGCAGCAATCCCTCCTCTCTTACAGGGTGAATACGACAGCCCAGGGGATGACACGAATGACAGAAAGGTAAGCCGGCCTTGGGCTGCACTGAGCGCTTGGGCACAGGAGACTGTGGGGGGCTGTGAGGCTAGCCCCAAGTGTCCTATTTACCTGCTTAAATATTTTTCAGCAGCTCTTCCACAGCCCCCTACCCTCCAGGCGTTGGAAATGTGAGGGCCATCTCTGGTCACTGACATGACTGTGTGTGGTGTGCTCACACTGGCATGTAACACCTAGATGGCCTGCAGTGCTCAGCATCCTGAAATCTATCCAGCAGTCCCACCCAGAAGCATTGTCCCACCTCTGATGATAAAGGCTCTCAACTGAGGAACACTGAGCATCCAAATTCCTTAATTTATAGCTGGGGAAACTGAAACACAGAGAGAGTGAGCACCTTGCCCATGACGACACTGCCACAATGAACAGACAGGGGCTTGGAACACCTGACTCCCTAATCCAATGTCCCTGCTAAAGTGTATTACTATCCATGCCTTCATGGCTTTTTTCGGGGAGGGGGTCATCTTTAACTTATTCTTCCTATTCTCTGAGCAGACAAGTGGGGAAAGCCATTCCCAAGTTAGACATGAGAGATGTGAGGGAAAAGGGGGCTCAGTCATGCTGTTTATTCTGGGCAGCTAGGAGTCAGAGGCTATAGTTCGGGGAAGGGAAAGGTCCCTTTGGAAGAACCCCCTCCTGTGCCAATCACAGACAGTACCTGCCCCTACCCCTCTCTGCAGGCCCTCCACCGGGATCTGGTTCTTCTGTGAGGGTGTGCCGCCTTCCCTCACCATGTCGCGGCGCTCTAAGTGTCACCTGCCTCTTTTGTGGGAACTGTCACATCTGGCTGTCAACCCCCTCATGCCGTCCTCCCGCCCAGCTTCCCCCAAACATCAGCAACTCTGGCGAGTAGAGCAGGGAGGGCAGGGGCGGGAGGGCTGAGGAACTGAAGCCCGAGGAGTTTCCCTCCCCCCAGCTCTGTTGTCTGGAAAATTATTCATCCCCCAAGTTGCCTTTTGAGCAGCCTTCTTTTTATCCTGCCTATTAGTCCCTGTTATGAAGTGTTAAGTATTAAAAACATAAAAGGTCTTTTCCAGAAATACTGCTGTGATTGCTTACACATGTCCCCTCTCTGCCTGCCCAGGGAATCTGCTGTAGTATTGCGATGTCTTAACCTCATCTGTTTTCTATCTGATGCTAATAGTCTCGGTGTTTAATTTCCTGAAAAGTCCCGGATCAGAGTTAAAGGAAAAGGAAGAAGCATTTCTCCCCACATCTCACCTAGCTCACCCCAAACGTTTTCTGTCCTCCCACTTTCTCATTTCATGTTCCTCCCCTTTAAAGAGTGATCACCACTGCTGCCCACCTACGGATCCTCCTGCTGCGTGGTGGTGACCCCCGCTGGTCAAGGTGGAGCACTTTGCAGGAACATTCCAGAGACCAGGAACACACAGTGACTCCTGGGAGAAATCAGCCAGACCTCTGTTACCTGCACAGAGGCAGAGGGAAGCAGATTGTAGACTATCTAAAATAGATGTCTGTTCATCTTTAGAATGATATTATATTAGCGTTAACAACATGATACAACAAAAATTTTTCCTTTCAGGAAATGTTTCTCGTAGGCCAATAGAATGATTCCCAGTGCACAGCCCAACTGGCAGAATGGGTAGAATCTGGGAGGCAGGGAGAGACCAGGTTGGATGGAGCTTCACCTCGGTGGGTAATTCCCCAGGCTGAATTCAAAAGGTGGAGAGCTGTGTTCAAAAGACAGGAGGCCCCTTTCTTGTGGCTTTGCCTTGGGTTTGCTGGCCAGTCCTTGTTTTCCTCTGCCATGGTCCTGGTTAGGGATATTGGCTTTGCTGGGATGGGGGTAAGGGAATCCGTGAGAGGGAAAGCTTTTTTTCTGTCCATTTGGGTTGGGGAACTGATACCCAGCAAGGTGAGGAGATGGTTTCAATGGCTATAAATGATTGTCCAGTGAGTTCTAAAACCCTGGTGTCCAAATTGCAGCCTGTGCTCTCCAGCCAGGTATGCAGGGTCTCATGTATGGCAGCGGGAATTCCCAGCGCTGTGCTGGGTTTGTTCCCACAGTTTCAGTGCTGTATGAGTGGGGCCTAAAAGTATCCCAAACCTCTGAATATGTGCAGCATATTGATTCGTTTTAATTGTGTTATAATCGTCTAGTGTTCTTGGAGAGAGCCGCAGGAATGATTTTGGTTGGGTGCCAGGGAGAACCTTTGCATCTGTTGTTGGGGGGCGTGGAGAAAGGTTAGGACCTGCAGTGGGGTCACCTCTCAAGGGCCTTTAGAGGTGATTTTCAAGGGCACCCCCAGCTGCCCATTCTGCTGGTACCTGGAAGTTCTCTTTTACTCTTTCCTGCAATTCGTTCCTGTCCCCATGATCTCCCTGAGGCCCAGGCTCCTTGCAGGCAGATCCCGGGAAAGACCAGAGGCCCCTGAGAATGCGGTCTTCTTCCCTTCCAGCTTGCCTCGTGCAGTTGTGCAGTCTTGATGACTCACCCCAGCCAAGGGTTGGAAGTCTCTCTTTCCCTGTTATTGGAGGGTACGTAACAAGATGCAGCCCACCTCTGGAGAACAGGGGTTTCCCACCTTTCTTTTCTTTTCTTTTTAAGTTTTTATTTATTTACTTAGCAAATTGGGGATGGGCAGAGAGAGAGAGAGAGAGAGAGAGAGGGAGGGAGGGAGGGAGAGAGAGAGAGAGAGAGAGAGAGAGAGAGAGAGAGAGAGAGAGAGAGAATCCCAAGAAGGCTCCACACTGTCAGCACAGAGCTCGACTCTAGGCTCAAGCTCACAAACCATGAAATCATGAGCTGAGCTGAAATCTAGAGTTGGATGCTTAACTGACTGAGCCACACAGGCACCCCAGGTTTCACACCTTTCTGGAAAGCAAGGCAGCAGGAAGAGGGAGCAGCATAGATGTGGATGAGTCCCCTCTGGCTGCCAGCAGCCACCTAATTCCACATTAGCTGGACCTGCCTGGCTTTCCCAAGCATCCCAGGGAAGTGACCATAATCATCATCTGAGCGCTTTTGAGCCCTCCCAGCTGCCACAGCTTCCTCACCCACTTCTAGGGGCGCCTAAGGCACATCACTGGACCCAGTTTTTAAACCCTGGGTCTTGGATTTTTTAGCTTTTGCGGATGATCGTTTTCTCTAGTAAACAGTGAAGTGACCCCCTAAAAGGTGTGTGAAGAGAGTCAGTCTGTTTTTCTGACCAAAAGGGTACTTTTGTCCTGGGTGTTCACTTGAGGATTGATTTATCTCCTCCTGCACTGATTTTGCTGATGGAGAAGACCGAGATAGTTGAAGTGACTTGCCAAAAATTCAAACAGGTTATTGCCAGATCTGGGAGTAGAGCTCCATTCTCTGCCATTCAGTTTGCCCTGCTCCAGCCGCTGGCATCTTTACTCCTGTTGCAAGCCCGGCTCTCGGAGGGGCTCCAGAGGGCCTCACGTCTCAAACATCTTGCCATTCTCTGGCATTGCAAATGGTTTTAACAGGTGGGTTCCTTTACAGTTTCATGAAATACTTAAACCAACTGACCCACTGTCAAATGTGATCCCCAGGGAGCTCACTAGCTGCTCAAGTGCCCTGGTCCATCAGGTGGGGTGGTCCCGGTGGGTCGTTGCTTCCTGCAACGAGGTTTGGGGTCAGGCCGACGTGTCTGAAATGACATCTGGGCCTCCAAAATAAGGCACTGTCCTTATTTTGTGCGAGAGACTTTCAGACCTTCCTAATCTAATTGCAGGCTTGGCCAGTCATGAAGAGGACGTGGTGTGGCTCTGAGGGAGAAAGTGGATTTACTAAAAGCTGCATTAGAAGGATCTAGACTCTGCACATGTAAAGGGATTGTTAGGAAGATACTGTGGGTGTCTTCCTGCATTTTCCTCCACCACACTGATCCCTAGGGTGGGACTGCAGAGCACGCCTCCCTCCACCGTGACTGCCAGTCTGCTCGGGGACCCTGTAGCCATGTGTGAGTGAACATTTGTAGAGATGGTGAAGGGTCTGCAGTGCTGCCCGCCCCTCTACCCGCCTCCCCTGCAGGGAGGCATGAGCCAGCCTGGACAGAGCCACGTGGGCATTCAGCCCTAATTGCTGCATCACTTCCCAGGTTTGGTGCTCACTAGCTGGAGCTCCATTGCAGGGGCTGCCCTGTGATGTCCTCTATTTCCATCCCGCCCATCTGCACTGTGCTCACACAGCTCTCTTGGCTTATCCTCACAAACTGAATCTAGCTTTGTGCTCTGAGGGTGCCATGCTGAGAAGGGACCCTCCAGATGTTCTTTGCAGCATCTTGGGATCCCACCAGTGACAAGGCTTGTGAGTGTGACTGTCAGTGTGGGCTCGAGCCAGCTGTCCCGTACTGGTTCGTGGAGCGTTTTTAGTTTTTCCCTCCAGGGCAGTGGCAGATTGGTGCTCTCAGGCTCAGGTTTTGGATTGATATGTGACTTGGAGAGGAATCTGCTCTGGAGGTCAGAGTGCGGGAGGCAGGCAGTGACAACGCACAGCCCTCAAGGGAGTCCTTGCCTGTACCTCCTGACGCATGTTGGCCTCCCTTTGGGCCACAGATGATGTCACTGTGATGGCCAGGTGCAGGTGAGTGCAGGGATTGCACTACAAGAGGGAATAAAGGCCCAGGGAAGTAGAAGCACCTCAGGCAAAGGGGAAGAGGTAGTGTAATAGTAACAGTGAGATTAGGTTAGGCACCACCTGCCCAGAGTGAGCAGCATCCAGACTCATGGGTTTACATGCTGCTCTGCCGGTCATACGCTGCATCACTTTTCATGTGTGGGTTTCCTCCTCTGCAAGTGGCAATGACTGTGGTTGCATTTTGCTCTGTCAGGATCCATGTGGTTTTGGGTTCTGTTCCGCAGTGGTTGGGAGGTGTGATGACAATAGAAGTCTCTACCCATTAAGTAGGAATCCCAGTTCTTACGTCAGTTTGTTAAAAATTCATGTGTTTAAAGGTTCTCAGGTGAAAAGGATGGCTTCCTGATGTGCAACTGGATATACAAAATACCTAGTTAGATAGAGCAGGGTCTCCTTGACAGAACTCTTTGTGAATTCTGTGTGATGTGTAAGGAAGATAAAGAACATGAACAGCGTGGCCTGTGTTTTGGACACTTGTTGACACTATACGTCTAATTCAATTACATGCTAATATCTATTCAGCATGGGTATCTAGATGATGTCTAAGGACGGTTCATTACCAGATTACTTCACTTCCTGGCAGATGATCTGTGAAGCTCGCTGGCCAAGTGTTTAGAACCATAAGGCGGTTTGCTACTGGGATTGACACCTAGGTTTTGTCCACATGCTGGCTCTGCTAACGTTGCTGTGAAAATGTCACAAAATGGCATAGCTTGATGTGTTGGTGCCTCATTTCCTCCCTTAACTTCTAGAATGTGTTGTATTCAGGTGTTACCCCCCTGCCCCCACAGAAATTATTCTTGTCAAGGTCATGTGTGAACTTACTTACAGTCACCGAATCCGGAGGTCACTGCTCCATTCTCATCTGACCTGACCCATCAGCAGTGTTTGGCACAGCTAGTCATTTTCTTCTTTTTGAAACCAGTTGTCCCTCGGCTTCCAGGACACCACACACTTCTAGCTTTCCACATCCCTGGCTGCTCTTCCGTTTCCTATGCTGTTCATCATCTCCTTGCTCTCTGTCCATTGCTGCATTGGGGCTCTGATGTCACACCTCTTCCTTACCTACTTTCTCCTCCTTGGTGGTTAGATCCTTACTTTAATGACCTTATAAATCATCTCTTGTCCAACACCTCCCAAATGTACATCTTCTTTGTAAAGGAGATGGACTCTCCTTTGAACTCCAGAAGTTCACATCCGGTTGCTTACTCAGTAGCCCCACATGGATGTCAAAAGGGCATCTTAGATTAGTGAGTCCCAAACAACTGCTGATTCTACTCTCCTAACTAGTTCTTCCCACAGTCTCCCCACTGCAGTGCATGGAATCACCATTTACTCAGCAGCTCAGGCCAGGGTCTTGGTCTCTCATTCTACATCCAATCCAACAGTAAATCTTACTCTACCTTTAAAATATAAAGTGGAATCAACCACTTCTCATTACTTGCCCCACTGTGTCTGTAGAGAAGGCCAGCGTTATCTCTTCTGGACCGTCATGGTAGACCCCTACTCCTATGTCAGCTCTTAGTCTCTTCTCCATACCAGCAGCTGGAATGGGTGGTCTGTAGTCCAAGGCAGACTGTTTCTTCTCACTACTGCACCCCCCCCCCACCAGCTTCCTTCAAAGTCAAAGGTTTTGGCGTGGCCTACAAGCCCCTGAGTGATCTGCCACCTCAGTACTTTCTGACATTATCTCCCATTATTTGCCTCACGGTCATGCTGCCCTAGCAGTGAAAGCAGGCTTCCCTGTTTGCCCTAGGATATAACACATACACGTTTTTTAGGGCCTTTGCACAGGAAGAGAGCTTTTCTGCCTGGCGCATTCCCTCACTTCTTCAGGTCTCAGCTCAGAGGTTACCTCGGCCCTTTCCTTGCCATCTAGCGTCTTACCCCACTCCCCTGCCTTTTGTATTCTACTCTTTTGCCTTGCTTTATTTTTCCTCAAGACATTTATAGATTCTATTTTTAATGTTTACTTATTTATTTTGAGAAAGAGAGAGAGAGTGCGCATGCGTACAAGTAGGAGAGGCAAGGAGGAGCAGAAAGTGAGAGAGGGAGAGGGAGAATCCCAAGCAGGCTCCATGCTGTCAGTACAGAGCCTGACACAGGGCTTGAACTCAAATCATCAGATCATGATCTGAGCTGAAGCCAAGAGTCAGATGCTTAACTGACTGAGCCACCCAGGTTGTCCAAGCATTTATAAATCTTATATGTTGATGTGTTTCTGTTTGTTTCCACACATCAGGGTATAAGCTCCATGGCAACAGTGACTTTGTTTGGTTTATAACTATATCCGGCATCTGGCATGTAGTAGATATTCAGTAAATACTTGTTAAATGAGTGAATGAAAGCAAGCCAGGACTCATTTTCCTGGACAAAGCAAGGCAAGGGAATAAAGAAGGTGGGGTTATGATTTTCAGGCACTGCCCCAGAGTGTGATAAAGGTCACCTCTGTAGCCTCCTATAGCCAAAAAGGAAGTCAGTCTCTAGAGCCTCCTGCCTTTGGATATCTTTCTGATGAATCTTGTGAGAATGTTCCTAGAAGCTGAACTTTGAGGATTCAATTGTGACTTGCTAGGGTAGTTCAGGGGGGGTGGGACTAAAATTTTGAGTTGCTAGGGTAGACAAAAAAAGGTGAACCCTGGTCCCCTTCCCCCTCTTATCTGTGTCCCTATTTTTCTTGTTTAGCTGCTGTATCAAGAATGGGCACGCTACGGAGTGTTTTATAAGTTTCAACCTATTGACCTCATCAGGTAAGATGTGGAGGGCACTCGGGAGGACCCTAGATATGTAGATTCTGAAATGTACCTGTCAACCCTCTTCACTCCTGACAGTCTGTTGGCCAAGGAAGGGATCTGCTTTTCTAGACTCTGATTGTCCTGCTCAATGTCTGATGCATGGGGAGGCAGCTCAGGGGAGGGAGGGGAGTGGAGTCTGTGTGGGGCGACAGATAACGTACATTGATATACCATGACTTCTGTCTCTCTGCACATAGTCTCTATTTCCCTGCCTGCTGCTCTTGTGTGTGTGTGTGTGTGTGTGTGTGTGAATGCAGCTGTCCCTCTTACTATTGTCCTTCAAATTCATCCTGGAGAAGGATAGGGTGAAGCAGATCCTTGGGTTATGCCCAATTGGCCATGGTGTTGACCAAGAGAAGGAAGGGAAGATCTGACAAATCACATGAAAAATAAGCTGGATAGTCTGAGAGGGAATGTCAGTGTTTTATGGCTTCTTCACATTAGAAGGGAGAAAAGACTGGAGTCCCCATCCCTTCAGTACTGCCCCTCAAATGATGTCCTGGTACCTTGAGAGTTTTCCTAGCTTCTACAGAATATTGGTGAAAGTCCTTTGAGATAATGTACTAGAATGCTGTGGGTCTGACTAGCCTCAAGTGTGTTGAGGACTCTAGAATCTCAGTGGGCTCTCTGAGCCCACGTTCGTTCCCAGCTGGGATGTTGGGAGGCAGCACTGTGAAGTGGGAAAGCACTGGGCTGAGAGTGGAGGCCAGGCCCGCCACTATGGGCTGTGGCTTCATTGGGCAAGCCACATTCTCTCCATGGTCTTCAGAATCCTGGTTATCATAAACTGAAAAAAAAAATAAATTAGGAGGCTGAACTGAGGGATCTGGGAGGAAATTTGGTAGCACAGGCTCATTTGGAAAAGATGGGGAATTTGGCCTCATGACTGCCGAAATGGACTCCTTGCCACACAGTCGCTTATGGCTCTTCTAATGAGCTAATTAATCAGCCAGTAAACACAGAGAGTATTCCTGGCTAATCGCCCTGGGCTGGGATTGTGCAAAGGGCAGCAGCCAGAAAGATTGTATCCAGAGAGACGAATTCCAGCTTCTTCTTGGAAGAAGAAAGCAGCCTGGGGGCCGCAGTTTGGGTAGGTTCGCCTCCCACACAGAGATGTGACGGCCCGCCCAGGGAACAGGGAGCTTGCTTGGATGTCTCATGACAGCAGGTGTTTGTTCCAGCTGAAGTCCGTTAACTGAAGCATGGGGGTCGCAGAGCAGGGCCACGGGGTGCCTGTGACTGAGGCTTCTTTACCCCACACCTCCCATTTCCTGGCTGCTTTGTATGAAGCACGGGCCACCTAGACTGTTCTCTGGGCCACACCAAGCCTGTTTCTTCCATGCTTGGTGGGCTTTGATCTTCCTCCCCGAATCTCAAGTGGCCACCCACTCTGTCGCCTGTTTTCTCCAGCTACACATTCGGTTTTACAAAATATGATGAAAAAATAAGAATTCTCGCTACCAGAGAGCCTTGTCTTTTCCCCTAGAGACTTTAGGTGACTGGACGCCAGCTAAGTGGAAAATGGCTCCAATGTGCACTCGGTTTTGGCCACCAAAGCGGCCTCACCTGCAGGGGAAGAATTGCCTTTGGAGCAAAGCCCTGCTCTGGGGCCTGGAGGTTCCTGAGGACACAGAGATCTGTCTAGACGGGGCATGGTGTGCTGTGGAGCTGGAGGCTGTCCACTGCTCCTCACACATCAGATGGCTCAGGGAGCTCCCACAGTCCCTGGGCGAGGCCAGCAGGTTGGCTGGTTTGGCTGGGAGGGAGGAAGGCTGGAGCCTCTGGCATCTCTCTGAGGCTAGCTGTGGGGGAAGGGAAGGGAAGGGATCACTGGCTGGTGTATGGGGGTTGTGGGGAGGGGCTTCTGTCCACCCAGTTATAAGAAGCTCTCTGACCTCAAGGAGCTGCTGGAAGGAGAAACTGACAGTCATGGGGGAGAGGGAAGGGCCAGGGGCATTAGGGGCGAGCAGAGTAATAGGCGGGGAAGCAGAGACAGGTAAGCAAGAGGAGGGTACTAGAGGGGTCATGAAAAGAAAAGAGGGTGTAGGGTGTGGGAAACAGCTACCCACCCTGGACTCCTGTTACATTGCCTTCCAAATAGCCCAGCTCCTTTTGCCTGATTCTCTCATCAAAGCCACCTACTTTCTCCCCTTACTGGCGGCCCCTCTTTCTCACTTGCTACTCCTTGCTCTGACACCACGTCCTGTGGGTGCTTCTTCATGGCCGTCTCTCTTCCAGCAGCTTCTCCATCTTTCTTGCCACCACCTGTTGGAACCCAACTGGCCTGCACAGAGCCCAGCCCATGGCTTGTCCCCACACCGTGTCAGTGCTGTTCCGTTGCTGCCTACTAATGCGGACCACACCCTCTTTGTGCCTCAGTAGAACTTGTCCCCATGCGGTTGTGTTGAAAGATTAGCAGAGGCAGGGAGTCTTCTATAAGTTGGAAATGACAATTCATACAGAGGCTTATGGGAGGCATTTCCTGCCTGTTTCCTTGGACACTTAGCTCTTTCTTTTCAGTACTGAGCTTCTGTCCTCCTTCGGATTCCCAGTGCATCTCCCTCATGCCAACTATTTGGAAGTGTTCTAAAGCATCGAGCAGTTGACAACTTGGTGGGTTGGGAGATCTGTGTGAGTTTTGAAAGCCCCAGGACTAAGTGTCTTTCCCCTTCCACAGGCCTTCAAACCTAAACCTAGACAGAGGGGAGGCAAGATACCCTTCACTGCTCCCCTCACCCCTGTCTCCTCCTGCTGCACCTTCATTCATGCCCAGCAGGCTGCACTGTGAGACTGCTAATGGGTCTCTCCCAGCTCAACAGGGCTTTCCAACCCCAGATCCTGTCTTTGCTCTAGAAAGCCCGGGTGGGGCCTGCAGATGTGAGCTGAGTGTGTGTGTGTGTGTGTGTGTGTGTGTGTGTGTGTGTGTGTTAGCACTGCCTGGAAAGTTCCCCAGGGAGGTATCCAGTGGGGATGCCACTCACAGTAGCTCTCTCTGGGAACTTGAAGCCAGGAGCCCTTGTTCCCCAGTAGAAACACGGCTTGTGACCAAGAGAATGAATGAAATGATACCTTAGCTGAAAGGAAATGACTCTTCTGGTCCCTTAGGAGCCATAAGAGGGTCCTCACAGCCAGAAAAGTAGATTTTTTTTTGTCTATACTGCTCTGGGTTAACTCCCCAACATCCCAGGAGGGAAACAGCCTTTATTTTCTGGGGAACCTAGAGGCCTGGGGCCTTTTGAATTTGTGCAGGTGTGATCTACTATTAGGTAAACACTATTTAGTGTCTTTTCACTAAAAATAATGTCTGCTCACAGGCTGATTTTCTTAGCTGGAAGGTTTTGATATAGATAAGACAGAGCAATAGGCTTTAATCTGAGTTTGACTTAGCTCCTAACTGTGTTGAAGTTGACATACAAAAATTTTATTTTAAGCCTCTGCCACTGCTTGCCTATGACTGTGTGAGGAAGAGAGAGGTCCAGAAGTCTCTTAGGATTGGCATGACTGCTGTCCGCAGGCTTTGGGGAATTCACCAAGAGGATAATGCATGGGCATCCTCGGATTTGCCACACCAAATCAGGATTACAGTCTGGAGAGGAGTGATTGACTCTTACTCATTACTTAATGCCTGCTTCACAAGTGAGGCTTCCTAGAAAACAGGCCCTGGGTATAGAACCTGTCTGTCCACGTGGCAGCTCTGGAGTTCTCTTAGAAATGTCCTGGCTTAAAGTCTTGAGATATGAACACTTATACAGTGACTTGAGAGTGATTTCTCTGGGGTTGCACCATCTCAAAAGCCTTTGGTCCTCATCTGTGGATAGCAAGAGTGGCCCTGTGTATACATCTGGCTACACATCTCTGCCTCCATAGAATCCAGCCCTCTCCAGCCCCACCCATGGGGAGCTTCTCTGGAGCCCTGGCATCACAGGAATTGCCTTTTCCTCCTCCTATGCAAGGCAGAGGTCTTTGTCCTTGCCAGAGCTCTCTAGGACAGCCACTAAGAGGCTGTGTGATTTGATCTGTCCCTCTCAGTCTCTGGGCCCTCCTTCTACCCCCCTAAAATGTGACCCATCCAAATCCCTCCAGAAGGAATACAGAGGAAGCCACATTCTTTCTTAGGAGGCTTCTCAACAGCAGGCTCAGGAAGGACTGGCCACAGCTGGTTTGGGGGAGGGACTGGAGAGGAAAAAATGTTAATCAACCCGTGATTAATTATTTCCTGAGCCCTACTGCTTCCTTCTTGATCCTTCTCTGGGATTTATAGAGGCAGTTCAGTCCAATGCAGTCAGCATTTACTGATGCTTACAGTGAGCAAGTCTCCATGCTAGGCAGCATGGGAAGTACAAGATGAATAAGGTGGAGTGGCCTAAAGATCTTGCAATTATGTAGGGAGGTAGACATATGTAAGATAGGATGAAGTGAGGTCTTAAAAGGATTATAACTTAAGTTCAAACATAATACTGGAAGACAACAGATGAAGAGTAATTGCTACTAGCAGAAGGGAAGGCTTCCTGGAAGGGGTAGCACTTGAATTAGAAATGTTACTTTCTGAAGGACTGAGATGAAAGGACATGGATATGTCTTCATGGCCATCCTGGGCTGCCCTTTGTATAGCTTTAATGTTTAGGCTGATATTGATGGGTGGAAATCCCACTGACCCAAATCTAGGTCCCTCATGATTGTTGAGTGGGAGCCACTAGGTCAAAAAGTTGACTTGCATGTCTCACCTGTGTAGGTTCTGTGACAATATGGCTCATGCCCCTTGCTCTGCTCTGTGAATTAGCAGAGAATTAGAAGAAGGTGAGACTAGATTCAAGGGAGGGAGATCAAGGAGAGATGAAGTGTGTGGCTAGCACCTTGGTATTTACATGAGTCCCAGCATTTGAAGTATTGGATTTAGTTGGGCAACATTTTGCAGGCTGGGAAGAAATAGTATCTTGTGGGACTGAAGAATATTTTTACTTTACCTCTGGGGTTGGGGGAACAGAGTAGACACAGACATAAAGCAGTAGCTGGTTGAGGCAAGGCAGAAACAAGGATCTTAATGTTCTGTGCTGTTATATTCTGGCCCATTGTATAGATCAGGAAGTAAGTCAGGCTGTTTATGAAATGTAGCTGTGACAGGGCTCTTGCTTCCCCTGCTGAGAGCCACTGTCCTTCAGTGTGCACCCTACCAGAGGGAGAGCAGTAGGTCTGTGGTCAACCTGCGGACAAGGAGTTGGAATTCAGTGCTCTCCATTCCAGTCCAAGGTTGTGCCTGGAGGCCAGCTTGGTCTTATGAGGGTGGCCTCCTAATCCTCAGAACAGCCTACCATGAATGGTGCTCCTGTTTCAGATCAAACTTTTAATTTTCCTGCCTATAGTATCAGCCATATGGTACAGATGGTGGATCCCAAGTACCAGGAGGCCACACACACACGCGCACGAATGCGGGCGCGCACGCGCACACACACACGCACACACACACGCACACACACATGCACACACTCACACACATGCTCCTCTTGGCCGCCCAGAATTCCATGGGAAGAACCAGGGAAAGAACAGGTTGTCTGGCTCACAGCTTATTGCCTGCTTGACCCTCTTATGTCCAGTTTCCTAGGGAAGAAGAGATGCTGCTATTATTGGCAAATTACATATTCCATTTCACCCTTGGGCCCTTGTGAGCAATAGACTCTCAGCTACCCAGAACCACCCGGATCAAACCATACTGGCACAGAGGAGGAACACACATAGGGGCCACCACCTCAATGCCGAGGCCTGGAATGAAGGAATGGAGACTTGCTCTCACAATATATTCCAGCAAATGCCCAGCCTCTGCTTGATTTCTTTTGTAGTAGACAGCACCTTGCCTCAGGGGCAACTTGTTTTCTCTGCTGGACATTTCTAGCCACTAGGAGATCATGGAGCCAGAGAAGGAACTTTGCTGATTTCCCTCCTTTGGATTTCTGTTCAGCTCCCTGGAGCTCTTAAATAATGGGAAAAAAGCTCTTGTGTCCCTGGCATTTCTCATATACCTAAACTTTTTTTTTCTTCCACATAAAACATTCCTGGACCTTTCTGCACATCCTATTGTGACATGGACTCTTCAACAGCCTCATCACTGTGATGCTTCTCTTTGGGACTCATTAGGTGGGGTACTCAGAGCAGGGTCCTTCTACACACATCAACTAGTGTGGTTGAACCAACGCGTGTTTTGCACTGACCATATGTCAGACACTGGTGCTGGAATGTATGGAGATGAGTTAAGCATGGCTCCATTCTGAAGGAGCTTAAGTTCAAAGTCATGTTTCTAAGCTTGTAGATGGCCACTAGGCTTTTCTGGGACATGAAGGGACAAACTGATGGAGAAATTTATAAAAAGTAACTGTGAGGCTGTAAGAAACAGCATATGGAAAAGATCATGGGGGAAATTGTCCCCCAAACTGGCCATCTTCAATGATGGGCTCTGGGGTATCAGCCATGCCTTAGGCAAAAATTGTTGGGGGGTGACTGTAACTCTTTCTAGAAATATCCATGTGATGTGTTACAGTACCCCTAGATCCTGGAAATCCTCAGGAAACATTTTAGGATCACATTAACTTACCAAATCATGGCAAAGCCTCACATGTGTCCAACTCAGGTCATAATGTATAAAGAAAAAACTCAGCTGGCCTGGAAATATTTCAGGGAAGGAAAAGTAATGTGATCAAAGATTTGGAGAGGATGCATATGAAGACAGACTTAAACAAATAAGAGCTACCTATCCAGGAAGAAAATGGAGACAGAGTGAGGATCACACTTACAAAGTTAAAAAAATGGACAGAGTATGCATGTATTTAAGTCCTGAGGCACTTGCTTAGGGACACTCCTTTAGGACGAGGAGCAGTGGGTTAAGAATGAAAAGAACTCAGTTTTAGCTCTGGCTTTGTTTCCAGTTGATGTAATGTCTGGACAAGCCCTTCTCTCCCAAACCTCAGTTTCCTCAGCTATGAAATAGGGGCCATAGCACCTGTCCTACCTGGCTCTTGATACTATTTTGAGGACTGTGATGAAGTATTGTACAAATACTGGGGTGATGGACATAGGTTTGGTTAAGCAAAAACAATTATTTATCTGTTCCATTGAGGAAAATGATAATATTCCCTAAGCTAGCAGAGTTTTACATAGCCCTTCAGCTCAAGAGTTTTGACAAATACTATATAATCATAAGACTATGGTTTTTCATTGTAAATCAGTGCATTATAACTGTGCACTTAGTATGTGTGAAGCTCTGTGGCTCTCAGTGACCCTGCAATGTGAGTATTCTTACCTCCATTTTATAGATGGGAATACTGAGCTCAGAATAGGAGCTTCCCCAAGCTACAGAGCTGGCCCATTTGGGATTCAAACCCAGGCCTGTGTCTGATTTCAGAATCTATGTTTGTTCCTTTGTAGCATGTGGCTGAAGGTGACCCAGAGCCCCAACAAGCTGGACATCAGGCAAGCTGGGTTTCCAGCTTCTGGTGTTAATCTGTGAGGAAAAACTGGTGTGGGCTCCTGGTGAGTGGAACTCACCAGCCATAGTTGGCCTCTGCTTTACAATGGGGTCATGGTTATGAACAGTCCCCTGGGCATAGCATGGGTGATAGGCCTCTCTTGGTTTGTTGAGCTGGAGAGAATCATTTGTGCCTTTGTTAAGCAACCCCATAATTCCATGCTTTTGACTTCTCAATTTTATTTTTTTATAGTTCTTTTGTTCTGACTTCTTCCATGTTGTCAGGTTGTCAGCTGTCACTTCTTGCTCTTGTCAACCAAGTAGCTCCTGCCCAATCCCAATGTGCTGATGTGTCTCATTTGCAGGTTTTCCAAATAGACACCCCAGCAGGTTAGCACTGTCCACAAGGTGAGACTCTTCCACAGTCTGTCTCAGAGTCTGGCTCCTGTTAGGTGTGGGATTTTGTGGAAGGTCTGCCTTTGTCATGGGAATGTTTTCTTTTTGTTACCCAGTGTAAATGAAATGGTGTTTCTGAAGCTCAGGGGGCCTCAGAGATGGAACCAGAATAAGTATGATGCTGTCAGGTCACAAGAAACCCAGACTATCAAAGATTTTTTCTCAGAATAGAACTCAGTCTGTTAACAACACAGTCTTTGCATCATGGGTCTACTGGATGAAGAGCTTTGTCCTGGGTGTGGCATCAAAACTAAAAGAAGGGGAAGCTTGGCATGTAATGTTGGGACACAAGGTGCTCGTAATGGAACACTGTTGATGGAGGTCACAGAGCTGTAAGTAGTGCCATACTAGATTTATGTTGATGTGCGAGGAGCAGGTGGTAGAAGGTTTAGAAGGCATAGTAACTGGATTTAGTGTCATTTTTGAGGGAAACGTAGCTTATGGAACAGGTGAATTTAGAGTAGAAAGCAGAGGTTTGAAGGAGAGAAGAAATACAGTCAGGAGCTGTACAGGACTCTGATGAATGCATTTGTGGTCAGGAGAGACTCCAGAATGGCTGAGGCTGAGGAAGGGCTGAGAAGAAAGCACAGGGCTACAGACAGTGGTTGGAGGAGACATCTGAGAGAGTGAGGGAAGAAAGCCCAGACAAAGGAGTCATGACAGTGGAAAACCAAAGGGGATGCTGTCAAGTGGTTTCTCAGGAATGTAGGCAGGTGGCAAAACAGGGCTCATGAGAGTGTCAGGACTTGTGCATGCTTAACTGTGAGGTGGGAGCAGACAGTGTCTCAACCACTCTCTTGGGAAACTTTCAGCAAGTCACTCAGCCCCCTTGAATCTGGTGCAGTCTCTCTCCCTGATGGAGAGAGGGGAATCTGTTTTCCTCTACAAAGCCTCTAGGCTGTCTGTGGCAGGTGCAAGCCTGTCTGCGGGAGTCGGGGACCTCAGGTAGATCTGAGGGATGGCTCTTGCCCTAGCAAGAGGGAAGGGACTAGCATGTGGATAAGTTACCATGGACACAGCCCAACTGTTTGATCCCGTGAGCCACTGTCTCACCACGTGTCTCTGGAACCCTTGAGCTCCCTGTTCCTGCTAATGATATTCCCTTGAGTGATGTTCTCCACCCACACCACATGGGTATGTAACCAACATAAACAGAAAATGTCTTAACACATTGAATAACATTGACGGAACACACGTTACAACAACAACCACAAGATAGCTAAATTTAATTAGCCCGGCACGCCCAGGCTTTTTGCAGAGAGACATGCCTCTGTTTTAGAAACGGAAAACCACAGCATTTTGTGGGTCTGGAAGTCACAGACATAAGCAAGAAACAAAATAAAACAAAACAAAAAGCTTCAAGATCCCTGCCTGGGAGATTGCTGTCCTCTGTTATCTTTGAGATTATCTAAGGTATTCAGAGATATGAGTGGTTGGCTGACTGCCAACGATTGCTGTCTGCCCCTGGCAGAATGGTTGGCTCACACTGTGAAAGATATGGCACCTAGCTTGGGTCATCCATCCCATTGAAGGGATTCAGAAAAACCCACCTTGAGGGCTCAGGCCTTAGGGTTGTTGGCGCTACCTCATCAGTTTCTCTCAAAGAATCCATATTCAGCTGAACACAAGAGAGACAGAGAGAGGAATTGAAGGACTTGGATCTTTCAACTTTTTATATGGGCATTTTAGTCTGGATGAGGGTAAGGACAATGGCTGGTTTCCAGTTATTATCATAACAAAATGGCAGTACTGTCTTCAGTTGATATTTTGCCCAATCCTTAACTTTGGCCCACTTCTGGACACTTAACCTCCTGGAAGCCCCACCTGATACACCTGATAGAGATTCCTTTTGTGGGTGGAGGTTAATTTCCTTTCACATAAGTCATCTTCCATGCTTACTCCATGATATGTTTCCCCTCTTTGTAAAATCCTATGAGATCCTATCTCCCTTTGGAGTAGTAGCCCCTTCTCTAAGGCTTAACATCTTCCTGTCAAGTCCTGTGAGATCATATCTCCCTTTGGATATAATAGCCCTTCTCCGAAGGTTTAACATCTAACCATGCAGTTGGAAAGAAAACTCCATGTCTTGGGGGGAAGAGATTTAAGAAACCCTGTAATTCAGTTCAGTTTTATCCAGCAAGTTCATTGAGTGCCTTCCCTAGGCCAGTCACTGTTTTAGGCGCTGGAGTTAAAAAATGAAAAAAAGATAGATAGCTATGGGCTGACTTTGGGTGATTACATACTTTTTCATCTACCTAGAACACTTTTGAGAGTAAAGGTGAGCACTATTAATAATTATGCTGAGTGTACTAGTCAACTATTGTCATGATAATGCTGTGTAACAAAGTACCCCAAAGTCAGTAGCTTATGACAGAGGTCACATATTTATCTTGCTTGTGTATCTGTAGATTGAGTGGAAAAGCTCTGCTTTAGGCCAAGGGTTGTCTGGGCTTGACTCCAGACCCCAGACTGTGTTCAGGTCTTCATAGGTGTGTACATTCTCCTTAGATCAGAAGCTTCCTGGGGCATGTTCCTCTCATGGTGAATCACAAGAGTACAAGCAAATGAATGGAAACACACAGCACCTCTTACAGTATCACCACATTCACTAGTGTTCCATTGGCCAAAGAAGTCACATAGCCAAGGACAAAGCTATGTTGCCGGGAAGTCAATATTGGCTGAACACCAATCTGACCTATCACACTGAGAGAGCAAGTGTAAACCAGGACTGTCCCGGGAATATCTAGACCTGTGGTCTATGCTAGTCTGATCTCATGGGGTTTGTAATCTAGCAGGAAACACAGATAAAAACCTAGTTAATTTTAAGTGTGACATGGTTTACAGCAGAGGATCATAGAATATGATGGGAATAAAGATGTAGGGTAATCTAGCCTATGTGGAGAAGGACTCACTAAGAAAGGGACTTTGAACTAAGTTTTGATACATGAGTGAAAGCAAAGATAAGCCAGGCAAAGGTGAGCAGAATAATGGCAATAGCTGATATTACATGGTCCTTCCTGTGTGTTAGGCGCTGCTTAAGCTCTTTGCATTTGCTAATTTACAACTGCCTTTTGAGATAGACATTGCTGTAGTCCTTTTACAGATGAGAAATTGAAACACAAAGAGATTGTGAAGTCACTCAGGGTCACACAGCTAGTAAGTAAGAGGTAAGACTCGAACTCCTGAGTCTGGCTTCAGAGTTGGTTTTCTTCGCTACTGTGTATACCACCCCACTGCTGGAAGAGGGTGCATTAGGTCTACAGTGAGGGACGTGATGGGGGACTAAGTTGGGGTGAAGCAACACTCATGTCCTGGATCTTGTAGTCTGGTTGAGGATTTGGGGCCTTATCCTAAGGAAAAGAGCACATTCTTGAAGAATTTGGCTTATGTGGGTACACTTGTGTGGATGACGTTGACATGATCTGATTGGCTTTTACTTTTAAAGGACCTGAAGTTCTTTCTTGTGGGATATTAGAAAGAGATTGCATGTTTTGTGCCAGACAGGATGGAAAGGTGAGGCTGAGAGGGTCTGGAGAGAAGAGCGGCTTCTGCTCCTGTATGTCTTCTGTCCTTCCAAGAGGACATGATGGATGTTCTGGGTGGTATGACACTGAGCTAAGAGTCTCTTTTATGTTCTCTCCCTTCTGCATCCTAACTAATCCACAGATTTCACTAGTTATAATGTCCCTGTTCCTCAGCAGCAGATGTCTCAGTGGGCATGATGATGACCATTATGAACAACATTGACCCCTGTACTTACTGTGCACCCATCTCACCATGCCCTCTGTATGTGTGACC
Organism: Suricata suricatta; assembly: GCF_006229205.1. Classification (NCBI taxonomy): domain Eukaryota; kingdom Metazoa; phylum Chordata; class Mammalia; order Carnivora; family Herpestidae; genus Suricata; species Suricata suricatta. Next base: position 98,450,886 of record NC_043709.1, read on the forward strand.
TGCTTGGATCTTCATGGTAACCTTGTGAGGTTGGCACAATTAGCATCCTCATTGCCAGGGAAGAGGACACTGCAACACAGAGTAGATAAGTCACTTGCTCCAGATCTCAGACAGTGCAACTCCAGAGCCCATTACCTTAACCACTTTGCACCACTTTAAGAGAGGAAGGCTATTGGTGAGACACAGGGGCTGCTTCCTGAAAGAGGCCTCTAGGTGATGGTGGGGCATAGTGGAAAGATGTGGTCAGATGTTTAGATGGGATGGTGAGGGGACTCTAGGACCTTTTAGAATAAAACAGATCTGGTTCCTTAAAGGAGGTGTTGCCAAAGATCATGGAGACTTAGGAATTTTTAGATTTGGGGGATCCTTGACAGCCTTACTTTATAAAAAGGGAACCAGAGTCCTCTAACATATTTAATGGGGCAGAAGGACATCATTCCTTTAGTGATAAGAAATCATTAATCTGTGCTGCTGAAACCTGCTGAGACGAGCTGGGAGATTGAAGGATGTGTGGGGTTAGAAGTGGTGGAAGATGCTCTGGTTAGGTTGACTTACCTGCTGCCTTCCTCACCTAGCAATAGGGAGGTTGGGATAGGTGATATATAGCATACCTTCCAGGGCCAACTTTCTAGACCCTCTAGATAGAATCTTAAGCCTGAAGCTAGTCTGGGGGTGGGACCCCAGGTCTCACAATGATGCAAGTTGAAGTAAGGATTAGAGACTGGGAGTCTGTACCCCAGTTCTAGACTCCATCCATTGGACTCACCACCACCCAGGGTACCCATGCCACCAAACCCCTGGATTTCTCTCTTCTTCTCCCTTTTCCAAACACCTCCATTTCTGTTTTCTTTTGCCTCTCCAGCTTTGATCACATCTGGAGCATTTTGTGGAGTTGATGAGTGTGTGTTTTCATGTTGGGACACATGGTGTGTATCAGAAGCACTTAAGAAGCTTTGGATGAGTGGAAAAGTCTGCGTGGCATCTCAGGGGCTGCTGGCCTGGGGGGTGGATGGCAGCTGCATGGCAGGAGACCTGGCATGAGGGCTGGCTGACTCTGGGAAGGCCCAGAGGCCCGGCCTGGGGACTGCTGCTCCAAATGGCTTTGAGTTGTTTCAGTGGATTGGTGTGTGGGAATTGTGTGTATGTGTGTGTGTGAGTGTGTAAGCATACTTGAAGGCCCTCTGCCTTGTTGCGATGGGATGCCACCCTTTAGGGCTTTGTTCTCCATGGTAACTGGGGCTCTTACCTGCCTACGTACATCCAATAACATAAACCAATGTGTGTTTTCTAGAGGTAGACAGTGGGTGACGAATGTGACATGGGGCGGAGCAGCACTGTGTCTTTGAAAGGTGATAGTAATTTCTAGTGATTTGCTCAGCAGGACCACTGAGCAGTGAAGATAGATGAGATGCAAAGTAGGCTTCCATAGTCAATGAGCCAGGAACAGTCTGGTCCCCCGACCAGGACTCTCTTTGCTGTCTGTTGTCCCTTCCTTTGGTGCTGGCCTTTAATCCTCAGAGACCCAGGCATGGGCAGGGGGGAGTTGGCATGTTTCTACATGGGTGAAGATACTTTCATGGGTGGCAAAGAGGGGTGGCTGTGCCCAGCCAACTCTGTTTACCATTTATTTGGAGTCAGACTCCTGGCAAGGTGTTTCAGAGCCCATCATGGCTCTCTGGTGTCCTTTACACCCCTTCCCATGGCCTGAGTTAGTGATCTTCAGGCTTCACGCTGTGTGCATCTCCCTCTAACCTCTCTGGCTCTTCTGAACTTTCTCTTCTCCCTCCTCCAATAACCACCACACTTTGTTTTTTCTTCCTCCATCTCCTTTCCTCACCAGTTTATTGCAGCTACTCTGTATCTGTTCACCCCTAGTGACATCTTCCAGACATGGGGGTGACTGACCCCCATCTTGGCTTGCTGGAGGTGATTTTGGAATGCGATAGTAGGTATTTATAGGCCAGGGTAGGGGTGGTGTCAGGGAATGCCACACAGAGTTTAGCTGAGAAGTTCGCTTATGCTCTTGCAACTCTAACAGAGAAGAGTCTTGTCTATCCATGGCTCAAATTAAATTTAAGATGCTCCTAACTCAGGGTTAGGAATGTAAATAACTGGTGGGTTGTAGACTTAAAGCAGTGAGCAAACTCGGCAGGGGACAGGCCTAGAAAGGGTTGGCTGTGGATGGATTTTCCAACTGATGTTTTTCCAGAGGCTTCCCTGACTTCTTAGATTCCAGACACCAGAGCACCGCTTGGGCAGCACATCTGGGAGGATGGCTCCTTCTTGGTGAAGCAGTTGTGAGCTGAGGGAGGAGATGTTTCTTCCATTTAAGTGGGCCTGCTCAGGGGAAGATTTAGACAGAGGGTAGAAAGGCAGTTCATGGGCTGCAGAGTCCACACTTGGTTGTGTAACATTGTGACACACAGTCCCAGGAGCCCGAGGCTGAGCTCAGGATGCTGTGACAAGGGCTCAGCTTGCAGGCCTGGCCCCGCCTGTAAGGGAGGGAGCTGCCCTTGTGATGTGACTTGCTCATCATTGATGCCCTCATCATTCAGAACACTCAGTGATTCAAGCACATATATGGTGGCAGGAACCGTCCAGGCATTGGTAATGAAAAATCCCAGCTTTTGAGGGGCTTATAGTCAACTTGGAGAAAAGAGGAGTCAGCTAATATCTACAGATGTGTGATGACCATTCAGACAGAAAATGTGCAGCAGAATTAGGAGGTACAAAAAGGGGGGGCTCCTGAATCAGAGGAGACCTGGAACATGCATGGCTGAGCTGAGTTCTGAATAATGATATAAGCTGGGTGGAGAGGAGGGAGGTGGGCATGAATTAAGGCATGCAGTTGTGAAAAAGCATAATCATTCAGGGGTTTTCAGGAGGCTGCGTTTCACAGGAATGAAGGGTATATGTGAGGGTGGGGAGGGATGTAAGGCAGGAAAGATATGCAGGCATCAGATCATAAAGCCAGTGTGAAATACTCAGCCAAAGCAATGTGAGAGAATTTTGAATAGGAAGCTGGTAAGATCAGATTATTTGAGGGATAAAATTTCCCCCAACAACTTTTCCCAGAAGTGTGTCAGGGCCAGGACAATGCCAGGCCTTGTGGAAATGGGGCATAGATTGAATCTGTGGTGGGAGAGAGGGTGCCAGGGTGGGAGAAGGAGCAAAAATTTTTGAAGCGGGAGACCTCACAGAAGTAATCAGAAGCTTGGGAAAGACACCGCAGTAGCCCAAGGCCACACAGCTAATTCACAGCAGATCTGAGGCTGCTGATTGGAAGCCAGACAGGAATAGTGACTCCATAGTCGAGCTCTGAGGTGGCCCCAGCTTCTCCATTTCCAGCATTACTTGTTACCTGTGCAAGTGAGCTGCGGGAGTGTTCATGGGAACATTTCTACAAAATCCACACACAAATTGCAAATTTGCCATCACCTCGGAGTTTTGCCAAGATACTTTCTAAGAGCTGGTGTACTTATTGGTGCTTCCTGTGCTTCTGTTCTCTTCTCCTGAGGGTAGAGATTATGAAGAACAGAGGTAGCACTGATTGACCAGCGTCAGGGAAGGTTGTGTCATGCCATCTAGTCACTAGGCTCTGGGTCTTTGAGAATGGGAGGCATACTTACCAGAGTTTCCGTTGGCACACATATGAAGGAAGTAGTTACCTGAAACATAACAGAGTCAAGATTCAAAATGTTTTTAACAAGAAGAATCTGGAGCCAAAACCAACAAACTTAAATTTAATCGTGATAAATGCAAAGTCATTTGTATATGGGAGATGGGGGCAGTGGTGAGGTGACCACAGCTAAACATGAGATATCAAGTTAGTTTTCAAACATGAACTTGTCTTAACCGAATTAATGAACTCATGGGGTGTGGATGAGGAGTAATTGTGGTGTCACTGACCTTGAGCTGTCAGTCCTCCATGGAAGATGGTGCTCCAGTCTGGGCATCCCATTTTAAGAAGTACATTGACACTAAAGGAGAGTCACATGAAATAATATGATTTCATGCTTATATGGAATTTAAGAAACAAAACAGATGAACATAGGGAAGGGAAGCAAAAACAAGGTAAAAACATAGAGGGAGGCAAACCATAAGTGTCTTTTAAATACAAAGAACAAACAGGGTTGATGGAGGGGAGGTTGGTGGGAAGATTGGCTAAACATGTGATGGATATTAAGGATATTAAACTGAGCTTGTTGGGATGAGCACTGGGGGTTTTATGTAAGGCATGGACCACTGGGTTCTACTCTTGAAACCAATATTACACTGTATGTTAACTAACTTGAATTTAAATAAATTAATTAATTAAAAAAAAGCCTCCTGAAACCAATACTACATTGTATGTTAACAAACTTGAATTTAAATAAATTAATTAATTTAAAAAAAGAGTCACAGATGTTGCAAGTTGGTAGCTCCAGGGAAGATTTCAGCCAGGAGACATTTAAAAAGATTTGCTTTGGGGCGCCTGGGTGGTTCAGTCAGTTGAGTGTCCGACTTTGGCTCAGGTTATGATCTCATGGTTTGTGGGTTCAAGCCCTCCGTTGGGCTCTGTGCTGACAGCTCGCTCAGAGCCTGAAGCCTGCTTCAGGTTCTATGTCTCCATCTCTCTCTGACCCTCCCCTGCTCACACTGTCTCTCTCTGTCTCTCTCAAAAAAAGAAAAAGATTTGGTCCAAAAGAGGTTTTAAAAATGTTATGTGTGAATATTTTTAGTTGGAACCCACACCTCCCAGCAGTCCCTGTTGTCTTATACCCAGCAGCTCACATTTCTGCTGTCTTCATCCTACCCATTTAGAGTGTGACCCTTGAATTAAGCAGAGATCCCCAGTTCTAGCAGCACACCAGAATCACCTGAAAGAGAAATCTTTTAAACACGAATTCCCTACTTCACATCTGGTCACGATGGAGTACCTGCTATAGGACTAGCTTTTCTGCCTAAACAACTACAAACCTAGCTAAAATTCAAGTAATCACTGTTTTCAGACTTTAGACACCAGGCAGGTAATCCCTGAAAGAATGAGGTGAGCTCTGAACAAATACAAAATAAAATAGCAAGATGGTATACTTCCATCCAAGCATATTGGTAATTATATCAAGTATAAATAGGATATTATAGAATTGTGAGGTTGGATTAAAAACAATATGTAATTATATGGTACCTACTGGAAACATATTATTTAAAAAAATTTTTTTATTTAATTTCTTTTTAAACATTTGCATCCAAGTTGCCATATAGTGCAATAATGATTTCAGGAGTAGATTCCTTAATACCCCTTACCCATTTAGCCCATCCTCCCTCCCACATCCCCTCCAGTAACCCTCTGTTTGTTCTCAATATTTAAGTCTCATATTTTTGTTCCCCTTCTTGTTTTTATATTATTTTTGCTTCCCTTCCCTTATGTGGAAACATACTTTATTTTTTTTATTACTTTTTTCTTTTTTAAATTAATCTTTTTATTTTAATTCCGGTATAGTTAATATATAGTGTTATATTAGTTTCAGGTGTACAATATAGTGGTTCAACAATTCTGTACCTTACTCAGTGCTCATCAATCATGGTGAGTGTATTCCTCAGTCCCCATCATCTATTTCACCCATTCCTCCACCCACCTCTCTTCTTGTAGACATCAATCTGTTCTCTAGAATTTAAGTGTCTGCTTATTGGTTTGCTTTTCTCTTTCTTTTTCCTTATTCATTTGTTTTGTTTCTTAAATTCCACATATGAGTGAAATCATATGGTATTGGTCTTTTCCTGATTGACTTATCTCGCTTAGCATGATACTCTAGTTCCATCCATGTCATTGCAAATGGCAACATTTCATTCTTTTTTGTGGCTAAATTAAAAGCTAAACACAGAACAACGCTACCATTCAACAATTGCACTATTAGGTATTTACCCAAAGGATACAAAAAACACTAATTTAAAGGGCTACCAATATCTTAATGTTTATGCTAGCATTATTTACAATAGCCAAATTATGGAAACAGCCGAAGTTTTCATCAATTGATGAAAGGATAAAGAAGAATTGATTTTATGTATAATTCAGCCAGAAACATATTTTAAATATAAAGGCACAGATAGGTTAAAAATACAAGGATGAAAGGAGATATACTATATAAACTCTAATCAAAAGGAAGTGTCTATGTCAATATCAGACAAAATGGACTTCAGGGTAAAGAATATTATCAGAGACACAGATAATTATTTTACCAATAAAGGAACCAACTCCTTAAGAAGATGCAACAGCCCTATTTATGATTGTCTGTACCTGACAAAACACAGAGAGCAAAAATTGACAAAACAGGAGAAATAGACAAAGCCACAGTGATATCTGGGGATTTCACCTCTCTCAAAAACTGATGGGAACAAGTAGATGATCAGTTAAGGATGAACACTTGAACAACATTGTGAATGAAATGATCCTAATTCATATTTATAGAACACTGCACCCAAATTGCAGCAATTTTTTTATAATAGTTTATTGTCAAATTAGTTTCCATATAACACCCAGTGCTTCTCCCCATAAGTGCCCCCCACCATGACTATCAACCCCTCCCCTCTCCCCCTCCCCTTTCAGTCCATGGTTCATCTTCAGTATTCAGTAGTCTCCCTTGATTTGTGTCCCTCACTCTTCCCCGCTTTCTTTCCCCCTTCCTCTCCCCATGGTCCCCTGCCAGGTCTCTCCTGTTAGACCTATGAATGCAAACATATGGTATCTGTCCTTCTCTGCCTGACTTATTTTGCTTAGCATGACACCCTCAAGGTCCATCCACTTTCCTACAAATGACCATATATCATTCTTTCTCATTGCCATATAGTACTCCATTGTATATATATACCACATCTTCTGGATCCATTCATCAGTTGATGGACCTTTAGGTTCTTTCCATGATTTGGCTATTGTAGAAAGTGCCGCTGTGAACATTGGGGTACATGTGCTCCTATGCCTCAGCACTTCTTTATCCCTTGGGTAAATCCCTAGCAGTGCTATTGCTGGGTCATAGGGGAGTTCTATGGATAGTTTTTTGAGGAACCTCCACACTGTTTTCCAGAGCGGCTGCACCAGTTTACATTCCCACCAACAGTGTAGGAGGGTGCCCATCTCTCCACATCCTCGCCAGCAACTATAGTCTTTTGACTTGTTCATTTTGGCGACTCTGACTGGTGTGAGGTGGTATCTCAGTGTGGTTTTGATTTAAATTTCCCTGATGATGAGTGACACTGAGCATCGTTTCAGGTGCCTGTAGGCCATCTGGATGTCCTCTTTGGAGACCCCTTCGATAGCTCAGCTCGTAGAGCGGAGGACTGTAGGCTAGAAGCTCTGTGGGCAATTTGTGCTTTTCATGTGCACAGGGACTATTTACTGAGCTCACCATACTCTAGCCCCTAAAACAAGTTCTGTGATCTTTCAGAATTGAGGTCAGATGGCAGATATATCTCTTCAGACCACAGTGGTACTAAGTTAAAAATCATTAACAAAAAGGCCTACCCACCTCCCATCATGCCTCTGCCCCTGTGTTTATGCAGGACACCCCTGATTCATCTGCTCCACGCTGTCCTAAGCCAGTTCCGCCATCCTTAATTCTTTGCAATAGCCTCTGCAGTTTTGGAGTAAGTGACATTTATTAACAAGTGTGAAAAATAATAGTTTGGATGACGTGTTCAGGATGTCCCAACTCATTGTTCTTTTGTATTCTCTGATCCAATTCCATGCATGAAAGATTTATTCCAGGCAAACTTTTCAATTCTAGAGACAGAACTTTGTCACCTTTATAAACAGTGTCAGGGAAATAGAATCCAGAGACTTGGCTAGACATGGGGCCATATAGGGGTTCAGCCCGAGGCATGTAGGACAAGGGGTACACGCCCCCTTGAATATTTATAAGCAAGGATAGGAATATGTCTGAAATAGATCTAGCCAGTCCACAGTATTTGAATACCTCTAATTTCATCAAACAAGAGCTCTTTTCTAGCGTTTGTTACGCTAGTCAATAAACAGGCCATTATTTTTACCCACGAAAACCCATTTCTGACACTCTATGCTAATTAACCAAGCTGTGCTTGTCGATAGAGATGAGCAAGGCAGAGATACCACCTGTGAGAATGGGCTTCCTGAATAGAGCGCCAGCTGAACACCTGGGCTGTCTTGGCTGGCACCTGCGTCTGAGCTGCGGTCGAGTAAGACACTTCCACTCACACTTTATATGATCAAGTGTTTTGAAGTAAATTCTACACATTGTAACATTTTCCTAGATGACTTCTCCTCTTTTAAAGATGTCCAGGAAAGGACATCTTCCCTTGCAACCTGTTCCAATACCTCATGAAGTGATCAGTGTTTCCTTTTCCCCTTCCAGAACCTCTTCCAGGAACATCTTTATGCTTGTTTTTGGAGCCACCTCCAAAATGTGCACAGCCCCTAATGCCTGCCTTGCCTTGTAACTTTGATTTAAGACTCGTAATTCCTTAGGGCAGAGTGAGGGTTTGGCCGAGTTTCACTGCTGGTGTGTTTACAAGTGAACAGCCACGTAAGTGGCTATTAACTTTCTCTCTGTGGTTGTCATACTAATTGTTTTATGCTCAGATAATTACTTTCAGTGATCACATTGTTCACTAGCAGTCTCTACTGAAACCAAAGGAAAGGCTGAATGGGTTGAGAGACCAGAGGTGTTGCTAGACGTCTCTCTGTTTCCTTCCCTGGTGGTTTGTGGAGCCTAAGAAATCAGACATTGGTGCTTAGTTAGAGGCCAGTGACACCCATAAAATGAAGAGAAACTGGTTTTATTTGTTTCTTGCTTTTATTTTGAAATGATTTCAAACTTCAGGAAAACTGGAAAAGTAATACAAAGGGCTCCCTGATTGTCAGCACTCAGGTTCATCATTTGTTCACGTTTTGTCGCACGTGTCCTGCCATTCCCTCTCTGTATGTACACCTACGAATACATTATTATTATTCAACCATTTAGGAGAATATGGCAGATGTCATGCCTCTTTATCCCTAACTACCTGAGTGTGTGTTTTCCAAAAACAAAGATTTTTTTTTATTTTTTTATTTTTTATTTTATTTTATTATTTTATTTTATTTTTTTTCCCATAATATTTTATTGTCAAATTGTTTTCCATACAACACCCAGTGCTCTTCCCCTTAAGTGCCCTCCACCATCACCACCACCTCTTTTCCCCCCTCCCCCTTCCCCCTCAACCCTCAGTTCATTCTCAGCATTCAATAGTCTCTCAAGTTTTGCATCCCTCTCTCTCCCCAACTCTCTCCCCCTCCTCCTTAAACCAGGGAATTTGCTTTTGATGTCGTTATCTGTTCTAGAATCCATAGTGGAGTTTCAGTGGTTCCAGTAATGTCCTGTATTACGATTTAGAGCTGGTGTATCTCTTTAGTCTCTTTTAATTTGTCATCTTGTTTTAGTCTTTCATGACTTTGGCATTTTTGAATAATAAAGGATCATTTTGTTGAAGATCTCTCAATTTGGGTTAGTCTGATGTTTCCTCATGACTGGATCCAGATCATGTATTTTTAGTAGGAATTCTACATAAGTGATGCATGTCCTTTTCAATATATCACACAGGAGGCCTGTGCTGTGTGTCCCTTTTATGGTGATGTTAGCTTTGATAACTGGGTTCTGGTGGTGTCTGCCAGATTCCTCCACTGTGTGGTTACTGGTTTTCTTCTGTAATTAATAATAAATTTATGAGGACCATCTTTGAGATCCTGTGAATATCCTGCTCCTCGTCAGATTTTCACTCCTTACTTTCAGCAAGCAGGAATTGTTTTTATGTCCTTGTATCTCCTGGACAGCATTTTGAAGGGAGAAGTAGTGGATCGAGGTGGATTCTCCAGAGGTCATCTGTTTCAACTCTCTGCCTCTGGGCAGGAATCACTGGAAATGTCTGATGGGTTGGGCTTTCCTCTATTTTTTGATACTTCAGAGGGGAGACCCCACCATTCTTTCTTACATAATGCAAAATTGGAGGCTTGGGGAGCAAAACACAGATCAGATGAGGCCCCTATTTTTAAGATATCTATGTACTCCTTTTTTTTTTTTAAGTGTATTAATTTTGAGAGAGAGACACAGTGAGAGAGAGAGAGCGAGCAGGTACACAAGTGGGGAGAGGCAGAGCGAGAGGGAGGGAGAGAAATTCCTGAGCAGGCTCCACACTGTCAGTTCAGAGCCCCCATGTGGGGCTTAAACCCTCAAACTGAGCCATGAGATCATGACCTGAGCCAAAACTGAGGTAGACACTTAACTGATCAAGCCACCCAGGCACCCCAAGAAATGTATATATTCTTCTAAGAGAGGTGCCTCAAATGACCGTTCCCCACCCTCATCAAGGTTCTTGGCCTTCATTTATTTAATTGGCCTTTAAATCTAAAATCGACTCACTGCTTTTAGACTGCTCTGTCTGGACTGAGACACTTAACCTAATTTGGCACTTAATGCTCACTGTCTCATATTGTTCATTATGCTTTCATATTGAACTGGTCTTAGTTTGAGATGGTCATTTTTTTCATTGATTCCAAGAGTCTTCTGATTGTAAGATATACGTTTATTTTATGTAATACTTAAAGGGAAACATTTGAATTAATGAAATATGACATAGGAATGTTGGTGATAGGGCCTATCATTTGTGCTTATTCATTTATTCATTCACCGTCTACTCAGCATAAAATGGTGTGCTTATTTTTGTGAGGAAGTACACAGAATTCCCTTCAGCACTTAGCTGAAAGTCAAGAAAATAGAGAAAACAAATCCAATTGGATGAACTTGAGTTTGATCCTTGTTCTACCATTTCTGGGCTTTATGATCTTGGGAAACTCATTTAACTTCTCTGTGTCTCCATCCTCATCTATAAAATGGGGTTTATAGGGATGCCTGGGTGCCTCAGTTGGCTAAACATCCAACTTCAGCTCAGCTCATGAGCTTGCAGTTTGTGGGTTTGAGCCCTGTGTCAGGCTCTATGCTGACAGCTCAGCCTGTTTCAGATTCTGTGTCTCCCCTCTCTCTGCCCCTCCCCTGCTCATGCTCTGTCTCTCTCTGTTTCTCAATAATGAATAAATGTTTATAAAATGTTTTAAAAGTGGGGTTCATAATACCCATCTTGGAGTACTGTTGTGAGGATTGCTAATATCTGAAAACCATTTAGCTTTTTACACACAGTGCAACCCTTACTTTAGGATAAGCATTCAATAAATATTTGTAAATAGATTGATTCATAGGCATGCAATTAATATGCTCTGTTGTAAGAGTACATTACAACTGGTCATTCCTTTTGATGTCTGATTTCTGTTCCCTCTGCTCTAATGGATGCCGTTTGGTTCCATTTCCAGTGGAGATGGAGAACAGCTGGACACTGACACTTTGATAAAGTCTGAGGACACAAGTGGATTCACCCTTACGTGTTGGTCTGGAGACTCTAGGGAGATGATGCGTCACCTAACCCATTTAAGTGTCAGACATTTGGGGGCCATTTATTTCTAGTCCCCTCTGGAAGACCACATGTCTGGTCCCACTGAATTGCAGTTACTTTCCTGGCTGTCATTGTTAATGACAGGGCTGGGTGCCACTGCTGTTTGGATTTGTTGACCAGCAACAATTATTTTTCTAGCATGTTCTAAGCTTGCTTAAAACCATACTACGCATTTTGGTCCCTGGCTGTTCTTTTGTTTTTTCCTTTTCATTTTGAAATCTGTATGTGTTTTTCTGGCATGAGGAGAGGAAGATGGGGGTGGGGAGGTACAATCAAATCCATATGTTTGCGATGCATTTGCCATGAAATAATCAGACAACATTGCTAGGGAAGAGCCTTTGGATGACTTTGGAGCCACTTTTACAAGCCCCATATAGTCTCTGCAGGTCCTCAGCCCGTGCCACTACTTGCCAGGTTTTAAGAGGATCATGTTGACATGGGGACACCCTTCTCTTCTCCTTTCTTCCTTTTGCTGCCTTTGTCCCTAAGACCTTGTCTCCTCTGTATCCTGATCGTGAGGTGAAAGATAAACGATTGAATCTTTCCTTCTTTCTGGAACCTTACTGAGACCTTAGCTGATTGTCACTACTACGACCCCGCTGCCTGATGGAAGGACCATTTCTTTTATCATATGCAGTGCTGAGGGTTCTTGGTTGATGCTGGTGCCTCAAGCCACGGCTAAGTGGCCCTTGTGAGCTCCTTCTGTCCAGCTATCTTTTTACTACTTCCAACTTCATGCCATCTGATGACTTCCTGTCTTTCATCTTGGTCCTTTTTGCATGTATTTTTAAGGGGAGAGCTGTCCTTCATGCAGTTGCCCTCAGGGGTCTGAGCTTCCAGAATTACTTTGAGGGAGGTTTGGAGAAGGGATTCATGACCTTCCCCTAAGATCTGGAAGGTGAGTCCTTTGGGGCCTGCCATGACCCGGAGCTCCTCTCCTCACAAGTTGGAGTGGACCTCGAGGTCATGGCATTGATCTGTACTCACACACCTCAGGAGCCATGCCAAGGATCTGAAAGCATGTGATCTTTGACTGAAGCCTTAAGTTCTGCTAGGTGCCTACATTTGTATGCTAATGAGAAGAAGGCACTGGGACCAAGGTTGCAGCTAAGCTCAATGGAGCCCCTTATCCTTTAAGTCAAAGATGCTGGGAGAAAGCTCTTGAGCGGGCAGCCAAAGTTGCCCAAAGGTAGGTTCTTCCAGAGAATCAGGAACCTGGTCACAGAGACTGGTGCTGCTTTATTCCTAAAAGCTACTCACCTGAAGAGTGAATCACTTGAGGCTTTCTTCTCTTGCCGTCCCTTTACAGAAAGAGGAGGTCATTTCACATGCTCTTACTCATGCATGGATTTTACTAAATTCTGGGAAAAGCCAGAGCTCTGCCCAGTGCCCAGGTAGGGACAAGAAGATGGATAATCCTTGAGGTGTTGCAGCAAGGCTGGAGAGACCAGATACAACCACTGAAATAATACAAAAGCAGTAGAGCCACAAGAGCTTGGACAGTGGAGGCAGAAGACATGGTGTGAGGCCCAGCATCCCATATCATAGCTCTTTGGCTTTGGGCCAGTTGTTTACATCTGTGACCTTTACTTTCTTTTCCAAGAGTGTTTGAGAGAATTGCATGGGATAGAGTATGTGAATGTACTTTGTACACCATAAAGTGTTGTGCAGATTTTCAGTGTTGTTGATTTTAATGATAAAGCTGCAGTACAATGCAGAGGAACCAAGTTCTAGAATGCAGGTGAGACCTGTGTCTGCCAACAGTGCTCATTGCCAGTTTGGGGCCTGAGGAAGGAATAATCAGATTGGGGGAGGATATTTTGATTGTCTCCCTTGAAATCTTGGCATGTCTAGGCATCTTTACCCCCTACCGCAATATGTGAGGATAGGGTTTGGATGTTGTTGGTTTATGTCCAGTTGTTGAGACCGTGCTGCTCTGTTCATTACTGTCATTTGCTGCTTACCAAAGGCTGCAGTAGGTTCTGGGAAGGGCATTGGTTGGGAAGGGTTTCTGAGCTAAGGGAGTGTATGTTGTTGTTAGAGACTAGAGTGGTGCACCATGGAGAGATTACTATTTCAAAAACTATTAGAGAAAAGATTTATGGTGCTCAGGACAATGTATCTTAACTGTTGGAAGAGCAATTAGGCAGTTTTTAAGTTTTATCCTTCCATATATTTTTTTAAATTTTTTTAAATGTTTTATTTATTTTTGATACAGAGAGAGACAGAGCATGAGAGGGGGAGGGGCAGAGAGAGAAGGAGACACAGAATCTGAAGCAGGCTCCAGGCTCCGAGCCAGCTGTCAGCACAGAGCCCGACGCGGGGCTTGAACCCATGAACGTGAGATCTGACCTGAGCCGAAGCCGGAGGCTTAACCGACTGAGCCACCCAGGCGCCCCATTCCATATTTTTTTAACATGACTCATATGGGCATGTGGTGATCTTCTGGTTCAAGATGAGACAATGGAGATTGTTCCTATTTGGTAGGATCTGGGGGGTGTGTGTGTGTGTGTGTGTGTGTGTGTGTGTGTGTGAGATGGGGGAGGGGAACGATTCCTGTTCTCTTAGCCATTAATCACATTCTAGTGGTAGAGGAGGGAGGTACAATTAGCAGTGGAAAGAGGGGTTTGGAATTGGCACAGTGGGGCAGTAGAAAGGATCAAAGACTGTTAAAATAGATTTCAATTGGAAATTCAGGTGTGTAGCTAACTGGGTGTCAATCCGGGGCATGGGATTTGACTTCTTTGAGGCTAGTTTTCCTTTTGGGGGATAATTTACAACTCATAGGGTAGGGATTAAGTTATCTCTGTATGTAAAAAGCATCCTTCCTTGGTGGATGAGAGGGAAACACATTTTGGCAAAACAGACACCATCAAGAAGAGGTACACTGCCCAATGACAGAACAAACAGTGTTATCTTTTTTTTTTTTTTTAAGATTATTTGTTTTGAGAGAGTGTGTGAGCCTGGGGGAGGAGCAGAAAGAGAGTGAGAGAGAGAATCCCATACTAAGCATAGAGCCCAACTCAGGGCTCAATCCTATAACAGTGAGATTGTGACCTGAGCCAAAATCAAGACTCAGACACTTAACCGACTGAGCCATGCAGGTGCCCCAAACAGAGTTATATTTAAGATGGGAAATACACCTTGAACTTGAAAGAAAACTGGATTCCAGATAGGTTTCCACATGGATGAACACTGAGGGAAGAATGTGGGCTGCTTGTGTCTCAGTAAAGAGCAGGCATAGTTTGGGAGGGGTGGGCTCTAACTGAGCTATTTCTAGGGGTTCTGCCATGATAGCAGGTGTTCCTCAAAAACATCAATACCAACATTGCCCATGAACTTGCATTAAAAGCTGTGCTTTGAATCATGACCTTCTTTTCATCAACCTTTCAACATGAAATACAACAAGTTTCTTGGCATGGCTTACATATCATAGCGCTGGTCGTTCCTTCTTCCTTGAGAATATTGAAGAACACTGAAGAACGTTTTTTTTTGTCATACGGGAATAAAGGCTTATTTTTTTATGCCACCCCCACACATTATGGAATAGTGAAGTCAGAACAGTTCCTCAGCCTCTTCTTATTCTAATCTCTGGTCCCTTTTCTTTTTGGAAGAATGTGGAGTAAGGAAACTACAGAAATTCGTGCTGGAATCCTCTGCTTTAGAATTCTGAAAACACATTTCCTATGCTGCCTCAGTGGATATTTGTAACCACTCAATGAGATGAAGGTCATTTTCATTTAACAGAGACAACTGCTTGCTGGGGGACCTTGAAGCAGGGCCATTCTGGGACAGCTGTGCAGAGCTCAACAGGGCATCTGGCCAAAGAGGAATTAGGGGTCTGGAATTCACTTCATGTCGTCACCAAGTCATGAGCCTTGGCACTTCATTCTCATTCATACTGAAGGTGGCAGAGGTCCTGCCTTGGACAGAACCTTTTTGGGGTTTGGTTTCTCCATCTATGAAATAAGATTGATTTTAGGATCCTTATGCTGAAAGGATTGTGTATTTTTAAGTCCGTGTCCCCTTTTTCTAAACTGGATTGGGAACTGGCCCGCAACATTGATGATAGTGATGATGATGATGATGATGCTAGCTAACCGTTTTGAGTATTTACTCTGTGCCAAGTACTGTTTCAAGCAATTCATATGTATGAACTCATGGCTCTTCTAACAGTCATACAGTGTAGGGTCTCTATTACTCCTGTGTCAAATTCTGGTCTCTGATTATGGCTCTGCCTTGTTTTTGGCAAGGCTTTTAGGCAAGTTTGTTAAGGTCCTTTGGCCTACGTTCCCTAATCTGTAAAAGGAGAGGATTGTAACAGATCAACAACCAGTAACTCTCTTCATGTGATTTTTTTTTTTTTTGGACTGTTGAACATTGTATTTATTTAGGAAAGAAGTGACATGCTGAAATGTGATTGATTAAGGGAAATACAGAAAGGATGGGAAAGCACCCTAGGGATCAATCAGCAAATAGTAGGGAGCTGTTAGTACCTCTAGGCCCAAAGGGGTGGGAGGGAGCTGTGGTCACAAAACACAGAGAGGAGGGCTGTGGCTGAAGCCACTGTGCAGGCGAGACCTCTGCTGGGCACTATGGCCCCATGGCCAGCCCAGAGCTCTGCAGCCAGACAGATGGGGGAAATCAGTGCCCCACTGTCTTTATTACCCTACCCTTTGATTTCCTGCTAATGCCTCCATTGGCCAACCCAGAAGCCAGAGAGTCAGGGGACCTGATTGACTCTCCCCACTGATGTCACCCTGGCAGGACACAGACCCTATGGAACTAGGTGTGTGGCAGGTAGGTGCGTGGCTCCGCAGGGACCACCTTCATAGCAGCACATGTTTAATTCCCTAACTGCCCCTATGAATTGTTTTTAAGTAAAAATGATGTGGAATATGATGAAGAAATGATTCTAAGAAAAATATTTTATTTTAAATAAACATTAATGGATACTGTACTATACAATTCATTACGTCTCATCTTTTATGATATTCATTATACACAAAGGCAAGTCTATCCTTTTTTTTTTTTTTGAGAGAGGTAGCACGCACTGTTTATGACATCACATTAAATTATGCAAGAGGAGAAAGACATGTCCCAACAAATACATTTTTAAGTAGCAGAGTGTGTCGTCCTTGGTTTGGGTAATGATGTGTATAAAAACTTAGATTCAAACTTACCATCATATGAAAGCTTCCAAATAGATAGAAAAACACTTTTCTGACTTGAAATTTGGCATGTTTGGACTTTGAGTTCAACATTTAATATTTATTCTTCATTCCCAAATTAAGAGCTAAAATAGAAAGTTTTAGTTTACATTTACAAGAAGTTCTTTGCAGATGACACATGGTAGTTGCGGACATTCTTTAACTTAATAAATTAAGTAGCCCCTCTAACCTTTTAACTTTGAGTTTTGGCAATGAGGATCTATTTATATATCATATTAATAATTTTGGTATGCAGTTTATGGATCTGTGTGAATATCACCTAGAGGAAAATTTATTGACTTCTTTCTTGCCATTTTTCTACCCCGTGTTAACATATTTCAATATCAGTGTTCATATATTTTTTAAAGATTGGTGTGGGTAAGAAATAAACTATACTCAAGACTGAAAATGTAAACAGTATAAAATTGTCAAAATCACTAGGTGATAAATGACTGGAAGACTAGGCATGAGTGTGTATCTCTAATCACCGTGTGTCTTGGAGGCTCTCATGCTGCTCATTAATAAACAAAATGTCTATATAATCATTTTATGTATTAATTTTTAAAAAATAGAAGTTAGAACCGATGCTATCACTGGCTTCTCCAATGTGAATGTGCTTCTTGGGGGAGGGGCCACAGGGTTTTGTAAACCTTTGAGTGGAGAATTCTATTTTAGATGAGCCTTAGGGTTCCTTTCAGTTTTTTTTAATTAAAATAGAAAATAACTCATAATACTTAGTAAACCAGGAGGCTCCAGTCTGCATTATCATCTACTCTGTTTCTGAAGGAGGCATGTCATGAGTACAGCATAGCCTTGAAGTCAGGCATCCCTTAGCTGGAGTCCAGATTCTTCTCTTGTTAGCTGTGTGGTGACTCAAGCCCTCAGTTCTCAGAGCCATACTTAGCTCATGCAGAGAAGAGGGATAAGCCTAGTAACCACCTGAAGGGGATATTGTGAGGAGTTACTTATCCACTAATCAAGTGCTTATTAAGCCACTGCTGTGTGCCAGACACATTCCAGGCACTAAGGGAGCAATAGCGAACGGGACAGAAAATGTCTCTGTGCTTGTGAAGCTTACATTCTAGCAGCAGAGATGGAGAAAGACACCACTAAACTTAGCACATAATGTTGGGTAATGGGAAGTGTCATGAAGAAAAATGAAGCAAGGGCAGAGAGTGGTGACATTTGGGATGGATGCATCACAGAAGGCCTTTCTGAGGAAGCGAGTATGAGAAAGTCTGAGGGAGGAGTATCTCAGGCCAATGGCACAACCATAGCAAAGGCCCCTGCGGTGGGAGCAGATGTGGTGTGCTTGAGGAACAGAAGGGGTGAGTGAACTAGAGCAAAGCCACAGGAGGGGGACAGCAGGAGAACATGAAGTTGGACTTGTTTTAAGGGGGAGAGGGGGTTGGGGCCAGATCAGATAGGACCATGCAGGTCATGAAAACAATTTCAGGTTTTATCATACATGTAATATAAAGTGATACAATTATCTTGAGCAGAGGAGTAATGAATCTGAGAGATGTTTAAACAGATTCTTCTGCCTTTTGTGTAGTGATGATATTGCAGGGCATGGTGGAAATGATTCAGGAAAGACACTACAACAGTGGGGCCAAGGTGTGAGTGGTAGAAATGGTGAGATATGGTTGGATTTGGTGGGTTTTTGAAAGGACAGTCTGCAGGGTCTGCTGATGGATTGGATGTGGAGTGTGATGAACAGTTAGTGATCTTCTATGTATTTGTCCTGGCACCTGGATTGTGGGTCTGTCTCCAAGTGAGGAAGACTGGGGAGGACATTTGAAGAGTGGTGGGAGGGGTAGAGAAACCAAGAGTTGCACTCAGGGTGCATTGACCTAGACTCTTATTAGCTACCCACAGGGAAGTGTCAGGTCAGCTGGTGGAATCATGAGATTGGAAACCAACAAGCTGGGCGAATAATAATCATTTTGCTTTATTCTATGATTCCATCTCATGAACTGGGGACAAATTGCACAACTTGGGAATGAGGGTTCTTGACTCTTTTAGGATCATTAGGAATCTATAGCCATTGCTACTAACTCTTGGAATGTCTTCCTGAAATCTACTCATCTCTGCTTTGTGGTACTGGTGTGATAGTTTAAAGCAGGGGCTTTTGGGCTTCAGTGGATTCGCGTTTGAATATTGGCTCTATGACCTAATGGCTTCACCACTTGGGTGGGGTGTGTAACACTTAAATGCCCATCCTGTCATCTATTAAATGGGGATATAAGCGTATTTCTAGGACTGCACACATACTTATGAATTTTGTGCCTTGCCCATAGGTCCCTTGGCTGAGAGGGTGAGTGGGGGCTGAAATCCATACCATGCCCTCTCTCCAAGCTGTGTGCCCTGATGTGGGGCTATGCATTTCCAGAGAAAGGAACCTTTTAATACACACAAGGACAGCGTTTTTTCCAAGCTCTATATTTACAGGGTTCTTGTGAAAGTATTCCACAGAGTACCCGGAATAAGTGGACAATTAGAGATAAAGATATTTTATTTTACTTTGTGATCTGTTTCTTCTTTTGGTTGTGGAAGCATACATGGCTGTTAACAGAGGTTCACCCAGCTGCTGAAGGGAATCCACAAATGTGTGGAAAGTGCCAGGATCAGAACTTGCCTTCACTATTTCTCCAGGGTTCTAGAGATGATCCTGCCAATGCTATGGCTTTGGGAACTTGGCTTTTTCCTGCCTTGTTTGTCCTACTTTAACTCACTTTCCTGGCCCTGATTTTTTAACTGTCTAACTTAGTGTCACCTGAACTCCCTTTTCCATTTGACCCTGGGCTTGGCATCTCCATCTTCTGGTCCCTGGCCCTCCCAAGTCTTCCGTTTGTGCCTTTGGACACACCTGCTGCTTGTGCGGCCTGTGATGGACCCCCCCAGCCCAGCTGATTCTGAGTCCTGGGCCTGGTCCTGCAGCTTCCCTTGCTTCTTACAGCAGTTCTTTATTTGGAAATCTTTTCAAACAGAGGACTTGGAGGGGAGAGGGAGACACTTGACCGAAGTGGCACAGGAGAGTGTCATGACCTTAGGGTGCTCTGATTCCAAGGAGTATTTTCCCCTCTGGAACTTCTGACGTGCTCCCATCCCATTATCTGGCATCTGTGTTGTCTCTTAATGTCAGGACTCAGGCCAAGCCCGGGTTTTACAGTCCTGAAGCCTACCCCTCTCTTCACTCTCTTTTCTAAATTTGCCCCATATTTGCAAGATGTTCTTTGCAGAAGAAGGCCTTCTCTTGGCCTCCTTGGGATGGCTAAGAACTGAGAGCCTCCCAGCCCTCCATTGTTGATTGGAGGAATGGCTACTGTGTGTGCTGGCCTGTGCCTGGCAGAGCGGGAGGCAGCCCAGCTCCTGCTTTCAGCTTTGATAGATGGGTGACAATCCAGCTGCAGCTCCCCAACAGTGGGATTCCCCTCTCCATATGGAGATGGGTTCAGGCACTGGATTGCCAGGCTAGTGATCAGGAGGCAGAAGCTGGGAGGTGGGATGGGGGGAAGCCTGGAGAACCTGATGTCCTGTGACCATGGTCCCTTTCTCACAGGCATGTCTGTACTTCCTGAGAGAAGCACCATGTACTTCAGGTCTTGAGGTTGTGGGGCATAAGAAAAGAAACTGATAAGCACCATTCTTTAATGACTGTAATGTATATCTGTATAGAAAATGTTTGAAATCCCTTTTGGGAACCCTTCTTGGATTTCTTTTCCAGCAACCTTTTTGCTACCCACTTCCACCTCTCCGAGCTGCAGGGAAGATAAGAGGGGGGGACAGTACTCCCTAGGAATGGGGTGGGGAGTGGAGGGGATAAGACATGGGGAAATTCCCAACAGACAGAAAGAGAAGACAAGCTTTTCCAATGAAAGAAGGCCATTGTAAGAGAGAAATAGATGTAGAAGGGTAGGAGTTGAGAGGTGCTTCCCTAGGGTTAAACTATTCTGGAGTAGGAGGCAAGCAAGAGGAAGCAAACACCTAGATATTTTGGGGATGAATCCTAGTGCCCAGGGTTTGCACCTCCTTTCTTAGAGAGCAGCCTTAGGAAATTGAAAGTCCTTTAGAGAAGCCTAGCATCCAGTATGGTGCCAGTGTCATGCTGATGCCAGGGCAGCTGACCCTGAACTAGCACCCTCTTCCTCCCAGAGACCACAAATACAGTCTGGATAATCCAGAGCTTCTCATGAACCAGCTGACTTGAAGAGGCTAGAGCAGGGACAAGGAAGAGGCAGCAGCATGTGGTGGATGCCCCAGTAGGACCTTGCTGGCCTGGCCACCCCTTGGTGGATGCCTACGCAATACTAGGGGCCAATCGAGCCCAGCTCAGCTATTGAGCAGCAGACACCAGTGCAAGGCTCCAAGGTCTAGATCAGGAAGTTCCCACGGGCCAGCCTTCAGGCCAGAAGCCCCCTCCCCTCTTTCATCCTAAGGATGCACATACTTTCTCCTCACCTATATACCACCTTGTAAAGGTGTGGAAAGCTCCTTGAGCTGGGCAAGACCATTCTGACAGGGAGCTTGAACCTTGGCTTAACTAAATATTATCCTAAGGAGACTTTTTATTTATTTTTATTTATTTTAATAGTTTATTGTCAAATTTGTTTCCATACAACACCCAGTGCTCTTCCCCACAAGTGCCCTCCTCCATCACCACCACCTCTTTTCTCCCGTCCCCCTTCCCCTTCAACCCTCAGTTCCTTTTCAGTATTCAATAGTCTCTCAAGTTTTGCATCCCTCTCTCTCCCCAACTCTTTCCCTCTTCCCCTCCCCCTGGTCCTCCATTAGGTTTCTCCTGTTCTCCTGTTAGACCTATGAGTGCAAACATATGGTATCTGTCTTTCTCTGCCTGACTTATTTCACTTAGCATGACACCCTCAAGTTCCATCCACTTTCCTACAAATGGCCATATGTCATTCTTTCTCATTGCCATGTAGTACTCCATTGTGTATATATACCACATCTTCTTGATCCACTCATCAGGTGATGGACATTTAGGCTCTTTCTATGATCTGGCTATTGTTGACATTGCTGCTATGAACATTGGGGTACATGTGCTCCTATGCATCAGCACTTCTGTATCCCTTGGGTAGATCCCCAGCAGTGCTATTGCTGGGTCATAAGTGAGTTCTA
>NC_043709.1:98472821-98518969 GCF_006229205.1 Suricata suricatta
TAGTTCTATTCTTCTGTATGTTGCAGTCCAGTTCTCCTAGCACCACCTGCTAAAGAGGCAGTCTTTTTTCCATCGGATACTCTTTCCTGCTTTGTCAAAAATTAATTGGCCGTACATATGTGGGCCCAGTTCTGGGTTCTTTATTCTATTCCATTGGTCTATGTGTCTGTTTTTGTGCCAATACCATACTGTCTTGATGATAGCAGCTTTGTAGTAGAGGCTAAAGTCTGGGATTGTGATGCCTCCGTTTTGGTTTTCTTCTTCAATATGACTTTGGCTATTCGGGGTCTTTTGTGGTTCCATATGAATTTGAGAATAGTTTGTTCTAGCCTTGAGAAGAATGTTGGTGCAATTTTGATGGGGATTGCATTGAATGTGTCGATTGCTTTGGGTAGTAATGACATTTTCACAATGTTTATTCTTCTGATCCATGAACAGGGAATGTTTGTCCATTTCTTGGTGTCTTCTTCAATCTCTTTCATAAGTTTTCTATAGTTTTCATCATATAGGTCTTTTACATCCTTGGTTAGGTTTACTCCAAGGAGACTTTTTAAAAACCTGACCAAACCAAATCACTTTTAACTGTTTTTGCTTATCTGAATCTAACCTTAATTCCAACACTAATTTTTAGCTTGCCTTATAAGGTTTTGCAGGCATTAAATGAGATACTGTGTATGAAACACTTAACCAACAGCCTGGCATATGGTACCTGCTGAATAAATGTTGCATTTCTCCCCCTGCTTCCCAGTGTTCACCCCTTATTAGCTATGATTTCCAAGGGCTGAGATGCAGGAAAGGGGCATTGGTAATTGGCCCAATCTCATGGTTTCACCAAGGAAAGGCCTTTGCTGGCTTGCCTGGCTTCTTCTGTAGCTGGGAAGTCCCAGGCTGTCTTCCAGAGAAGCAACCATTGTGAACTCTAATTAGAGGCTCCACACTGTCTCTTCGGCATCCCAGCACCTACCCACATTCTGTCTCCTGAGGGGCTGGGAAAGCCTGAGCTTTTTGTAAGCCCAAGAAGGAAGGTGCTGTGCTTTTGCCACGCTGTCAGGCTGATGTGGTCTTGGCAGGAGTTGAGAGCAGAATTTGGCCCTTCCGGCTGACAGGGCCAGCTCACCTGGAACATGCCTCACTGGCATGTCTGCTCCACTTCTGAGCTGATTGCTTGGGAATGGTACAAGCAGCATTCAACCCCATCACTGCCTTAGGCTGCCCGGCCGAATGCTGACCTTGCATTTCAGGGATGGCAGCCTGGTTCTGGAAGTCTTGTCTTCTGATACCCTGGCCTTTCGTGCTTCATTAAGGTGAAAACTCCCTGTTCAGGTCTGGTGAAAGACTGGGCTTGAATGATACATACCATATACCAAATGTGGGTTGAATGCTATCTGTCTTGAAGGCAAGAGAATGGACAAAATGGTCTTCAGGGAATCTATTTGCCTGTGGATTATAGGACATGTGGTGTCTTTTTAAAACCATTTTAAGATTGCTTTGGCTATTTGGGGTCTTTTGTGGTTCCATACAGACTTTAGTATTATTTGTTCTAGTTTTGTGAAACATGCTGTTGGTATTTTTATAGAGATTACTTTGAATCTGTAGATTGCTTTGGGTAATATGGACATTTTAACAATATTAATTCATCCAGTCCGTGAGCATAGAATACCTTTCTATTTGTTTGTGATTATCTTCAATTTTCTTAATCAGTGTTTTATAACTTTTGGAGTCCTGGTTTTTTACCTCTTTGGTTAAGTTTATGTTTGGGTATTTTATTTTTTTGGCTACAATTGTAAATGGAATTGTTTTCTTAATATCTGTTTCTTTACTTTGTTATTAGTGTTTAAAAGTGCTACTTATTTCTGGGTATTAATGTAGTATTCTGAAACTTCACTGAATTCATTTATTATTTCTAGTAGATTTTTTGGTAGAGTCTTTAGTGTTTTCTATATATAGTATCATGTCACCTGCAAATAGTGAAAGATTAACAACTTCTTTACCAATATGGATATCTCTAATTTTTTTTTCTTGTCTGATTGGTGTGGTGAGGACTTCCAGTACTGTGTTTAATAAAAGTGATTAGAATAAAATCTTTGTCTTGTTCCCCATTTTAGAGGAAAAGCTCTGTTTTTCTCTATTAAGATGTTAGCTGTGGGGTTTCATATATGGTCTTTGAGGTATGTTCCCTCTAACCCTACTTTGTTGAAAGGTTTTTTTTATTGATTTTTATCCTTCATTTTGTTGATGTGATACATCATGTTGATTGATTTGCAAATATTGAACCATCCTTATGTCCTTAGAATAAATCCCACTTGATTGTGGTAAATAATCTTTTTGGTCTTGAAAAAGAATAACAAAGCTGGAGGTGTCATAATTCCAGATCTTGATATATACTACAAAGCTATAGTAATTAAAACAGTATGGTACAGGCACAAATATAGACACATAAATCAATTGAACAGAATAGAGAGCCCGGAAATAAACCTGTGATTATATGGTCAATTAATGTATAACAAAGGAGGTAAGAATATACAATGAGGAAAAGAGAGTCTCTGCAATAAATTGTGCTGGGAAAACTGGAAAGAATGAAACTAGACCACTATCTAACACCATACATAAAAATAAACTCAAAATGGATAAAAGGCCTAAATGTGAGACCTGAAACCATAAAAATCCTAGAAGAGAGCACAGGCAGTAATTTCTCTGACATTGGCAGACATTGGCAACATTTTCCTAAACATGTCTCCTAAGGCAAGGGAAACAAAAACAAAAACAAACTATTGGAACTGTATCAAAATAAAAAGGTTTTGCAAAGTGTAGGAAATAGTCGACAAGTGGAGAAGAGATTTGCAAATAAGATATCTGATAAATGGTTAGTATCCAAATTGTTTAAAGACCAAAGACAACCCCCCAAAAAAAAGAAAGAAAGAAAGAAAGAAAGAAAGAAAGAAAGAAAGAAAGAAAGAAAAGAAACCTGATTAAAAAATGGGCAGAGGGCTGACTAGACATTTTTCCAAAGAAGATATACAGATGGCTAACAGACACATAAAAAGATGCTCAACTACATTCATCATCAGGGAAATGCAAATCAAAATGACAATGAGATACCACCTCACACCTGTCAGAATGGCTAAACTAAAAAAGACAAGAAATAAGTGTTGTTGCAAAGATGTGGAGAAAAAGGAATCTTCTTGCACTGTTGGCTAGAACACAAACTTGTGCAGCCACTGTGAAAAACACTATGGAGCTTCCTCAAAAAATTTGTAATAAAAATACCAATTGATCCAGTAACTACATTACTAGGTATTTACCTAAAGAAAATGAAATCACTTATTCAAAAGAATACAGGCACCCCTGTGCAACCTAAGAGTCCATTGATAGATGAATGGATAGGAAGATGTGGTATGTATGTATAATGGAACGTCATTGCACAGCCATTGAAAAGCATGAAATTTTGCCATTTGCAACAACATGGATGGACCTAAAGGGTATTGTGCTAAGTAAAATAAGCCAGATAGAGAAAGACAAATGCCATATGATTTCACTCATATGTGGAATCTAAAAGCAGAACAAAACAAAATGAATAAACAAAGAAAGAACAGAATTAGTACTATAAACATAAGAATAAACTGATGGTTGCTAAAGAGAAGCATGGGCAAAATGGGTGAAGAGGAGTGGAAGGTGCTGTACCAGAGATGGCACCAGCTGATAATCCCATAGACATTGTCCAGTCCTAAGATATTTTTGTTTGGCTCATACATTTTTTTCCAGTTGAATTAGTTGCCAACTTTGAAAAATTAGGAGAAATACAGATGTCCAGCTTTTCTTGAAAAATGTAGGATGTGGCAATACAGGTCCCATTTTCTCACATGGCACCCTGGATTGCTGGAGCTGAGTGGTTACTGGTCCCTGGAGACAGACCTGATTCCTCTAGTGTTACACTGGAGATGCAATGATTGGTCATGCATGGCCTACATCAAACATTTATTCTTCTTGCCTGGCGTCTGAAGGCATCTGAATTTTTGACTCTACTAAACTGTTTTCCTTAAGTGACATAATTGATTTTTTTCCTTCTTTTTCCATATGTTCTTACCCTAATGTTTTTTGACCTTCCTACCTTCCTTTTCAGTATCTAGGCTCTGTATTCAGGCTTCCTGTCCACCTCTCTGGTCAACAGTGTTTTTATGGTAAAAAGAGGAGTAAATTGCTTAGGTAGAACAGTTAGAAGAGCCCCTCAAAATATCTTATCCCTTACTTTAAGGGGTGAAGGTATTGTGTTTCCATAAAGCTTAGAATGTAATTCCTTTCCTGGAAGAAGTGACAAAGTACCTCAGTAAGGTTTAATTTATCAGATCAGCTTCTTAAGCCTAAGTCTGGGAAACAACAGGAGCAAAGATTTATAGACTATATGGGTTAAGGGAATTGTTGGGGAAATCTTAGGTCTCTGAATAGCTGAATGCCTCACATGATCTGGCTTCAGAACTAGAAAAAAAATGAGAACATGGCTGGGGATGAGGGATGGATAAGTAGCTATGTATTGTCCTTCTTCAACTCAGCAAGTTTTCTCTGGGCATGTCTTCTGCCCAACAATTTCCTTTCCTTCTCTAAGTCCTTCCTAGAAGTCAGTATACTATGGAGGTGAGGAGCTGAAATATCAAGTTAGCCTCACTGGATTTGAATCTTGTCTCTGCTTTCTTGCTAGCTATGGGTTAATCTTTTTGTATATCAGTTTCCTCATCTGTAACTGGCGAGTAATAGCATAATACTACCTCATAGAGTTGTGAGGACTAAAAATAAAAATAAGACAGTATTTAGAATCTCTTAGAACAGAGCTTGGCAAAGAATCAGCCCTTAATAAATTTCAGTCACCATGGCTGCTTTGTTATCCTGGCAAATGCACTAGACATGGAGGGGTCAGGTGACAAGGGATCGAACTCTTGCATTGCCAGGCACTAGCCATGTGACCTTGGACAAATCTGTCTATCCAGAGAGCTTTAGTTTTCTTACCTGAAAAAGATGTCATGAGAATTTAAAGTGGGGCTGTACACACAATCAAGACAAGAGCAGTAGGGCAGTTTGTGTTTGTTGTCTTATGTGCCTCCTGCCTTCTCTGTTCCCCTCTCTTCTTCCAGTGGTGTGCAGTGTGGAGTGGAGAGGAAGGCAGGATGAATGCACCCACGAGGAAGCAGCTAGTAGCATTACATGGTCATGGAAAATAGGATCTGTAGTGATGTCCCTTCTTTCATTTCCCCATGTTGATAATTTGTATTTTATCTTTCACTTCCTTGATTAGTCTGACTGAAAATTTATTAATTTTATGGATCCTGTCAAGCAACTAGCTTTTGGTTTCATTGACTTTCTCTATCAGTTTTCTGTTTTTTTTTTTTTTCTCACTGACCTCTGTTCCCCACTTTATTATTTCTTTCCTTCCTCTTGCTTTGGACTGGATTTGTTCTTTTTCTAGTTGAAGTGTAAGCTTAGACGATTGATTCAGAGCTTTCTTATGTTAGTAAAAGTATTCATTGCTATTTCTAAGCATTGCTGCAATCGCATCCTACAATTTTTGATATGTTTTCCTCTTCACTCAATTGAAAATACTTTCTAATTTTCTTTATTTCTTCTTTTTCCCTTATTTGGGTTATTTGGAAGGGTTCTGTTTAATTTCCAAATATTTGAGGTTATTTTAAGATATCTTTCTGTTGTTGAATTTTAGTTTAACTTAATTGTGGTCTGGGAATAAAATTTTCAGTACTTCAATCCTTTTGTTGGATTAGCTTTATGACTTAGAATATGGACTATCTTGGTGAATGTGTATTGAAAACAATGTATTTTCTGCTGCTTTGTGGACTGTTAGGTAAGTTGGTGTGTGGTGACATCTATGTTCTTACTGATCTTATATCTAGTTTTCTCTCCATTATTTGAGAGAGAAATAGTAACATCTCCAATTTACATTTGAAGGTTTGTCTATTCATCCTTTTAGTTCTATTGGTTTTTATTCTATGTTTTTTGATGTATGCATTTTACTGTATGCATTTAAGATTATTAAGCCTTCTTAATGAATTGACCACATCATAAATTGATGCCCCTCTGTATCCCAGGTAATGTTCTTTGTTCTGAAGGCTTTTTTATATGTCCCAGCTTCCTTTTGATTCATGTTTGCATGGTATATCCTTTTTATTTATTTACTTTTTTCCCTACATATGCCTTTATAATTAAAGTGGGTTTCCCATACATTTACATTTAATGTTATCATTAATGTATTTATATTTTAAAATTATCATCTTGCTATTTGTTTTCTATTTGTTTTGTCTGCAGTTTATTTCTGTTTTTCCTCTTTTCATGCCTTCTTTGCAAATGAATATATTTTATGACTGAATTTCATGTCCCATTTTGTCCTATTAATTATACCCATCTTAAAAATTTAGTGGTTTCTCTAGGGTTTACCAGATTACATCTTTATCACATTCTACTTTAAAATAATATTATACCATTTCACTGATGATGAGTGATGTTGAGCATCTTTTCATGTGTCTCTTGGATATCTGGATGTCTTCTTTGGGAAAGTGTCTATTCATGTCTTCTGCCCATTACTTCACTGGATTATTTGTTTTTCGGGTGTTGAGTTTGGTAAGTTTTTTATGGATTTTGGATACTAATACCTTATCTGATATGTCATTTGCAAATATCTTCTCCCATTCCTTCAGTTACCTTTTAGTTTTGTTGATTGTTTCCTTTTTAGTGCAAGAACATTTTATCTTGATGAGGCCCTAGTAGTTCATTTTGCTTTTACTTCCCTTGCCTTCGGAGATGTGTCAAGCAAGAAATTGCTGCTACTGAAGTCAAAGAGGTTTTTCCCTGTTTTCTCGTTTAGGGTTTTGATCATTTCCTGTCTTACATTTAGGTCTTTCATCCCTTCTGAATTTATTTTTGTGTGTGGTGTAAGAAAGTGGTTCAGTTTAATTCTTCTGCATGTCGCTGTCCAGTTCTCCCAGCACCATTTGCTAAAGAGATTGTCTTTTTTCCATTGGATACTCTTTCCTGCTTTGTCAAAGATTAGTTGGATATATATTTGTGGGTCCAATTCCAGGTTCTCTATTCTATTCCATTGTTTTATGTGTCTGTTCTTATGCCAGCATCGTACTGTCATGATGATTACAGCTTTGTAACTAAAATTAACACCTCAGGCAGCAACAGATGTTGTAGAGAATGTGGAGAAATGGGAACCCTCTTTCACTGTTGGTGGAAATGCAAACTGGTGCATCCACTCTGGAAAACAGTGTGTAGGTTCCTCAAAAAAATTAAAACTAGAACTACCCTATGGCCCAGCAATAATGCTACTAGGAATTTATCAAAGGATACAGGAGTGCTGATTCACAGGGGCATGTGTATCCCAATGTTTCTAGCATCACTGTCAACAGTAGCCAAATTATGGAAAGAGCCCAAATGTCCACTGACTGATGAATGTATAAAGAAGATGTTTATATATACAATGGAATACTACTTAGCAATGAGAAAGAATGAAATCCTGCCATTTGCAACATGGGTGAAACTGGAGGGTATTACGCTAAGTGAAATAAGTCAGAAAAAGACCAATATCATATGTTTTCACTCATATGTGGAACTTGAGAAACTTGATGGAGAACCATGGGGGAAGGGAAGGGAAAAAATAGTTTCAAACAGAGAGAGAGGCAAACCACAAGAGACTCTTGAATAGGGAGAATAAACTGACGATTGATGGGGGAGCGAGGGAGGGGGCAGTGGGTGATGGGCATTGAGGAGGGCACTTGTTGGGATGAGCACTGGGTATCATATGTAAGCGATGAATCACAGGAATCTATCCCCAAAACTAAGAGCACACTCTATACATTTCATATTATCTAACTTGACAATAAATTTTTTTAAAGTGATAAAATACTATACCGTTTCAAACAAAGGGTATGGGCCTTCCAATAGTATCTCTCGGTTTCTTCTTTCCTGTCTTTTGTACTATTATTGTCACATTCCTACAAACATTATAAACTCCTTAAGACATTATCACTATTTTTACTTGACACCAAAGTTTCTCTTCCTTTATTCCATTATTGCTTTCTTCCATGAAATTTTAGTACCATGTATGTACTGTGTATCTGTTTATATACTGTGGTCCTTTGGACACCTAAAAACCACCTAAAAGCTACCTAAGATAGCTTTTGGCTTCCAAAGAACTAGTTTTATCCCCAATGGGAACACTCTTTCATATAATATTCTGTATTCTGGTTTGACTGGGTTTTTTTTTTTTCTTTTCATCCTTTAAGGTTGGCACGCTATTATCTTTGGCATTGCATAGTTTCTGCTAAGAAATTGCCTGTAAAATCTTACCTTTGTTCCTTTGCATATAATACCCTCCTCTCCCTGGTACCACTCTCATCCTCACCCCAGCTTAAGTAAAGGTTTTCTGTCTTTGTTTTTCAGAATTTTGATTATGATATGTCTAGGTATGTGGGATTCTGTTTTTGTTTTTATATTTGTTCGGCTGGAGGTTCTCTGGAGTTCTTGGATCTATGTTTTATTGTTTTTGATTACCTTTGGAAAAGTTTTTTAGCCATAATCCATTCAAATATTTCTTCTGTCTCTTAATCTTTCTGGGACTTCAATTACATATATGATAGACCCTAGGATATTATCCTGTGTCTCTTGATTGCTACTTTTTTCTTCTATTCTTTCTCTTTGTGTCTTAGTTTGGAATATTTATTGACTTATATTCAGATTTATTCATTCTTTCCTCAGCTGTGTTTAGTCTCCTGCTAAGGCACTCTAATAAAGACATTTCTCATATCTGATATCCATTATTGCGTTTTTTTCTCTAGCAATTCCATTTTACATTTTGTATTTCTATCTCTCTATGGAAGTTCCCAGTTTTCTCATACATGTTGTCATACTTTTTTATTAGATTCTTCCTTAAAAAATGTATTATTATTATTTATTTTTATTTTTTTAATTAAAAATTTTTTAAACATTTATTTATTTTTGAGAGACAGAGAGACAGAGCATGAGCAGGGGAGGGGCAGAGAGAGAGGGAGACATACAATGTGAAGCAGGCTCCAGGCTCTGAGCTGTCAGCACAGAGCCCAATGCGGTGCTCGAACCCACAAACCACAATATCATGACCTGAGCCAAAGTCGGCCACTTAGCTGATTGAGCCACCCAGGTGCCCCATTATAATTATTTTAAAGTCCCTAATAATTCTGGCACCTATAGCAACTGTGGTTTTGTTGATTTCCTTATTTCTTGACAGTGAATTTTTAATTTTTTATGTATCTCAAGATTTTTTTTTTGAGTTCTGGACATTGTTCATGAAAGGACAATAGAAACTGAGGTAAATAGTATTTACACCTAGAAATGGACTTGGGGTGCCTGGGTGGCTCAGTTGGTAAGCATCTGGCTCTTGTTTTCAGTTCAGGTCATGATCTCATGGTTTGTGAGACTGAGCCCCACATCAGGCTCTGTGGTGACAGGACAGAGCCTGCTGGGGATTCTCTCTCTCCCTCACTCACTCTCTACCCCTCCCTTGCCTGTGCGCTCTTGCACATGTGTGTGCTCTCTTTCTGTCTCTCTTTCTCTTTCAAATAAATAAACCTAAAGGAAAACAAAAACTGAAATGGGCTGTGCCTCTTCTGTCAGCCAATAAGAAGAGGAGTAGAGTCAACTTAGTCAGAGGTTGAGCAGAGCTTGGATTTTGTCGTAGTGAGAGTTCATCTTCAGTGTCTGACAGACTTCAGGTTCCTTCAGACAACATGCTATTACCATGTACTTCATGTGGGCTCTGGAGTGCTGACTGTCTTCATTGTCTCCTTTCCACCATCAGCTGTCAGCAGTCCTTTGCCACAGAGGGGTCTCTCTCCTGCCCCTCCCTCACTGCAGACTGCTGATCCTTGTTACTCAGTGATTTGAATAAGAGATGGTCCTGGGAGATGGATGTGCTTTCACGCCCCTCTGCAACTAAGGTGGCCCCTTCCAGGTTCTGACCTTGCTCGTTAACCATCGTTATGAGTACTGGGTGGCGGTTCTCGGCTAGGATCTTATGAATGAGTGCAAACCCCTGTTGTGTCTGGAGCTCCCAGTTATTCTAACGTGTCATGCTAACCTATACTCAGTCTTTTGTGACTTA
Source organism: Suricata suricatta (assembly GCF_006229205.1). Classification (NCBI taxonomy): domain Eukaryota; kingdom Metazoa; phylum Chordata; class Mammalia; order Carnivora; family Herpestidae; genus Suricata; species Suricata suricatta. Next base: position 98,482,960 of record NC_043709.1, read on the forward strand.
AAAAATTGTATCTATTTCTTTGTACTCACTTTTATGGTGACTGTCTTTTCTTCCCATGCTCTGCCAAATCTGAAACTGTTCACCTGTCCCATCTTTCCTTGAGGGGCTTGTTGTTTTTGTTTTTGTTTTTCAGCTCAGTTCACATGATTACCTTGCAGCCTCCACTCCCTGATGGGTTCAGGGAAGGTTTGATGTCACAGATTATCGAGATTTTTCTTGCTCTTAGGGTGGAGGCCCCATTTTCTCGCATTAATCTACATCCGAGGTGAGAGGAGCACCTCTGGTAGTGGAGAAATAAATTCTATTCTCTATTGTTATTCTTTCGTCCTCACATCAAAGACTGGGCTGCACTCTCTTGTCCCTCCTGTGTTTTATGTCAGAGGCTCCCAAGAAATAAAATCTACTGTTTCCCTGTGGTTTTATTTTTTTCATCAGGTATCCATAACCAAGATTTGTTTAAAGGAAAAAAAATCCCTTTTTAGAGACTTGGTGTGTTAATTTACTACCTTCCTGAATGGGGATCAAAAAGATAATGGCTTGTTAATTTTTTAAAATAAAAATAATTCCATACAACACCCAGTGCTCTTCCCCTTAAGTGCCCTCCACCATCACCACCACCTCTTTTCCCCCCTCCCCCTTCCCCTTCAACCCTCAGTTCATTCTCAGCATTCAATAGTCTCTCAAGTTTTGCATCCCTCTCTCTCACTGGGTGTTGTATGGAAAACAATTTGACAATAAAATATTATTGAAGATAAAAAAAAGAATAAACAAACATGTAAAAAAATTTCTCAATAAATAAAATTATTGAAATAAAAAAATAAAATAAAAATAATTCATTAACAAAGAGTGTTTAAAAAATGCAAAACAATGAAAAATAAAGAAATGAAAAACCACCCATAATCCCAGCAGCTAAAGAAACACTGCTAATATTATACCAAAATGCATCTAGTCCTTTTTATATGGGATTTATGCTTTTTGTACACAAGTATACATGCCCAATTATATGATTTGTATGTTTTGTTCATATAAGCGAGTTATGAAAAGGTGTGTTTTTCTGTGGGTTGTGGTACTCATGAGATGATGCTGTGTCATTTGTGTTCGTCTGGAAGATGCCAAAATTAATGCTTTGTTCTCAGCTTGCTGTTAGGGCTGGATTCCTTCCTTCAGCTATGACACAGGAATAGCCAGGGCAGGTGTGTGTGTGTGTGTGTGTGTGTGTGTGTGTGTGTGTGTGATTCCAAGGGAACGCAATTCATATCAGAAGAGACCAGCTGATCTTTGTTCTGAGGTCCCTCTGTCGCCATCTAACTTCCATCTCTTTTCCTTTGTGCCGACCCATGGTCAGGTTTAGAACAAACAGAAACAAGGAAAGTATATGGTGTTCTTTCTATGTGTTGCGATTTTCTTTCTTTTTCAGAAAGTATTTTGGAGAAAAAATTGGACTATATTTTGCCTGGCTGGGATTATATACATCATTCCTCATCCCATCTTCTGTAATCGGGGTGATCGTGTTTCTTTATGGATGTGCAACAATTGAAGAAGATATTCCCAGGTGAGACGGTTTTAAAGAAAAGGGCTCAGTTCCCACATGGCAGTAGTTTGGAGATTCATCCCAGTTGCAAGTACATTTCACACGCTTCCTTCCAAAGTCCTCACCCTCTATTCTCTCCTCCCCTTACCACACATGCAACTTCCCTCCAGAGACAGATCTGGGAACTACAGAGTCTGGGAATGGCTTCAGAGCTGTGCTGGGGTGGCTCCCTTCCTTTCCTACTTAAGCTCTTCTCCAGGGCCTGAGTCTGATATAGGCAAATGGATTATACCTGATGAAAAAAATCATGCCTGAGAAATCCATTTCCCCTTCAACTTCACCACTTATTTTTTCTCTGGTTTTCTATAAGACCCAAGGCAGGAAATGTTGAGTGGTGTTGGGTGGCGATCACATGTTTATATGGTCAAACACCGTTGGGGTAAAACACTGTGAGGCCGACCATGGAAGCAGGCAGTTCTGGAAAGGAGAGCTCAGACTCTGGTTCAGGAAGTTGGAAACTGCAGGTGATAGGCCCCATGTGGGGCTTGTGGAGAGCCAAGAGATAGAATAAAGGCTGGTTCTTCTGGTGAAAAGAGACTACAAAGAGTATAAGCACTTAAAAATTGCATCCTTTAGGATGGACAGCATTACGTATTAGCTGTAGGACTAGGTAGTTCACTCCCTGAGTCTTGCTTCCCTTGGCTGTAAATGGTGATAATAACTCGTACCTCATGATGTTCTTGTGAGGATTCAGGGAAACAACATTTGGCACATACTAGAATCTTTATAAATAGTTGTTGAAAGGGTCAACGTATGTGGAAACAAAGTACAAGTGACAAGAGAGACACTTAACTTATATTTCAGTTTTAAATCTCTTGCCATCTGCAGCACTGTCCTCAAAAAGTGAAGCATGGTTAGTGGGTTAGTGTATTTTAATACTTTTTCAGTTGCAAGTGATAGACATGCAATATGAACTCGCTAAAGCAAAAAAAAAAAAAAGAATTTAAAAATTTTTTAATGTTTATTTATTTTTGAGAGACAGAGAGACAGAGTGTGAGTGGAGGAGGGGCAGAGAGAGAGGGAGACACAGAATGTGAAGCAGACTCCAGGCTCTGAGCTAGCTGTCAGCACAGAGCCCAACACGGGGCTCAGACCCAAGAACCATGAGATCATGACCTGAGCTGAAGTTGGATGCTTAACCAACTGAGTCACCCAGGTGCCCCAAAATGAATTTATTATAAGGGGTCTGGGGTGTGTTGGGGAACCCAGTAGCAGGCATGTGGCTAGCCTAAGGGACAATGGAAGTAGGGACTTTGTTTATCTCCCTCCTATTTCTGGTTCTTTCTCATATTTGTTTCACTATAGATTTTCTCCATTGGATGTAAATACTCCTGCTAATAGCTCATGGGTGTTATAATGATGAGTCCTGAATGAAAAAGGCCTGTTGGCTCACTTTGGATTAGGTGGAGGCCCTGGACCAGCAGTTGTGGCTGTGGGCCAGGATCATGCTGTACCAGCAGGATGTCCCCTCAGTAGCCGGGTGGATGAGGACACTGGGCAAGCTGTGGGTGTAACTGTATTGGAAGAGGTAATGGCCATCCTGGAGAAAGGGCAAAGAGCTGTGCTCCTTTGAGGAAAGGATTTCATCAATGGCAGAAACCAGGTAGCTTTTCTTGCCACCATGTCAGGCTACAGAAATGGTCTTAGAAACTAGAGAAACTGGAATTGGCGTTGCCAGTGGTTAGAATAAAGCAAAATACCTTGTGATAAGAGACAAGAGTTTTGATATTTTTGTGTGTAAAACTCCAGGACCAACTATTTGGCATTCTTAACTGTGAGTTCTGAGACCTTTGTCACACGAGATATGTGGTAGAGGTTCTGCTTTCCTCAGGCCACTGAACGCGAGGGGAGAATGGATACTTACCAGATACCTACCTTGTGGCAGGCATGGTGCTGGGTGGTTTTCATGTACTAGTTTCTCTGATCCTTTATAGATCAATGGTTGCAATCTATTAGGTAGGTATTATTTTCAGCTGAGATGGAGACGCTGATGCTAAGTGTGGTCATGTAACTTGTCCAGCTTCAACAACTAATAATTGTCAGGGTTGCAGTTTGACCTCTGCTACTTCCTGCTCCCAAGTCTTGACTTTTTTCCATAAGCTGTGAAGTCCTTCAGAGGGCTCATATCTACCTCGGTAGCCAGGTAGCTTCAGCTGGCCTTGCCTGGTGCTTTCTTAGGAAACATGGCTCCTGTGTTTCCCTTGCCCAGTTTGATCCATAGAGAGTTGGGCCTCAGAATGATCCAAACTGGAAAACTCCATACTGTGTGTAGAGAGCCAATGCCAGTGTAGGTGTGGTGCATCTGCATGCTGGTTTATGTCAAGATTTAGAACTTGTGCCCTGGTTCCCCATCTAGAATGCATGAGACAGTGACCATTATAGCTGGAAATTACCATGATCTACACATGCTGAAAAATATGTACCTATACACATGAGCTTGTATATATGCAGGTATATATTCATGTAAAATGTCATTATTATCACTGCAGGTATATCCTATTACCTGTAAGAGTATGTAATGTTTCACAAACTATGTATAGCAACCCATTAATGAATTATAGAATCAGCTGAATGCTTACCTTTTAAGTGGACCAAAAAAAGACAGGATAGAGTAAAATGAAATGTAATATTAGTATTCATAATATTCATAATATTAGTATTCATAAAAAGGAAGTAAAGATATTATTTTATTTAGTTATGTAAGTATGTTTATGGGGGACAGAGTGTATATTCCAGAGTATTTGCATACTGGAATCTGACTAAAAGATTTTTTTAAACTATAGATCACAGTCAAAAAGGCTTGAAATTGTTATAAAGTTGAAATTTTGGTTGTTGGTCTTGTAGACTCAGGTTGGGGTGTGATAAGTAAAGAAGATATAACTGGTAAAAAAAAATAAGTGTATTATGAAGACTTTTTTAAAAGAACTGCTCTTTAATCAAAGCTATCTATCCATCAGAAATCGAGGCTCTGTGGGCTTGATGAAAATTTATAAAATACCACTCCCCATCAACAAAAGGATAGCCTTTGAATCCCAATACTGAATATAAACAAATTCATACTCTTCCAGGATCTGTGTCTGTCAGCTGCTCCTAAGCATGACTAAAAACTTGCAGAAGTAATTCCTGGAATTACTGTAGAGTATGTTGACATTAAGCCTGGAATGTATTATCTATGTATCATTTAAAAAATGTTTTATTTTGAAAACATTATAGATTAATAGGAAGATAGTACAAAGGGCCCACTGCATCCCTGCACCCTTCATTCTGTTCTCCTCACTGGTTATGTCTCATGTAACTATAGTATAATATCAAAAACAGAAAACTTCCATGATGTGGAACTTTAAATGGTACCAACAACTTTGATATGTGAGATACAAATATCAATTATGAGTAAATAAATAGTTCCACATGCGCATGATATGTCTATAGTGCTTTCCTCTCCTAACCAAGGGATTGATTCCATTTAGTAGGCATTTGCTTACATGGGTAGGAAAGACTGGGGCATTAAAAAAAAAAGTGATTGATCTAAACCATGTTGGAAAAAATTGATTACTTTAGGTCTTAGCCCTTAATAGCAGATGTTGTGTCTGAATTTCTTAAATAATTGCCATATTGTACCTCCTCCCTTCATGGTAGGACGGCCCTATATCACCTAATTTGTGAGCAATGAGTTACTACTGATTAAGAACACCACTCACCTTGGGGTCCTGGGTCAGCGGATTGCCAGGCCATTTATCAAGCTTCTTATGTTTTCTTGAGAAAATGATAGATCAAAGATATATGATTTATAGCCACATTGCTTCTAATAAGAAATCTGTGGATTATGCAGCTAGTGAGCAATCCAGATGTGATTTTAGTTCTAGATGAGCTTCCCTTATCTTTCCAGTTGTCTTTTCAGTTTTTCTAGAGAGACATCCTCTCTCAGAGAATACAAAGTTATTTTAATATCCTCCAAATGCAGAATATCTCCAGAATTCTATTCAAATTGCTTGCATCGAACAGACAAAGAAAACAACCCAATACCTATGAAGCATTCTGACTTCAAATTTAAATGATTTGAGGAGTATTCATGTTACAATGGCTGCCATTTTGTACAAAGTGCTTTGCACCAAACTGGTTGCTGACAGTGTTTTCATTCCTGACCTTTTTTGGCATTGACTAGGTTTGATGAGAGTAAGGTTGACTAGGATTATCCCACCCCCAAGTCTACGTGTTAAAAAATATCCCCAAACAACACAGTGTCGTCCCTGACACATACCTGTAGGACAGCACTGAGGAAGTTCTATGTTCTCAAACATGGCTTAAAAGCACAACTCTTAACTGTAATTTGTACAGACTAACAGTTTTCTGTGTGAATCTGTTTTCTAAAAGGGTACTCTCTTCTTTGAAAATAACAACTTCTCACTTGTCTGACCCAGAAGACGTAGAATAAACCTTGCTTTCTAGTTACCAATAAGGATGTACCCAAGTGTGGGGTATCTGGGTGGCTCACTTGGTTTAGTGTCCAACTTTGGCTCAGGCCACAATCTCATAGCTCGAGAGTTCTGAGCTGTTAGCACAGAGCCTGCAGCCTGCTTCAGATTCTGTGTCTCCCTGTCTCTCTGCCCTTCCCCTGTCTGTCTGTCTCTCTCAAAAGTAAATAAACACTTAAAAAACTTAAAAAAAAAAGAATGTACCCAAGTAAAAGCAGCATGGCTGAATTTACTATTAAGATATTACTATTTAATACTGTCGATGTGAGTCACTGCTATTGACACTTGCCAATGGAGAACTTAGCAGCAAGTCAGTGGAGGAATGAGGATTTACTCCCAGAGACCTAGAGTTTCCATTCTCTCTAACAGAAGGTCTTTCCTTGCTGTGGGCTTAATAGCTCATTAAAAACAAGCCTGAAAGCTGGGACTTGACAGTGACAGCCCTCAGGGAAATCCTTCAACTTCTTCATGAAAGGGAGCTCGGCCCATGCATTTCTTGACTTCCAGGTTTCATCTAGCACTTGATTTAGCACACAGGGTGCCAGCCAGCTGTGGCAATGGCCTCCCACTTGTCAGCCATACTTTGTAGTGCCTCTGCTGCCTCTTTCCAGAGGAATCACAGCTATAATTTTCAGTGGAGTGCCGCCTACCTCCTAAGACTGTCTCCAGCTCCTCTGTGGGAACAGCCAATGCTGCATTTTCATCACATCTTGAGTTCTCCACCCGTTTTCCCCACACAGTGAGCTTAACCATCTACCCATTCCCCAGGGGAAATATTACACACAAGAGCAATGAGTTCATTCACTTCCTACCAATATGTAGTGTGGAAGGACACTGGGGAAGCCAATTACAGCTAGTAGTTCTTTGGTTCTTATTTGCAAGTGTTCATATGAGCCTGAATTTATTGAATGTAGCTGATCACCTAAAGAGTGAATGGGATTTCAGCTATATTCATTAGTCCATTAAATAGAAATTTACTGAGAATAGCTGAAGATATAGCTAATGGTTATTTGATTCATGCTTTACTCTACAAGTATCATAGAATCTAGACTTTGGAAGAATTTACCTTATTCTTTCATTCTTCCTAATCCCATTTCATGTTTTTTTAAAAATAATTTTTAAAGTTTATTTTAAGAGAGAGAGAACAAGATAGAGAAAGGGAGAGAGAGAACAAATTGGGCAGGTGCAAAGAGAAGGAGAGAGAGAATCCCAAGCAGGCTCCATGCTGATATAGTACAGAGCCTGATGTGGGACTTGAACTCATGAACCATGAGATCATGAACAGAGCCGAAATCAAGAGTTGGACACTCAAGTGACTGAGCCACTGAGGTGTCCTGCATTTCATAGTTTTTATTATTCTTATTATGCTGACAGAATTAATCCCCATCCAACAAATGTGCGTACAACTGATGCACTTAGAAAGAGGCTTCCAACCCAGCTCTGACTCCATTCTTCTTCCCATGGCTTCTCCTTTAGAAGTAAGAGCTTGTGTTGATCCAATCACATTCTTATATTTGCTTCTCCCCATGATGAGTCCCACACGTGTTTGGGGCAGCCAATAGTGTTTAAGAAGACAGCCTGTGCTTGTGTGATAGTGGTGGAATCTGACTTCGGGCAGGTAATGGATTCATAGTCGTTGGTGCTCCCCACCAACTTCATAGATGCAGCACATTTGAGGGGATTTTATAAGGCATCACTCAGTGTACAACATCTCTGACAAATGCTCACTAATTTTCTGTTAGGACATTTCTAGTGATGGGGATATATACCTTGGAAGTCGCCCATCCATTTCTTTGACAAAATTCAGAAATAAAGCTCTCCTGGCAAATACTCTGATTCCAATGTCTTTAACACACCTGACTTTTGGAGTTGATAAGCTCAGCCATGGATTTGGAAATGGGAGATGTTTTTAGGGTGATTTGCCTGGGATGGGTCCTACTTGAGCTCCACTTGACCCAGCAACCTCTCTCAACTGCAGCAAAGAGATGTGTGACCAGCAGAATGCCTTCACCATGTGTCCCCTGTGTGACACGTCTTGTGATTACTGGAACCTCAGCTCAGCTTGTGGTACGGCAAAGGCGAGTCACCTGTTTGACAATCCTGCCACCGTCTTCTTCTCCATCTTCATGGCTCTGTGGGGTAAGTGATCACCATGAGCCTTGCTTATATTGGTGATACCTTTAGTGGTTACAGTGACCATGCTCTGAAGCCCATATCCTTTGATTTATGTCCTTTAGTATTTAATACTATATCTCATGAAGTATTTTAGGGACAGTAGGTTTATGTCTTACTTATGCATGTGAATAGAGCTAGGAGTATCCTCCACCACTTTATATATTTTTAAAAAGCATATAGGATGTTAATCTTGGTTTAATCTCATATATAATCTATTCAGAATTTTAACCAATGCATGTTTGAAAACCACTAGCACACCTGTAAGGTACTCCAGGTTTATCTACTAAGATATGTAAAGTCATAGATATCCAGTATAACACTCAGAGTGGTAGGGTGACTTCCATGGTCACCAAAGTAGCTGGTGGTCAGGCTGGGCCCAAATGTGGTCTCTCGACTCCAGGTTCAGTGCAATTTCCAGGATACCATGAGTCGATGTTAGAGATTTTACTTAATGTTAGAGAAGTTTGTCAGTATTTCCACCAAAGGGATTTGTTAAGGAAAGAACAGATAGTTTCATCATTTTCCTTCTCCTCCCTTACCCTCAGAGTATTAGGGTAGTAAACTTGCTCTGGGCCATTGTCATCTGACCACAAACATACATGTGAACATGCATGCGTGTACACACACACACACACACACACACACACACACAAACACACTTCTGTTCACAAACTGGAATGGAATAACCTGGAATAATAACCCACTGATAACTGGATATTCCCAAGAAGACACGCTTATGTGTTTCATACAAGGAACAGCCTCAACATGTTTCAGCCCATCTTGAGTAGCCACCTGACTTTCACTTTTTACTCATCATTGACCATGCAAGCCCTTAGCTTCCCCATTGGATCACAGAACAGCAGGGCCATGATCCTTTTGCAGAGGATACTTGATTATCACCAACTCTGTGGGGCCTGAAGGACATACCATGAGTCACACATTCCTGAAAATGTGAAGAGGGGACAGGGAGAGGTCTGTTGTCAGTAGTGCTGGGAGTACTGAAAACAAGCTTTCTGTTCCCTGTAGGGACCTCTACTTGGGTGGAGATAGAACCAGACTGGAAAGATTGCCGGATTACTGGGTCACCAAGAAACATTTCCAGGGGACACTGTATTCTTTGTTCTTGGGTGGAATAGCCACTACTCAGGAGCACATCGGCAGCCCACTGAAGTAGGGACAGGGAGTCAGAGGAAGTGGCACTTAATACCATTTGGCCCTGGAATGGTTCATAGGAGGGGTTCAGCAGAACTGGCTGAAGCTGAAGCTTGTTGCCTGGGGCATCCTAGGCACCAGCTCTGTGGCTCCTTGTCAAGCAGGGCATCTCATAATTACCCCCAAAATCAACTGGAACTGATTTGGAACCTGGAACGTATATTCAGATTTTGATATATTACAATCCTGATTCCCACCGATTTGTCTTAAGAGATGCCCATGACTGAGTAGTTAAAGCTAAATAACGCCAGGCCTGTGATCCCTTATGGACTTTCCTAGGATCCATAATCCCTTGTTTTAGACAAACTTGGTTTTCAATTGTACTTTCCCACTCTCAAGCCCCAACAACTACCTCTCCTCTTTCCTCAATAGCTATAATTAACAGATGCTTCCCACCCCCTGGGATCTGCCATAATTTACTGCCCCCCCTTTTTTCTCTCCCCCTTCTGTGGCTGTGTAGGGAAAGTAGGAAGGGTGGGATGTGTCAGAGCTTCCTGGCATAGTGTGGGGTTCAGTTGTGTTTTTTAACAGCCTTACTGTGTTTTATGTGATTGTGTATTTGGTTGCAGCAGCCAAGAGCCGCTGGGCATGATGGCCTGCAAATTACAATTAAAAATAATAGTACTGCCTCTCATTACCCTGATTATTATGATCAGTGATGCTGTGCTGGGTGGGCCTGGGCTGGGGCCCAATCAGCAAGGAGGAAGACTGGGGAGAAGTAGTACTTTGCAGAGGGACTCCATGTCAGTGGAGCAGGAGTGGGGGCTGCTGGGCCAGGGCTGCATGGAAGGTGCTAGTCCAGCAGGGTCTGGGTCTGTGGGAGTCTTCAGGTCCAGCTCCTCGCTCCTCTGTGGTCTGGCATCAGACTCCAGGGAACTTAGGAAAGTGAGTGAAGCCCTATTGAAAAGAGAAGTAAGGAACCAATCTGACAATAAACTATTATTTAAAAAAATAAAAAATAATAAAAAAAAGAAAAGGGAAGTAAAGGGACAGGGTTTCTGAACTCCCTTCTGAATAGAAGTTAAGGACACTGTCTTAGGGGCCAGGCGGTCCTAGATGGGTGTATCTCAGTTCTGCCCCTTACCAGCTAGGGGTCCGCAGCAAGAACATGTAGATCTGGCTCCCTGTCACAAAAGTCAGCCCTCTTTTTTATTTTTTTAAGGTTTATTTATTTTTGAGAGAGCAAGTGCAATTGAGGGAGGGGGAGACAGAGGATTTGAAGCAGGTTCCGGGGGTGACAGCAGGGAGCCTGATGAGGGAGTTGAAGTTGAATTCACTGATGCTCAACCGACTGAGCCACCCAGGTGCCCCACCAAAGTCAGCACTCTTAACCAAGGTGCTGTAAACCTGGGGCAAGGGACTTAACCTTTGGGCCTCATTGTGCTCATCTGTGAGGTGGGTGAAGGGATACTTACCCCATGGTGTTCCCGTGAGAAGTCAATAGATGTGTGCGGAGCACTTAGCAAAGTCCCTGGTGTGTAATACACACCAGGAGCTGTGAGCTGCTCTTCATCATTATGACGGTCCTCCCTTGTCCTCATGGCTTCTCTGCAGTGACTTCTTTGCCCCTCTCCTCTGTTCCTATGGTCGGACTTCTCTCCTTCGTAGAGATGGCAGTTAGGAAGCACTCTGAGCCCTGCTGTATGCAGAGCCCTCCTCAGATGCTAAGAAGAGCATGGAAAAAAGAGGGATGCCGTCCTGCTAACCTTGTTCTCAGAGCATCCCCAGGCAATGCCAGGGTTGGGAGGTCATGATGCAGTGACATTAAGAAGCCTCAGATCCACTGGAGAAACTGCATGAACCCACTGTAACGTTGGCTCCAAGTAAAACAAATGTAGCCTTCAGCAACTACACATTCAGCTCGTCTGTAGGTGTTTGTTCTGCTTAGTTCTGGCTGTGCCTGGGGTAGACAGGCAGCTAAGAGCTGAGGACGTTTATGGGCCCTGTTACTGCACTGCTCTGTATCATGCAGCAGTAGGTGCCCAGGCTCTTCCTGTGGGTGGTGTCGAGGTATGGGGATGGCCTCAGGGAGTGTCACATTCCTTTTTGTCCAGGGCACCAGACACTAAGGACAGTTAGGAGTGTGGAGAAGAGGGTGCCCCAAGCCTGGTCCTGTGGATGAGGTGGGGCTTGAGCGAATCAGGAAAGGATGATGGTGGACAGTGGAGGGCAGCTTAGGAGAGCAGGACAGTCTGCATGGTTTGGGGATGAGGAGGGCATTGAGGAGATGACCTTAGCATCAATCCAAGTGTGAGGTTGTGTACTGACAAACCGAGGGAGTGGATTCACAGATGGGTCAGGCTGCATATTCAGGGTCTCCGCAATCAGAGAGAAGAACTGAGGCAATAAGGAGTCATTGAAAGTTTAGATGGGGGAGAGTGGGCATCCGCCCTTTTCCTACCCCTTCTTCACAAGCCATTGTATTCAATGCCTTGTATTCAAGACTCCACTCGGGGTGCCTGGGTGGCCCAGTCAGTTAAGCACCCGGCTTCGACTCAGGTCATGATCTCATGTTCGTGAGTTCGAGCCCCGTGTCAGGCTCTGTGCTAACAGCTAGCTTAGAGCCTAGAGCCTGCTTTGGATTCTGTGTCTCCCTTTCTCTCTGACCCTCCCCTGTTCGTGCTGTCTCTGTCTCTCAAAAATAAATAAAAAACATTAAAAAAATTAAAAAAAAGACTCCACTCAAGTGGCTTCTCTGGCAGCTGGCACTCCCTCTGCTGCATGCCCACAGCTCTTATCTGTGCCGTTCTTGAGGTCCTGCTCACTCTATGCCTTGTATTAATGTTATTGACAGTCTCTCCCCATAGACTGTAAACAGCGTGAGAGCAAAATCCACACTAGTTTCCCTTGATCTCCCTCATGGTGTCGAGAACAGTGTTATATATGTTGCAGATAACCTTCATCAAGCCTAGTTCTTTGTGCAGGATTGGAAATTTGTTCAAGTTTGCTCAGATAACAAGAGATTTGTTGTAAGAAAGCAAGAAGCAAGCTCATGGATGCAGGTAAAGTCAGGCACCCAGGCGTCTGGGGAACTGGAGCTGGAGGAGCTATCAGAAACCATGGCTTTGCCTCCGTTCAGGTGCTGCATGGCTTGTCCCATGTTTGCCTCTGTTTGTGTCTCTTAGTTTCAGTTATCAAAAGAGAGAATCAGCTTGCTCCACCAGCAGGTGTTAGGTGTTCAGTCCTGGTATATAACAAGCCAATGGGTGTTGGTTCTCCTGGGGTGTGTTGGGCTGGCCCTTCAAGGGGCTGCAGCTGGAGCATGCAGATCAACCAATGTGTAGGTGTGGGAGGTGCACAGCAGATACTTGCTGAACAAATGGAATAATGAGCGAATGTCACTTTGGCTCCATCAGCCACATGCAGAGTGGCTCAGAAGGCTGAGACTGAGGTCAGTTAGGAGACTGTTACATAACCTAGGATTGGGATGATTGGGGCCCAGCAAAGGGAAGCAGGGTTGGGGACAGAAGGAAAGATGGGGGCACAAGTGAGAGCCAGCCAAGGAAGGGATAGGAAGAAAGAATGTATGTGTAGGGAAGATGAGGTTTGTCAAGAAGGACTACAGACCCTTCCAGTGTAATTTTTTTCATCCTTCCATCTTGCCTTCATGTCTTGAGATTGGTATTTACCCTCTCCTCATTACCTAGAAGTGGGAAAAGGTACATGATATGTGTATACATGTATGTCTCCTTTTAAATATATTGAGTAGGCTCTCAGGGATGTGGAATGTTTTGAGCAGTTCTGGCTAGAAGTAGGAGGAAGGGAATACGTGCTTTAAAGGGAGTCCTTAAATTTGAAATCTGTAAGTTTATCATTTACTTCCATTGGGGAACTTAAAGGGTAGTCAAAATCCACGCTTTAAAATTAATAGAACTTTTCTCTATCTTTTTAAGCTACCATGTTTCTTGAAAACTGGAAGAGACTGCAGATGCGACTGGGCTACTTCTGGGACCTGACTGGGATAGAAGAGGAAGAAGTGAGTTCTCTTGCATACTTCTCTGGGTCCTTTCTTGGTTTCTTGGTTTCTTGGGTGAGATGACTGCTTAACATTTGCTTCCACATCAACCCATTGGCTCCATGGTCTTAGCTGTGGTTGATAGGCACTGAGGCCAAGAATTCATATCCCATTCTTCTCTTAGCTATAAAACATTGGACCTGATGGGTAGTCATGCAGAAAAAGAGGTGGTACAAGAGAAAAGCCTTATGGTAGCTTTGAGATTTACTTCTGAGATTTAACTTCCATCTTTCATGTCATGGGTGCTAGTGTGCATGAAGCCGAAGGGTAGGAAACACTCTCATGTAGCCCATAGCATGAAAGGTAAGCCTACTGAGGGTCAAGGGGCAAGTGTGGGTACCAGATGCTGATTGCCTTTCATGCCTATGGAAGAAGAACAACTGAACTATTACATTATAACCCAGTACAGTATGTGTGAAACTAGAGGATGAGATAAGGGCAAACGGTAGGTTCTTCTGGAGTCTAGTATTATGAACAGATGATATTGAAAAGGATGAAAACAAATCAGCCTTCTCCCTGGGCTCTTAGAGTAACTAGGGCTGTAGTCTTGATGTTGGCAAGCTGGCAATGAGTAGCATGTGCATGGCTGCTTACAGTTCTTATCTGTCTACACTGTCTACCACTGACTGAACAGTAAATGTGAATATTGGATAAGTGCTCCTGATATTGTGGACATTGTTGATGAGGTACTGGGTACAGTGTCTAGAAAGATCCAGAGGCACTTGCATTGGCCTGTGCAATGGTTGGCCACAAGCATTATGGCAGCTACATGGAGAGCAGGCCTTTTCTATATTCTCCCATAGTAATTGATATGCCTCACTTTATACTTGGATTTTTTGGCTTTTGTTTTATGACCAAACAAGTGAAATTCCCAGTTTAATCTTGTTCTCAAGCCTTTGTGACTCCCTATGTCTGTAGCATGACATCATTTCTTTTCCTTGACACTCAAATTGGGCAGGTGGGGATTCCATTAACATGCAGTGAGTATATGTGCTTACTGTATTCCAGTCCTGTGCATTGAACATATGCCCAGGGACTGATGGCTCATTGGTTCCATGGCAAGTCAGAGAAAGTACATATGGATTCTACCTTCAGTGAGGATACAAATGAGGAAGAAACGCAACAGAGAATAATGAAGGCAATTGCATTTCTTAGGGGAGAATGCCCAAATGAGTGCTTCCAATAGAAAGAGCTGTAGAAGTGGGACTGTGTCGGGACATCTTTGTCCTGTCGGTTCCATTTGCTTCAACAGAGAGAGAGAGATGGAGTTATGGCCAGGTGTTGAGGGGATAGTGGTGGGAGCTCCCACTCTCCTAATGCAGGGTCTAGCATGTCTCCAAAGAAGAGAAGAAGAAATGTCCTGGCATTCAAGCCTGCATGGGAGCAGAGACCAGCTAAGTGTGTCTGCTAAGTAGAGCTGAGGAAGCCAGCAAGGCTCTGTTAGAGAGGAGGTATAAACACACTCAAACAGAGAAAGGCCTTAATTGTGACTCAGTGCCCTCAAAATCTCAGTCACAAGCCCCTGCCAGGGGTGGCCATAGGATCCATTTTCTTTCTGTATCCAGGTTTTCTGGTTTCTGATTAACCCAGCAAACAGTGGTAACTTCATGGGAGATACATGATTTCAGGAACTCATGTGCAGGCTGAGAGTGGCCTGGCCAAGACTGGGTTTACCTGTGGCACAAGGAGGTGGTCCTCCTGGGCTCTGGTCACTCCTGATGGGTGAGGTTATTGCAGGGCAGGTTGGTTCTACAGCATGGTTGATGTGCCCTGAGTGTGCAAGTCCAGGACCAGGCATGGTTGAGAGGAAGGGAGGACAGCCTTGCCTCTTCCTTTAATGTATTTATATTTCAAACTAGGATATCAAACACACTTTAAGTTCAGTTCAGTCTGAACATACCCACTAAGCACTATGTCCAGTTTTTGGTATGCAATATGGAAGTATGTTGGGCAGTCTCTGAGCATCTCCAAAGGGTCTATTCAACTAGGATGCTGTCTGGCCTCTAATATTTAGAATACAAAGGTGAATATGTAAGAGAAATTCCTTCTGGCTAATGCAGCCAGAAGAAGAAATGCCTTTTTTAAAATTTGTTTTGTTTTGTTTTTATCAGAGTTTTGAAGACTGGTCAGATTTCAAAGAGAGGAAAGGGTACCCACAGGAGGAAACAGCAAGCAGAAGTCTTGATCTGGGGAAGCTAGGGGTGTAGATCAGAAACAGTGAGATGACAGGAAGGTGCAGTTGGCTGCAGGAACAGGTTTGATGGACACTGTGTTTCTCCTGTAGGTCATGGAAAGGCATAGGCATGGAGGGCAGGATGAGAAGGTATTTATGACTTTACCAGATTCCTTACCTGAAGTGTTATGGACAGGTTTAACTTGCATTCAGGCAATGAACAAAAGGATGGCGGGTATGACTTGGCATTGGGGAGAGGGAAGCAGGGGTCCTTGGAGGTCATGATTAGAAGTTATTTCTATTTTAATCAGATGGTGTCTCTAGGTATCTCCAGATGGCCAGCTGTCTATAACCCTAAGACGTCATGCTTACCTGTGGTCTTCACTGGGAAACATTTTACCTCCTCAGGGGAGATTGGTAACTTGCACAGACAAAAGCTCATTTCCCCTCTGTCTTTCCTACCTGGCATCGCATGGGCCACCCCAGGAAGAGTTAAGCAAGTGGGATGCCTCAAGTCTAGGTGTTAAACCAGGGAGATGTGGAAAGAGACTGGAGGCTGCTTTCTTTCAGGGCAGGGAAGGATGTGAAAAGCCAAGCTCAAGAGCCAACTTCCAGGGTCAATGTGGTCCCTGCCTAAGAGGCTTCCCTGTAGAACTAGCAGGGTCACCTCAAAGGACTTACTTTGGATTTTGTTCTTGTTGAAGGGAGGCCTGCCAGACCTCAAGAGTCTTTCTCTATGAGATGGGATGATCGTCAGCGCAGTGGGCCTCACTTGCTTCATTAGGTTCTGTCAGGCCTCAGGTGGTCCTCTTAGAGAGTGGCTTTGTCTGAACACAGATGTCCTCGCCTCCATCTCTCTTCAATCCCTCATCTGTCATAGCAAGCTTTAGGTAACCTAGCTGTTTTCCTATCACATAGGAAGCAAAATCCTCTACCTGCCTTTCTGATCGCAGCATTTGTCATTCTTCTCCTTGCTCGGTCCTTCCAGTCATGTAGACCTTCATTCTCTCCCAAGCTCATTCTAGTCTTTGCACGGGCTGTCACCTCTGCCTAGAATGCTCCAGTCTCCACATGGCCTATACTTTCTTGACTTTTCCATCCCAACCAAAACATTACCCTCCTCCCACTGGCCTGCTCAGAATCTGCATTCCAAAGCAGCCATCCTGTTTTATTTCTTCCTTTATTATTATCCCTATCTGCTGGTTTCTTATTTGTGTGTTTGTTTGCTTATTGTCACCTTCCTCTACTTGAAGATAAGCTTCTTGAAGGGAGGGACCTTGCGTTGTGGCCTCAGAGCTTGGAAAAAAGCTCAGAGCACAGTAGGAGCTTAGAAATTCTTTGATGAAGACATTTGTTGAATGTATCTCTGGATTTACCTCTTTAGATCATTTAGAAAAGGCTTGTCCTGAGCTGGCCTGAGGCCATCCTTCAGCCAGCTCCTGAGGAAATCAACCAGATGGAAGTAGCCTTGAGAAATATTTCCTGGAATCTTGGTGGGAGGAGTTATGTGTTTGTGATGATTTTGCACCAGACCACCAATCCAGAGGGGCTGTGTTTGGCGAACATCAGAAATAAGGAGGACCTTTCCATTGCTGGGTGTATTGGAGCAACCCTCACAGGGGCTATATTTTTCTCTGGCCATAAACTGTTGTCTAGCTCCCTGCCTTTGAAGAATTCTGTAACCTCACCGGAACTTCTTGGCCACCAACAGAGAGATCCTTGTCTGACCTGCCTCAGCTGGAATGCAGAGCAGCCTAACTCTGCTTTGAAAGTCTTGGACTCCTGTTTATTTACCAAGAATGCTTGGCTTATTCCAAACAGATGAGGGGTTCTGAATGGGGGCCCAGTGTGGGGTGAGGTGGGCCACAGCCACTGCTAGAGGGATGCGGGGGCATGCCTGATGGCACAGCATGTCTTTGGAAAGTCAGAGGCAGGTCATGAGCAGTCTCTTAGTCAGTAGGGAAAGTTCCTCAACCCCTTTGGCAGGGTATGAAAGGTAGAGACAACTCACCTTTGAGGGGGTTTAGAATCCACATTATGGTACTCACCAAAAAAATACTGCAATAGTTTTTTAATTAAAATTTTCCATGGAAATAAAATAGATGAAAAGTGACCAGATTTCAAAGTTGATGAAGGACAACTTCAAACCAGATTTCTC
The DNA here is from genome assembly GCF_006229205.1 of Suricata suricatta. Lineage (NCBI taxonomy): Eukaryota > Metazoa > Chordata > Mammalia > Carnivora > Herpestidae > Suricata > Suricata suricatta. The sequence goes on from NC_043709.1 coordinate 98,500,756, forward strand.
AAAGTATTCCTATAGCAGGGTGCGTGGGTGGCTCAGTTGGTCAAGCATCTGACTTCGGCTCAGGTCATGATCTCATGGTTTGCGAGTTCAAGCCCCACAACAGGCTCAGAGCCTGGAGCCTGCTTCAGATTCTGTGTCTCCACCTCCCTCTGCCCCTTCCCCTGCTCATGTTCTATCTCTCTCTGTCTCTCAATAATAAATAAACATTAAAATAATTAAAAAAAAGTATTCCTATAGGATGTTAATTGTTGGAGCGAAGGGATTTTTGTAAGAAATGGCAGGTTTAAAAAAATAAAGCAAGTGTCTTCACAGTAAAACTTCTCAGAGTTTCTGATATGCTCCTTGTGACTCTCAGGTGAAACCTTGTGTGGGCTTTTCCACTCTCTTAGACCCTGAAGTCCCTTTTAAGCTAAAACTCTTTTGGCACACAGATTAGGGAATGATGTGTTGGAGGATAGATGAAAATCAGTGAGCTTCACAAGCATTTAGAGATTTTTGGGTGTTCTGCATGGAGCTCATTTCCATGAAAAATATGAGACAGGTTTGATAGCAGATCCTCATATTGGGAAACTCTCAAATGCAAAACAGCTAGGAAATAATAATAGAAATATACATAATTAAGAACTTTGTGTGGTATAAAATATGAAACACTAGGCTATTCAAGAGGGAGGCGGTCCCACCAGGCATGCTGCAGCAGAGAAGTCCTGGAAGGGATGGGGCTGATGCATCCTTGGAGATTGGTAATGACAGGGTGCCTTAAAACCCTTGAATAGCATCACCCCCTATTTTATTGGTTATGCTTGTAAGTCACATGCATGGTTTCTCCTCTCCAATGTCATGGCATGTCCTGGGAAAGCCAAAGACTGGTTAGGAGCCTAACTTGTTTGGCTTTTGGAATCTCTGATGTCTGAGCAGTAGTAAAGAAATGTGTGTACTCTGAGTCAACTGTGAGTCAGCTCCTGAATCCTTGCCTATGAGTTATCAATAAATGATGGAGGAACATGAAGTCTTCACACCTGTAGATATTCATCCTTGGACGTTGCAGAGAAGACCTGCCAATGAGGCCAGGTGTACACTGTTAAATTCTCTTTGAAGTAAGTCCTGCATCTTCCTGCTTCAGCATCTGCATTGACTTGACCGTCCTCTTGATTAGTTATTCTCTTTCCCATGCCTGGTGACTCACTATTCAGGTTTAAATTGCTGAATGGCTCAGTGATATCTCTTGAGCATTGGTGTACTTGCCAATGAGTTACTCACCTAAGCTGTACAGGAAACAGGTTCAGGCAAGTAAGTTTTAAGATTCCCTATGGCCATCTTTAGCTTTGATGTTTATTGGTTGCCATTTTAGCTTACAGAATAGTGGAGCAGGAAGAAGTCCTGTTGTTGCCCTAACTCCCAGCTGTGGGCACATCTGTTTCTCTGGCTGGGATTTGGCTCAATGATACTTAAAGTTTGAGGTCTGAGGATAGTTAGTAGAATGACCAGATGCTTCTGTTTTTATCAGCTGCCCAGTTAATGTTTCCTCTCTCCTTTCTCAACACTGGTGCCATCCCCAGGAGCATGCCCAGGTTTGGTTTTCAGTGTGGTAACAACTACTGTGTGTCCCCTTCCTCCCCCCCACATTGAATTCCTGTTCTAGACTCCTTGTGATCGTGTGTGGTGTGACAGTTCATATCCAAATAACATTCAATCCTAAATGCCTGACTTCACTGTACTCGTAGTATCCGATCATAATCCACCAGCCAGGGGCACTCTTCTGCTTGCTTACTAACTACTCATTGACTCTTCTGTCTTAGGAACACTCCAGGCCTGAGTATGAAACCAAAGTTCGAGAGAAAATGTTAAAGGCGAGTGGCAAGTCAGTAGTCCAGAAATTGGACACCAATATGGCTGAGGATGAAGATGAGGTAAGTTGCTGGCACTTCTTGCTCACTATCTTCTTTATTTCTGAAGATGCTATTATGATTTTATTTGGAATGCTTTCATGGACAGAGACTGGGCTGTGATATGGGGTTGACAGAAGTGGGACAGGAGGGGATGATTCATGACACTTTTCATTAACTTGCACTCAGAGCAGGCTTTGCCATGACTTTATTTCTCTCTCTTTCCTGGTTGGTAATGTCTGGGAAAAATGATAGAGCAGGATGGAGAAGAAAGAAAGTTTCAGGCCAGGACTGAATCACCTAAATACCTACTAATGATAACTACTACCATACTAACTAGCACAATGGCAGTTGACCCTTGCGGAATGCTTACGCTAGGCTAGGTGCCATTCTAAGTGCATTATATTATCTTATTCTCATGATAAATTTATGAGGCTGGCACCTTTGTTAGGCAAATGAAAACTAATGAAAAAAGTTACGTTCATAGCTTAAGTCAGTTGCCAGAAGTCATCCAGCCAGTAAATGGTGAGTAGACCTGGGATTCCGTCCATCTCTGATGGTCTGTGCATCTAACCACTATGCAATACGGCCTTGAAGTGCAATGAAGTCCAAGCAAGACATGGCTCTTATGGCCAGCAGAGGCAAATTCATGCCTGTGCTTGCTAGAGCTACTCATATAAAGTTCTTCACATTTCATTTTATCTGGATGGGCCTTCACAAGTAGGAATGTGATGGTGAACATGTCTTCCGAGTCCTATTTCTGAGTTTTATGGTGGCACTCAGACATTAAAACAGAGCTTCAGAATCTGTGCTGTGATCTGTAAATACTCATAGTGTGTGTGAGCTGGGGGTACAGTGTGGGGGGCTCCTCTTTGGCAGTGCCTTGTCTTCTCTGAGTGCCACCCTTCTTTGAAACTAAGGGTGTGTGTGTGCGTGTGTGTATGTGTGTGTGTGTGTTTACGTCTTTCCTAATCTGGTTCCTGAAAAAAATCAACAAGATTGGAAATCTGTTGTTTTTGCATGTGTCTTTTCTCCATCTTGGCTTTGAATTCAAATTTCATTTAATTTTACATTCTTAAAGTTGGAACCATTCATGTTAACATGCAAATTTATTCAAGCACCAAAACAGAAGAATGTGGTGTTTTTGAGGCCAGAACACTGGCTTTTTCCCCTCCTCTTTCTTTCTTTTTTCTTCTTTTTTTTTTTTTTTAAAGAAAATAGGACTTAGAAGAGAAAGAGGGTGGCCCTCTGAGTTATTTTTTTTTTTCCTAGACAAAAAGTAAGTCCAAGACCGCCAATTATTCAGGGAAATAATGAATTTATTCTTAGGAAAGACTAATCATCACCACCACCCTCATCAGAAAGCAAGCATTCTGTGTTCTCAGCTTCAGCAACTCCATGCAACCTTATTTCTCCACCCCAGAGCAATATACAATGGATAATTTTATGGAAATCACATGTAACTTTTATTGACCACTGACTCATTTAATTTTAATTCCATGGACGGGAATGCCACAGAGCTGGAATTGCGTACATTGAGGCTGTGGTTCTAATATAAACTTTGCTTGGATATATATGCATGATAGGTCACATAACTTTCAGGAACCATGAATAATTGAAAAACATCTGAATGCATTATGAATGATACATATGTTTATGTTTTAGCATTCAACATCTATTTCCATTACACTGTTGAGAATGCAAAGCTCAAAGCATCTAATGTCTTACGGGGAGAAAATGACCTTCCTGATTGAGCAGTGAGAGATGAAAATGGCCCGGAATGTGATTGTCAACATCCTTCTTCTGTTCCCTCCATTATGTTAATATTGTAAATATTCTGTTCCTGCTGTAAGTCTAGCCAAAGATGGGAGATGAAAGGAGGAGCATGTGTTGCTGTCTGATGAGAGGGAGGCTACTCTTGCCTACTGGAAGAGTTGAGGTCAATATCCACTGCATAACGTGGCTCTTGACACACTCTCATGTGTGGGATATTTAGGAGAGGTCCCTTCTTCTGGGGAATAGACAGGGACAAAGAACCAAGGTTTATCTGCTGGTTTTGGATATGCTCTTTCATCCCAGAGGATCCTATTGGCTCTGCCTTCACTGTGCCCCTGAGGCTGCATATCCTCACCTCTCTTTATTTTCCTTCCAGTTGGATGACAAGCTACCATTTATTGAGACCCAGAGCAGTATGGGAATTTTCTGAAGACAATATAATGTGTGGGGAAGCTGGTAGTCAAACTTAGCTTCACCTGATCCCCAGGACCTATTGCTTTTCCTTTTTCTTTTTAACTTTGAAGATATCAACCCCATTTTTAAAGACCTCTTTATTAAGATTTAGGCCTCAGACCATAAAACTCACCCACTTAAAACGTACAGTTTAATACTTCTTAGTATATTTGTAGATTTGTGCAGCCATTTCTACCATCTAAGTTTAAAATATTTTTAAAGGTTCATTTACTTAATGAAAGAGAGAGAGAACAAATGAATGGGGGGAAAGGCAGAGAGAGGGGCAGAGAGAGGGAGAGAAAGAATCCCAAATAGGCTCCACACTGTCAGTGCAGAACCTGATGTGGGGCTGGGACTCACAAACCATGAGATTATGATTCCAGTCAAAATCAAGAGTCAGATGCTTAACCAACTAAGCCACCCAGGCACCCCTCAAAAAATTTATCACCACAAAAAGAAACCCTATGCCTAGTAGTTATCAAATTCTGGAAAATAACTAATCTACTTTCTATTTCTATAGATTTGCCTATTCTGGGGCTCCTGGGTGGCTCAGTCAGTTAAACATCTGACTCTTGGTTTCAGCTCAGGTCATGATCTCAAGATTCATGAGTTCAAGCCCGCATCAGGCTCTATGCTGATAGTGCAGAGCATGTTTGGGATTCTCTCTTTTCTCCTCCTCTCTGATCCTTCTGCATGCACACATACACAGTCTTTCCCTCTTTCCTCTCAAAATAAATAAAATAAAATAAAATAAAATAAAATAAAATAAAATAAAATAAAATAAAATAAAATAAAATAGATTTGCCTATTCTGGTCTTCCATGTCAATGGAATCATGCAAAATATAGTATTTAGCTTCTTTCACTTGGAAGAATGTTTTCATGATTTGTCCATGTTTTAGCTACATCAGTACTTTATACATTTTTTATTGCAAAATAATATTACATAGTTTGGATATACCTCCTTTACCAATTGATAGACACTTGGATGGCTTCTACCTTATCAGAGGCAGGTCAAGTGGTGCTATGAATATTTGCATACAAGTTTTTGTGTGGATGTGTGTTTTCATTTCTCTTGGATATATAGGTAAGAATGGAATTATTGGGTCACCTGGAAGCTTCATATTTAACAATTTGAAGACCTGCCATACTATTTCTCGAGTACAGTCTAACCATACAATGTATGAGGGCTCCATTTTCTCCGCATCTCAGCAACACTTGCTGTTACCTTTTTTACTTTATCTATCCTAGTTGTGTGAAGTGGTATTTCACTGTGATTTTAATTAGCATATCTCTAATGACTAATAATGTTGAACATCTTTTCGTGTACTTATTGGCTCTTTGTATGCTTTTATTGGAGAAATGTCTATTCAAATCCTTTGCCCATTTTTTGCTTTTTATTTTATTTTAATTTTTTTAAGTTTATTTATTTATTTTGAGAAAGAGAGAGGTGGGGGGAGGGGCAGAGAGAGAGGGAGAGAGATTCCCAAGCAGGTTCCACGCTGTCAGTGCAGAACCCAAAGCAGGGCTTGATCTCACAAACTGTGAGATCCTGACCTGAGCCAAAACCAAAGGTTGGACATTTAACTGACTGTGTCACCCAGGTGCCCTCTTTGCCCATTTTTAAAATTGTTCTTTTATAATCATGTTGTAAGAGTTATTTACATATTCTGAATATCAATCCAATACTTAATATGATTTACAAATAATTTCTCCTGGTCTATGAATCTTGTTTTTTCATTTTATTGATGATACAATTCAAAGCATGAAAGGTTTTGTTGTAATTAAAATTATATGTATTTCCTTTTGTCAGTTGTGCTTTTGTATCATATTCAAGAAATCATTGCCTAGTTCAGTGTCATAGAGATATACTCCTAGGTTTTCTTCTAAGAGATTTATAGTGTTAGCTCTTACATTTTAGGTGTATAATACATTTTGAGTTAATTTTTATGTGTGAGTTAACTAAGGTGTCCAAATTCTTGTTTGTTTGTTTGGTTTTGTTTGTGGATACTCAATTATCTAGCACTATTTGTTAAAAGACTACTATTTCCACTGAATTATATTGACACCCGCATCAAAAATCTATTCAATATAAATGTAAGAATTTGTTTCTGGACACTCAGTTCTCTTCTGTTAATCTATGTGTCTAACTTTATGCCAGTGCCACATTGTCTTGATTGCTATGCTTGTGTCATAAGTTTTGAAATTGGGAACGTGACTTTGATTTTGTACTTCTTTTTCAAAATTGTTTTGATAATTCTGGGTGCCTTGCATTTCCATATGAATGTCATGACCAGCTTATCAATTTCTATAAAAAACACAAGCTAGGATTTGTGATAGGAATTGAGTTGAATTTATAGATTAATTTAGGAATATTGCCATCATGACACCATTAAGTATTTTTAAAAAATTCTTAATGTTTATTTATTTTTGATGGGGGTGGGTGGGAGAGAGAGAGTGTGAGCGGGGTAGGGTCAGAGAGAAAGGGAGACACAGAAACTGAAGAAGCCTCCAGGCTCTGAGCTGTCAGCACAGAACCTGACACGGGGCTCGAACCCCCACACCAGGAGATCATGACTGAGCTAAAGTTGGATGCTTACCCGACTGAGCCACCCAGGTGTCCCACACTATTAAGTCTTATAATCTATGAACATGGTTTATCTTTCTATTTGTTTAAATCTTCTTTAGTTCTTTTCAACAATGTTATATTTCCAGTATAGAAGTCCTAACATATTTTGTTAAATTTGTTTATAAATATTTTATTTTTTGATGCTATTACTAATCATTCTTAATTTCTATTTTGCATTATTCATTGCTAATATATAGTACTATAATTGATTTTGTGTATTGATTTTGTATCCCATAACCATGGTGAACTCATTTTTTTAATTCTAATAGTTTTTAATGAGTTCCTTTGATTTTCTATGTATAAGATCATGTTATCTGTGTACAAAGATAGTTTTACTTCTTCCTTTCCCAATTTGGATGCAAATTATTTCTCTCTATATATCTCTTTTTTTCCAGATAATTGCCCTGACTAGAATCTCTTGTTTTTAAAAAAAATTTTTTTTATGTTTTTTATTTATTTTTGAGAGACAGAGTCAGCACAAGCAGGGGAGGGTCAGAGAGAGAAGGAGACACAGAATCTGAAGCAGGCTCCAGGCTCTGAGCTAGCTGCAGGCACAGAGCCTGACGCAGGGCCAGAACCCACAAACCGTGAGATCATGACCTGAGCTGAAGCCAGACAACCAACTGAGCCACCCAGGCGACCCTAGAATCTCTTGTACGATGTTGAATAGAAGTGAGGAGAGCAGACTTCCTTGTTTTGTTCTTGATCTTAAGAGGAAAAAGAAATTAGTCTTTCACCATTAAGTGTGATGTTAGCTGTGGCCCATTGCTTTTTTGTTCTCTCTTTATAAGGCTTCCCAGAGAACAATTTACATCACATTAACATGATGCTGATTTGAAACTAAATGTTCTATACTGTAATGAGGTGATAATTACATGTCCACCCTTCAGAGGGACAGTGTGGTATGGCCCAAGGCTGGCTGGCAGGGTCATGGTACTCTCCCTAGGTAGCTGAGCTTTTCTCTGGGTCTTTTCTGCTTTAGCTGTCTCAAAGGGAGATTGAATTATAGCCTCTGGTTCTGAAAGTTGGTAACTTTCTTTGTTTATGTGAGAGATGATGTTGGCCATTAACCCATCACTTTGGAGCATAAGTAGTGTTAATTTGGGTATTCTTACATATATTTTTTTAAGTCTGCCTTTTCAAAAAGTTTTTATTTTAATTAATTACTTAGCAACAGTGTAATATTAATTTTAGGCATATAATATAGTGATTTCACACTTCCATACAACACCTGGTGCTCATCACAAGTGTCCTCCTTAATCCCTATCACCTACTTCACCTATTCCCCTGCCCACCTCCCCTCTGGGTAACCATCAGTTTTGTCTCTATAGTTAAGAGTCTGTTTCTTGGTTTGTCTCTCTCTCTCTCTCTTTTTACCCCCTTTGCTCATTTGTTTTGTTTCTTAAATTCCATATGAGTGAAATCATATGGTATTTGTCTTTCTTTGACTGACTTCGCTTAGCATAATACTCTCTAGCTCCATCCATGTCATTGCAAATGACAAGATTTAATTCTTTTTTATAGTTGAGTAATATTCTAGTGTGTGTGTTTTCTTCTTTATCTGTTTATCAATTGATGGATTCTTGGGCCATTTCAATAATTTGGCTATTGTAGATAATGCTGCTATGTGCATCAGAGTGCATATATCTCTTTGAATTAGTATTTTTATATCCTTTGGGTAAATAACCTAGTAGTGCAATTGACAGATCATAGGGAAGTTCTGGGTTTTTTTTTTTTTTTTAATGTTCATTTACTTGAGAGAGAGAGAGAAAGAGAGAGAGAGAGAGAGAGAGAGAGAGAGAGAGAGAGAGAGAGAACATGAGAAGGGGAGGGGCAGAGAGAGAGGGAGACACAGATTCTGAAGCAGGCTCCAGGCTCTGAGCTGTCAGCAGAGAGCCCAATGTGGGGCTTGTACTCATGAACTGTGAGATCATGACCTGAGCCAAAGTTGAACACTTAACCAACTGAGCCACCCAGGTGCCCCAGGGTCATTTTATTTTTACCTTTTTGAAGAAACTCTATACTGTTTTCCAGAATGGTTGCACCAGTTTGCATTCCCACCAACAGTGGAAGAGGGTTCCTTTTTCTCCACATTTTAGCCAATGCTTGTTTCTTGCAGTTTTTATTTTAGCCATTATGACAGGTGTGAAGTAATATCTTAATGTAGTTTTGATTTGCATTTCCCTGATGATGAGTAATGTTGAGCATCTTTCCATGTGTCTGTTGGTCATCTTTTTTGGAAAAATGACTTTTCATGTCTTTTGCCCATTTTTTAAAAAAATTTAAGTTTGTTTATTTATTTTTGAGAGAGAGAGAGAGCAAACATGGGAGGAGCAGAGAGAGAGGGAAAGAGAGAATCTCAAGCAGACTCCACACTGTCAGCATGAAGCCTGATGTGGGGCTTGAACTCACAAATCATGAGATCATGACCTGAGCCAAAACCAATAGTTGAGCCTCCCAGGAACCCCATCTTTTGCCCATTTTTAAATTGGATTGTTTATTTTTGGAGTGTTGAATTTTATAAGTTCTTTATATATTTCAGATACTAATTCTTTATCAGATGTGTCATTTGCAAATATCTTCTCCCATTCCATAGATTGCCTTTTAGTTTTATTGTTTTCTCACTGGGCAGAAGCTTTTTATTTTGATGAAATCCCAATAGTTTATTTTTGCTTTTGTTTCCCTTGCTTCAGAAGATAGATCTAGAAGGAAGTTGCTATAGCAGATGTCAAAGAGGTTTCTGCCTGTATTCTCCTTTAGGATTTTTATGGTATCAGATCTTACATTTAGATTTTTTTTTAATTTTTAAATTTTTTAAATTTATTTTTGAGAGAGAAAGAGAGTGAGAGCTGGGGAGGAGCAGAGAGAGAGGGAGACACAGAATCCAAAGCAAGCTCCAGGCTTTGAGCTGTCAGCATAGAGCCTGACGCAGGGCTCAAACTTACAAACCATGAAATCACTACGTGAGCTGAAGTCATATACTTAACTGACTGAGCCACCCAGGCACTGCTCAGGTCTTACACTTAGGTCTTTAACTGATTTCACATTTATTTTTGTGTATGATGTAAGAAAGTGGTCGTTTCATTCTTTTACATGTTGCTGTCCAGTTTTGTCAACATCATTTGTTGGCAAGACTGTCTTTTTCACATTGAATATTCTTTTTTGCTTTGTTGCAGAATCATTGACAGCATAGTTGTGGGTTCATTTCTGTGTTTCCTGATCTATTAATCTATGTGTCTGTTTTTATGCCAATACCATACTGTCATGATTACTACAGCTTTGTAAGATAAGTTGACATCTAGGATTGTGATGTCTCCAGCTTTTTTTTTCAAAGGTATTTTGGCTTTTTGGGGTATTTTGTGGTTCCATATAAATTTTAGGATTGTTTGTTCTAGCTCTGTGAAATTGCTATTGCTATTCTGATAGTGATATCATTAAATGTGTAGATTGCTTTGGGTACTATAGACATTTTAACAATATTTATTCCTCCAGTCCATGAGGATGTAATGTTTTTCCATTTCTTTGTGTCATCTGCAATTTCTTTCATCAATGTTTTATAGTTTTCAGTGTACAGGTCTGCTGGAGTCCATCTCCAGCAGGTCCAGGGCTTCCTGAAGGATGGATGGTGTCAGCAAAAGGGAGTGAGAGCACCTTGGCTTTTTTTCTGCTCACCAGGCAGGCATCTCTGCACTCACCCGAGAGTCAGCTTTATTTATTGAAAAAATGTATGGGGTAAAAAACAGAAGTGGCAATTGCCTTAGACAATAATTTCTGATAACAAATTCTTTGGTATGTAAAAATTTCCCAGAACATAGATTGGTGGAAACTCGTGTAATCTTTACCAATAGAGATTGAAGTAGGTGACTAGATGTTTATCATATAGGGAAGGAAGGGATCTTTAGCGTTCAAATACAAGGCAATGTTTTTTAGCATAGCAAAGGCAAAAGTTAGTTCTTTTGTGAACAGGGGTTAATAGCCTGTTTTCAAGGTGAAGAAAAACAGGTTTTCTGAGGAAATGTAACGTTTGCTCCTATACTGACAAAAGAAGAAACTCCTATAACAAGTTTCTTCACAAGGTACAATTCACGTATTTTTAGCATAAGAAGGCAAGTCACTCCTGATATCAGTCAGTCAGGCACCTGGGGGGTCAGGGCTCAAGCAGAAATTGAGTGGGGGTTGAGTGGGTGTAGATGCTGCTTGTCATCTGATGGTGGGAGGCCTTGCAAACCTGCCTTGCTTCAGAAATGGCTCCCTGCAAAGGTCTTTTATCTCATTGGTTAGGTTTATCCCTAGGTATCTTACTGTTTTTGGTGCAATTGTAAACTGATTAAGTTGATACCTTAATTTCTCTTTCTACTGTTTCATTATTGGTATACAGAAATGCAAAAGATTTTTGTATATTGGTTTTGTATCCTGTGATTCCACTGAAATTGTTTCAGCTCAACAGTTTTTTGGTCGAGTCTTTTGGGTTTTCTATATGTATCATGTCATCTGCCAAATAATGAAGGTTTTACTTCTTCCTTGTTGACATAGATGCCTTTTAGTTCTTTTTGTTGTTTGCTTTGACTGGGACTTCAGTACTATATTAAATAATAGTGGTAAAAGTGGACATCTCTGTTCCTGCCCATAAAGGAAAGGCCCTCAGTTTTTCCTTATTGAGGATAATAGCTGTGGGTTTTTTCTTTATGGCCTTTATTATGCTGAGATATGTTGCCTCTAAATGTACTTTGTTGAGGGTTTGCATCGTGAATGGATATGTACTTCGTCACATGCGTTTTCTACACCTATTGAGAGGTTCATATGATTCTTATACTTTCTTTTATTAATGTGGTGTATCGTGTTTGTTGATTTGCAAATATTGACCCACCCTTGCAACCCAGAAACAAATCTCACATGATCGTGATGAATGAATTTTTTAATGTACTGTTGTATTCCATTTGCTAGTATTTTATTGAGAATTTTTTCATCCACATTTATTAGGGATATTGGCCTATAGTTCTCTTTTTAAGTGGAGGCTTTATTTGGCTTTGGTATCAGGGTAATGTTGGCCTCATAGGATGGATTTGGAAGATTTCCTTCTTTTTTCATTTTTTAGAGAGAGGGACACAAATCATGAGAGACTATTGAATACTGAAAATGAACCGAGGGCTGAAGGAGGAGGGGGAAAGGGGAAGGGGGTGATGGTCATGGAGGGGGGCACTTGTGGGGAGAAGCACTGGGTGTTATATGGAAACCAATTTGACAAGAAACTGTTATAAAAAAAAGAATAGTTTAAGAAGAATACGTATTAACTTTTCTTTATATGTGTGGTGGAATTCACCTGTGAAGCCTTCTGGTCTTGGGTTTTTGTTTGTTGGTAGTGTTTTCATTACTGATTAAATTTCTTTGGTGGTTATCAGTCTGATAAAGTTTTATATTTTTTTCTGTTTCAGTTTTCCTGGTTTAAATGTTTCTAGAAATTTGTCAATTTCTTCCAGGTTGTCCAATTTGTTTACGTATAGTTAATAATAATATTCTTATAAATATTTGTATTACTGTGCTGTTGGTTATTTCTCCTCTCTCATTTGTTATTTTATTTATTATTTTATTTATTTGGGTCCTTTCTCTTTTATTTTTGATAAGTTTGGCTAGAATTTATCACTTTTATTAATTTTTTCAAATAACCAGCTTCCTGTTTTCATTGATCTCTTCTATTAAGTTTCTATATCATTTATTTCTGCTCTAATCTTTTTGTTTCTTTTCTTCTGCTGGCTTTAGGCTTTGTTGTCTTTTTCTAGCTCCTTTACATCTAAGGTTATATTGTTTAGTTAAGAGTGTTCTTGCTTCCTAAAATAAGTCTGTATTGCTATATACTGCCTTAGAACTACTTTTGCTGCAAAGCCTAAAGGTTTTGTACAATTTTGTTTTCATGTTAATATGTTTCCATATATTTTTAAATTTCTTCTTTGGTTTTCTGGCTGACCCATTCATTGTTTACTAGTTGTTTAGCCTCCATGTATTTTTGATCTTTCCAAATTTTTTCTTGTGCTTGACTTCCATTTTCGTAGTGTTGTGGTCAGAAGAGAGGTGTGGTATGATTTCAGTATTTTTGTGTTTGTTGAGGCCTATTTTGTGACCTAATATATGATCTATTCTGGAGAATGTTCCATGTGCACTTGAAGAGAATGTGTATTATGCTGTTTTAAAATGGAGTGTTTTGAATATATCTCTGAAATCTGTCTGCTACACTGTATCACTCAAAGCCATTGTTTCCTTGTTTATTTTGTTTATAGGATCTGTCCACTGATGTAAGTGGGGTGTTAAAGACCCCTACTATTATTGTGTTACTATCAATAAGTTCCTTTATGTTTGTTTTTCATTGTTTTATGTACTTGGGTACTCCCATGTTAGGTGCATAAATAGTTACAGTTGTTAGCTTTTTCTTGTTGGATTTCCCCTTTATGATTATATAATGCCCTTCCTTAGCTCTCGTTGCAGTCTTAGTTTTAAAGTCTAGTTCGTCCAATGTAAGTATTGCTACTCCAGCTTTATTTTGACATTCATTTGCATGATAAATGTTTCTTCATCCTTGACTTTCAATCTGCAGGTGTCTTTAAGTCTAAACTGGGTCTTTTGTAGGCTTTTTACATATGTTCTTATGATTTTCAAGAATATGGGCATAGTGATGACAGTAATAATAATAAAATTCTGAGTAATATATATGGAGTGCTTATTTTGTGTAAGGCTTTACATGTTTTATTTCATATAGGTCTCAAAGCCATTGTTATCTCCAATTTATAAACATGAGAAGTCTGAGGATTAAAGAAATTAACACCTTGCTCAGTACTCATATGTGGCAGAATCAGAGTATGAGCCAGGCGGTCTGACTCAAGAGCAACGCTCTTGACCACTGTGCTTCTCTCTCTCCTTCGCATGTTTTCCCTCTACAGATTCTCAAACACTACTAAAAATTCATGCTTGCTTGCTTTCTTCCTTATACTAAAGGCAAGAAGGACAGGGGTATTCATTGGAAAGAGGTACAAGACAAACTTGCTACCCTACGTTTTCTTTAATAGTTTTGTGTAAATGCTCATGGCATGGTGCTCCATTTCCGCTGAAGACAATGGTGAGTAGAATTACCTCAGTTTACAGCAAGGCGGTTCAACAGACAATAGGAAAAATTCAGGAACATAAATATATATATGTTGTGTTTCTAAGGAAGAATCTAGAGTCTGATACTTTTAGTAAAAGGAAAGTCTCTTTCTCTCTTTGTCTCTCTGTCTCTGTCTCTCTGTCTCTGCTCTGTCTGTCTCTTTCTCTCTCCCCCAGCCCCCTGGATCAGTTTGAATCTCTTCTGGACTAGTCTGTCCTGGACAGATTTGGAGGTTTCCTCAAATTTCCCTCTAGGGCAAGATTTTTCTGTGTGCAGGATGATAAGGCTCGAAGCTGAGTAGGGCAAGATGCTGTGGATGGCGGGGTTGAGGAGCAGTCCTGATCTTTTCTGTCATCCTTCTGACTTTTCACTCAGTCCTTTCTAATTCCAGCCTATGCCTCCTTTTCTTTCAATAGCTTTGTATTAGCTAGAGCACACTCAGAAAGCAGAGCACATACCAGTGGAGGGAAAACAATAGGAGGACCTAATTAAAGAGGTGTTAGAACCGAGCATTAGAGGAAGCAGGAAACTGAGGCAGCCCAGAGATTGGCAACTGCAGGGAATTGCTGCCATTCTTAGGACTGGAAAGACAAAGAGGAAGGTGGGATTACCAGAAGCCAGGTGCTGGGACCACTCAGTGGGGGCTGGAACCCTGCAGGAGGTACAGCTACTTCAGGAGGTGCCTTCTGAAGCAGAGGGGGACAGTGGAGGAGAAATACCCTGCATCTCCCCCTCCCACCCTCCAGTCTCCCACCAGTCCCCTCTATTGACCAAACCCAACTCAAAGTCAATTGTTCACTTCTTCCAGGGAATATTGTTTTCAGGGGTCAGTACACTGCAACACCAAGCAGAGAAAGGGAATGGCAGAGAGTGGATCTGAGAGCAAGTGGCAAAGCACTGGAATGTGCATTCAGTCAATAAGACAGCACACCCTTACTCATTGTAGCTGACGGGCCACAGCTCCTTCCTAGCCAGGCCCTTGCTTTGGGGAATTAAGTAGCTACTGGGGCACAGAAATAAAAATTTGGCAAAAAACACAAGAACACCCACCACTGATAATGAGTATATGGATGATAAGCTGTTCAGACGGCTTGTGAGTTGTGAATGTTTGTGTAAGCATGTGTGAGAACATGCATTAGTATGTGTGTGTGATGGGATGGGAGGTGGGGGGGGGGTCACTGGAACAATCCAGGTGGGATCAGATAACCGATGGCTTCAAAGAGGGGGGAAATGTATTTTCGTGTCAAGGAACAAGGAAGGAGGGTATAGCAAGCTGGGGAGATGGCAACTCTGAGACCTAGACACATGTTCTGTAAAACAAACCACTGAGAAGACTTTAAAATAATCTCCTATGTAACCGGTCCCCGGAGTTTACCTCATGGGACTTGTCACCCAGCTGTTTGCCCAGTGTGGACACGGCACCTGTGCTCCCATTGTGGCCAGGAGCTGCCTGCGATGCTACATTTACTGAATGTTTTATGGGGAGCGTTGAAGCTAGAACATGTGCCAAGAGGAGGCCTGGGGATAGATGGGTGTTAATTTACTGTTCAGTGCACCACCCCAGGGACAATTATTTCAAAAGAAAACTCATCTAAAGTCAAAGCATTGAAACATTTACGACAGATGCCTCTGGCAGGCGCAACAGACAAACATGTGGAATAAATTATGCATAATTGTAGGGCCCTTGACAAGGAGGCTGGGACAACAGCACCAGGAAGCTCAGGACTGTCAGCTCAGGGGGACTGGGGGTGCCTAGGGAGGGTCGGGGCTGTCCAGGCCAAGGGGATATGGCCCAGACTTTCCACAGAGGCCCTGGGTGGTCCATCAGAATGTTCCGTGGAACAGAGTGAAGTTCCCTCAGGCCCTCTTTGAAGGTAGTAAATGACTTGACCATTTGAAGGTCAAAAAAAAAAAGATCTAAATAATTCTCTCAGACTCTTCTTAGGGGTTAAAAATGTTCCCCATTGGCACAGGGAAACAGTGGGGACAGAAAATGACTCAGTTTGTCAAAGAATCACATTGTGAGGAGCTAAGGTGAGGCTTGATCCTGGGTCCATTGCCAAAAGCCTTGTATTTGCATTAGTGCCGACAGTCACTAATCTTTATTCTCTGGGTGTTTCATGGCTTCTCATTATTAAGGCTGAGTTCTAAATGCTGGTGCCATTCTAGGTCTTCATGCCTGCCTGTGCTTCTGTGTGAACCTAAGGACTGTCAGGAAAGAGGCGGCTTCTATTCCTACTTCTTGAGGAGACAGCCCCCTTGGTTCTCAGACCAGCTCTTACTTAACCTGATAAGGACCCACTGACCAAGGGCTGGTCAGCTCTGAAATCCAAGTCATTTATCCCTGCTCTCCTGGAATTTCTCATCTTTGATAATAAGGGCAATGAAACAGGTCATGGGTGAAACACAGCTTATGAAGTTGAATTGTTACTGAAGACGCCTGACAATTTTATGTACTTTTATTTACTTTATTTTATTCATTTTATTTTATATGGTTACTGATTGATTGTTATGTTCCTGTATCTTTGATTTGTTGTTTCCAGCTCTGGCTCATCTGTTTTTGTTTCTCACCATGCACTTCCCCTGGCCCTCACTGTCTTTCTGCCATCTCTCAGGGAGAGGCTTCTGTTTCTTACCTATGGTCCCTTCCTCCCTAGGCGAGTCTTGCCAAGGGAAATGGATAAGCAAAGAAGCAGAGAAATGGATGTAGTGGGGGACTGGGGAGTCCATCCTGTTTGACTATGGAATGGAGATGTCTTCTTAGGAATAGTTAAGGACTTAAATTTGGTATTTCAGGGTTCTGCACCCCTTTTCCTCTTTCGTGGAATCTTGTCCCGTGGCTCCACCTGGAGGAAAGGCAGGCTAGGAAATAGGGTCATTGCCAGCAGCCTCCAGGCAACAGCCCCATACCCCCAAAGGATGGTAGCCTTCTCCTCTGTAGCATCATGGTGGGAGTAGAGTGTGAACAGTTAGACTTTGGGAAGGTGACTGGAGGAAGTAGTATAGAAAAGCCCGCAGTCTTGTTCTTGACTACCACCTTTGAGAGTCACTGTTAGGGGAAGTGAATTTTCCTCAAGAGAGAAATGTTGTGAGGAGAAGTAAATGAGAAGTATTCACCTATTAGTGTACAACAAAGCCTGGTTGAGTCCTTTAGTGACCAAGTCCCTCCACTGGAGTTTGGGACTGACCCTCTCTGCACAGAAATTAGCCTTACTGAAGTGGTATTGTAGGTAAAGATTTTGTGTTTGGGTACATTACAATTGTGGCTGTTGTTTTTTTAAATAGTTATTATACGTGAAAGTATTTGCTTCAAGAAAAGCTCCACATGGCAGATAAAAGGAAGGCTTCCTTTATTCTTATCTCCTCCAAATGTTGTCTCCCTAGAGCTGGTCACAGTTATAGTTTGGCTTGTACACTTCCAGACCTTTTTCTTGGGCACTTTGATTCATGTGTGAACTTGTATTTGTTTGGGTTATGGGCTTATTTACACATACATACACACACACATTTAGGAGAAAGTCATGGATAGATAGTTTCATTATGTTGAGAAAGTTTAAGGCAGGAAGGCTGTGCTTTCCAAACTGTGCCCCGAGACACCCCTGGAGTGCCACAGTGAACTCACAGAGATGCGGAATTTATAAACATTTTTGAGGGAAGCCCAGCAATATTATGTCTGTCAGATACCGCACAAGTTACCCCCTTGGCCATGTCAGTGTTAACACACACGATAAGCCTTTCAGTGTCAACCTGGTTTAGTGAGGTCGAGCTCGCAGTGTACATAGTGCCAGTTCTGCACAAAGCCATCATGGAACAGGAGGCGATAGTGATCATGTCCAGTCTGATTCCAAGGTTGGCAAAGTTGGATAGTTTCCAACAGGTGAGCATGTCCTTTTAGTAAGCAGTTAAGGCTAAGAACGAAATAAAATATTTTTTCTTTCAATCTGTGTGTATTTTTCCCCAAATGGCTGCCAAAGTTGTTAGTACAAAATGCTCACTAGCTTCTTTGGACTCAGCTACTCTGGAACTGCCAAGGGTTTCTAAGGCATTTGTGTAAAAATTATGTAGACAGTAAGGGTACCATGAACTGAGAAAGTGTGGGAACCGCCGCATAAAGAACTTCCTGAGTTCTTTAGAGATTTCAGAGTAAAGTATACAGCCAAGAGCGGAAAAGTTTAAAGAGATAAGTAGTGAGTTTTGTTTTTTTCCATAATATTTTATTGTTAAATTGTTTTCCATATAACACCCAGTGCTCTCCCCCATATGTGCCCTCCACCATCACCACCACCTCTTTTCCCCCCTCCCCCTTCCCCTCTCAGATCGTTTTCAGTATTCAATAGTTTCTC
>NC_043709.1:98519469-98586492 GCF_006229205.1 Suricata suricatta
CCAAAATAAACTTAGATTGTACTGCAGTTTCACTTAACAGTATATAAAATGCTGTGTTGTGACAGGTATCAATTATCCATTAGATACTGAATCAATTTTTCTTAAGCACTACTAGCTGCTTGCTTTTCTTGAAGCTAGATCATTTAGAATAAAATGAACACAAGATAGTTTAGCAGCATCACATAGTATGGTGTGAATTCCATATATGCCATCTATTCAGAGGAAGGAGAAACCAGTGGGAAGCTGGGAAGGCTGTAAGTGTGGAGTGTTTCAAAGGTAAGCCCTGAAGATACATGGATCATCAGACTCATGTGCTAGAAAGTTGATTGAGCATTTTCTGGGGGAAAATGCTGGGAGCACATTAGGTCTGCAGAAGACTTCAGAGCCCTAAACTAGGTCAGACTTGGTTCTGCAACTTCCTAGCAGGGTCACTCTGTGGGGAGGCATTTGCCTTCCCTGAACTACTAGGATCGACATCCATCTTATCTGAAGCAGAGGCTGGCTGGTGTGACTGTAAAGAACAAATAAGATCTAACCCTAAGTGAACGATGCGCATTGTAAAGCTATAAAAATTAGATAAGCTGTATTGTTAAATGAAATTTCAGATCCAGAGTGGACAAGGTCTCCTGGCCAATAAGTGCAGGAGTTGGCAGCAGAGTGCTGGTCTTTCAACTTTTGGGGAAAGGAACGAGCATTGCTATGGTTACTAGTTTCACATCCTTGAGCAGGTTACTCACCCTCTCTGACTCTCATCTCCCTCACATATAACTTTCTTGCATGTATTAATATGCCTGGCACTGTTCTTGATCACGGGGTTGCAGCAGTGAACAAGGCAAAGTGCTTGTTTACAAGGAGCTTCCAATCTGGTGGCAGAAGGACAGGCAACAGAGACAAACTAGTAAATACATAGTGTATCACAGGGGGATGAGCGCCCCAAACAAAGATAAAGCAGGGGACAGGGACAGAGATAAATGGGACAGGAGGTGGAGGGAAAGGTACTGTTTTCTAAATACAGTGGACAAGGAAGATCTCTCTGAAAAGGTAATGTATAAGCAGACAATCATCATGAAGTGAGAAAGCAAATAGTATGGATATCTGAGGAAAGAGCATACAGGCAGAGAAAATAGTAAATGCAAAGGCCCAAGTGTTGGAATCCTCTTGACGTGTTTGAAGAACAGTCAGGAGGCCAGTGTGACAGTGACAGAAAGAGCAGAGGGACAGTGGGAGGGGATGAGATGTGAGACGTGGCTGGAGACAGGATCCCGTAGGGCCTTGTTGCTACCACAGGGCAGCTGGATTTTATTCTGAGTGAGATAAGCACCCACTGCAGGGCATTCAACAGACAGACAGGATAATATTTTTCCTATTGGTAGAGTTTTTGTGAGGAGCAGATGAGGTAGCTACTGTGTATAAAATTGCTTTATGAATTGGAAAGTTAGGTTCAGGAATATTTCCAGGGTAGTATAACTGGCCAGGCAGTAACAGAGCCAGAATAGAACACAGTGTCCCTGACCCCCAGGCCACCCTTCTTTCCTGGTTCTCCCTCAGAAAGCATGGGGCACAGTGTCAGTCTAGGGCCAGGCTGAACCCTTGAGCAAGGCCAAAGGCACTCTCCTTCACAAGCCAATGGGCTTTGGGAACCTCACTGACCTGGCAGCATTTGACTCTTGGAAGGAGCTATCGGGCTTGTAATCTTAAATGGCTAGAAAAGGAAGCTGGAACCATCCAAAGCAGTTGGGGTTCAGGCAGTAGAGATCGTCTTAAATTAAACACAGACCTCTGCTTAGGGCTGGACTGGAGAAGCTAAAACACCAGGACTTAAGAGGAAAAACCAACAGTTATGATAGGCTTTGGAGAATTCCTTTAATATCTATTTAGGAAGCCACAGAATGGCCAAAAACAATAGAGTCTGAATTTGTAGGCATTTGTAGTTGTTTATATAGTATTAGGCATGGATTAAGCAGATGTAATAGTGTGTGAATTGGGGTACCCAGAAGTGCCCTTGTATTGTACACCCCTCCAGAGGACCAGCACCATAGATGGTCACATTTGGCCAAGGACTCTGCCTGGCCCTCCCATCATGTGGACAGATTGATGGGATCCTGGAGGGTGAGGAGGGGAAACCACACTGTGGTTCTTGGCTGGGGAGCCTGGGGTTAGAGGTCTGGCACCCTTGTCTATTCACTGTTTGTTTAGGATGGATTTTTTTCTCTCTGCCCTCCTCTTTTTCTTCCTTTCTTTTCTCTTTTCCCCCTCCTTTCCTCTCTCTTACCATGGGCAGAGGACATTACGAACATTTGATTCTCCCTCTATTAGAGTTATAATAGTTCATAAGACAACTATCTACCGATCACACACCCAGAGTCCACCCCCAACAAGCAAATATCATCACAGACTCTCCATTCCCAATAAAACATGCCCTATATGCCTACTAAAGTGGTCTTCATAAATCACCAGCTCTTAAGAAAATAAAGTGTCATAATTTTTTTCAATGAAACTTTGTTGGATTCCAACTGTATAAAAGCCATAATGATGAACAATCTGTTAGCGAAATTATGTTTCTTAACCACAGGTAGGATTTTCCCAGAAGTGACAGGCAATTGATATTCCAATTTCAATTACTGTAAGTAGGTAAGTTTTAAAAACATAACTGCCTTAATCTCTATGTATTATTCAAATAATTCTCATTATAATCTGGAGTTTCTTTGCCTATAGTTCCCTCATATCTGGTATACTCAAAAATAGATTTCCTTTAAAAACAGAAAACATGGGGTACACTTGAAAACATGTATAGGATAGGGTGTATAACACATACACACACACACACACACACACACACACACACACCCTCAAAAACACTCTTGCTAGAGAAGCTCACTCGGGGGGTTTCCAAGGGCAGAATCAAGTCCAAGTGGTAAAAGTTTCAGGGAAGACAGATTTCAGATTCCTCGGGGAAGAACTTTTTTAACAGTCAAATCTGCCCACCAACAGAATTGGCTGCATCACAAAGTTCAGTTAAAAGGCTGGGTTTTTTTGAGAACTTTGTAAATACCAGAAGCTTCCAATGACAGGATTGTTCTAAAAAGAGCATTATTTTATGCCTGCCCATTTAAAAACCATGCCTTATAAAAAGTGAAGAAGGAGCTGCTGTCATAGCACATGGTGAGTGTGACCTGCTGAGTTGAGAATGACTGGTTGGTGATGTCACAGAAAGCACAGGGACAGGGCAGATATAGGTTGTGATGGATGATCGCAATTTTGATAATGCAGGAGTCACAGGGGATCTCAGACATTTATGTATTCTGGCAAGAGGCTAATGCTCTGAAATATTTAATTGCAATTCTGCAAATATATTATATGCAATAAGTGCCCCCCAATCCCCACTTTTTCCTCTAATCTTTTTGCTCTTTTGGATCTAAGACTGAAAAATTTTTAAAATAGCACACACCCTTGTTAGATTAGATCCTGGGTATTCTGAATAAGTAATCTTCGGTTGTAGTGAGCTCTCCACTTTTGGAAGTGATCAATTGGGAGGTAACCTGGATAATTGCCAGAAACATTCAACGAAGAATTTCTGCCTTATGTGGCTAGAGGAAACTGATAATATCCTTTTAATGTCATGAAATATTTTGAGCACACTGAAGAATTTAAAGAGTAAACTAATGAGTACCTATGTAACCATGACACAGCTTTGTCTAAAGCACATTTTATCATATTTGTTTCAGATTTTTAAAATGTCCTTACAAATGTTAATGAAACCCTTCCTCTTATATTCTTGTTCTTTCTTTTCCTAGAGGTTACTAATATTCTGAAGTTTGTGTTTACTATTTTCATGGATATTTATGTGCTTTAATTTAACATACATGCATACAAATATTATAGTTATTTTTTATATGTTTGTCAACTTTGTCTCAGTGGAATAATACTACACATATGATTTTGTTACTTGCTTTTTTGTTCAGCATTGGTTTCAGAGAGATCATCTTGATATACATACCTTTAGTATCATTGAAACTGAATTACCGTATTTCTTAGATTAGTATACTGGCATTTATCTATACACTGAGGTTGATGTCTTATTTCCTACCACCAGCAATGCAGTTATGAATCCTCTTACACATGTATCTGGGAACATTTATGCAGGAATTTCTCTTGGAATGGAATTACTTACTCCTAGAGGAAACACATCTTTGCAGCATATAATCAAATTGTTCTCTGAAACGACTGAACTAATTTCTGCTCCCATTATACATCTCTACAAGCAATTCCCGGTATCAGAATTAAAATTTGCCAATTGATAATTATTAAGAGGTGTTTCATTAGTCTTAAATTTAGATTTAGTCATATTTTTTTGTATGTGTGCCTCTTTGTATTTTGTTTAAGAAATCTTTCTCTACCCTGTAAGATCATAAAGATATTCCAGTTTTTTCCTAAAATTTTTTAAAGATTACTTTTCTACATGAATCTTGAAACTATCTGGAATTTATTTTTATGTATAGAGTGTGGTAGGGACCAGTTCTCATGGTTTTCTGTATAAATGGTTTTATTTTACACTTCCTGGGTTATTAATAAGAATGAGCATCTCTTCCTAGGTTTATTGTCCATGTGAATTTTTTGTTCTTTTAGTTTGCTCATTTTCCTGTCAAATTGTTTGCCTATTGATTTATAGGAGGATTTTTTTTATATATTGTAGATACTATCCTTGTATGTCATATGCATTGAAAATGTCTTCTTCCAGTCTATGACTTGTTTTTACCATGATTATGGCATTCTTTGATGAATATTGACATTATTTTGGTTGTTTGATAGAACTTGTGAAACATGGCTCTGGTATGTGTTGTTTAATTTCTTAGATCAAGTGTGTATTCATTGTGGCTCTGAGATTTTCTGTAACCTGCTGAAGTTTTGCCTTCTTGCATTATCAGCTACTGAGGGCACTAAGTTGAAATCTCCCCAGTGACGGAATATTTATGAAAAGTGACATGTCTCAAGCAGGAGGCAGGTCTGAACATGTTCTTACAGAATTTGTATTATAAAAATCACATTTCCTGAACACAGTGAAGTTAATTCAGAAATTATTTCTAAGGGTTATCAAAACTACCCCCATATCTTTAAAATGGAAAAAAAATGTCTTCCAAAAAACTCGATGATTGAAAAGCACTGAGAAAAGGATTAGAATTTAATGACTACAGTTAAATATTGAATTTATCAATTTCTCATGTAGCTCTAACAATTTTTGATTGTTGGTAATTTCCTATTCACTTAGAACCGGTAGGTTGGTATATTTATTTGGAATTGTTCTTTCCTTATTGTAGCACCGGTTCAGGCATACTTAAAGATGTTGGTTCATATATTTTCACAAGAATTAGTGAATTTTCCATGCTTGGAAAGGATCGGCTCCACATTTTGTTTACCATGCTGTCAGAAATGGGAGTGCCTACTCCATTTTCTGTTCAGTATATTGTCACATTTTCTGCAAACAATGACAATTCTGTTTTTTTTTTCTGTTTTAATTTTTGCATTTTATTTGTTTTCTTGTCCTACTGTGTGGCTATTGTTCTTTAGTACTGTGTTCACTAAAAATGTAGGCTTTTATTTCATTTTACTTCTGATTTTAAATGGAATGCTTTTAATATTTTATCCACAAATAGGAAATTTGCTGTGGTTGTTTTTTGTTGAGACCATTTATCAGATAAAACAAGTTGCCTTCTGTTCCTATCTTGCCACGATACTTAAGATTAAAGTTTCAAATGCTTTTTCGATACCAACCCAAATAATCATGTGGCTTTTCTCCTTCAAACTATGAATGTAAGGAGCTTCAGTGATCGGGCTCTGAAGTTACACTGTGCATGCACTCCCCATGCACTGGCCATTATGTACTTATTTTAATATGTTGCCATACTCGATTTACATTTGATTTAGGATATTTGTATCTGTGTTTCTTAGTGAGATTGGGCCACTAATTCTTTCTCTTGTACTGTTTGTCTGGTTTTGGTACCAAAATTGTAAAAGCTGCATGTCATTAGTTTAGACTGTTCCTTCTCATTTATTTTCTGCCATATATTATCAAAGGGCAAAATTATTTGTTTCTCCAAAGTCTGATAAAACTCAGTTTAAAAATGTCTGGCCCACCCTCTGGGTTTTTGCAGGTGGCTTTTTAATTATGGATTTTTTTTTACTTGTTCTGTTCTATTCAGGTTTTCATCTTCATGATTCTGTGTTGTTAAATTATATTTTCCTAGGAAGTTGTTCATTTTGTACATACTCTCAAATCTATTGGTATAAAATTCTTCATAGAATTGTCTTTGAAGTCCTTAATCTTTATTCCATTTGCAATCATATTCCTGCCTTCATGATCCCATGTACTGGTTATGTCACTTTCTTTTAAAAGTATGATCAGTAGGGCAGATGTTTATTTTATTTTTTTAATAGTTTATTGTCAAATTGGTTTCCATATAACACCTAGTGCTTCTCCCTACAAGTGCCCCCCACCATGACCATCACCCCCTCTGTCCCTCCCCCTGCCCCTTCGGTCCATGATTCATTTTCAGTATTCAGTAGTCTCCCTTGATCTGTGTCAGATGTTTATTTTATTAGTCTTTTCAAAAAAAAAAAAAAAACAGAGTTTGGTTTAATTTACCCTTTCTAGAATTGTTTGTCTTCTATTTCATTTATTCCTCTCTTCTATTATTTCTTTCTTCCTTTTTCCTTTCTTTGGGCTTATTCTGTTGTTCTTTGCTGTTAAATGTTTAACTCACTAATTCCCAGTCTTATTTCTTTTATAATAAAGCATATAAATTTATTATTATTTAACTTTTTCATTTATTCATTCCTTCCTTACTGTGGCAGACACTATTCTGAGTTCTATGAATTCATCAGTGGACAGAACACCAAAGCCCTCCCCTCACATTTGAAAAATTCTATTTTGAATTCTTTATTCCATGAGTTATTTCTACATTTTAAAGTATGTTTTATATTTTCTTCTGATGTAGGGGTGGGGATGTTAGATCCTGGCTATTTCTAATATGCTTAAGTTTTGTTTAGAAAATGTGGCATATATAATACTGATTTTGGGGATACTTTTGAGATTTGCTTTGTGACCTGGAATGTGTTATTAGTATTATTATTTTTTGTAGAAGTTTCATGTGTGCTTGAAAAGAATGCTGACCAGTGATCTTAAGATCTTTTCAACTTGGCAATTCAGTGATTCTATGTCAATGCCAATAACCTTGCGTGATCTGACATGTTGTTCAAAGTTGTCGTTAAAAGGGCCTAATTCACATTGAGGCTGATTCAGTAGTGAGTCAGGAGTGGCGCTTGAGTGCTCTCCACTGAAAGACAAGAGTTTAATGAGGGCCAGTCCCCTTTTCCTTCCTGGGAGTAGTGGGGCAGGGAATTGTAGAATATCAAAACCAGAAAATCCCATTAGAGGTTGTCCATGGCTGGCAGCAGCTGAGCTGCCTAACTATTATTCAGCAGACACTTACATAGCACTTAAGTGTGGACTTTACAAACACCAACTGCTCTACCCCAATGATACCAATGCACTTAACCTTCATACCAGACCTTGACAGCATTCATATTATTGTCCCCAGTTCTTGATGAGGAAACTGGCTGGGCCTCAGAAAGAGTAAGTCCTTAAAGTCTCGCAGTCAGAATTGGATTCAGGCAGCCTCTGATCCCAGGGACCAAGCTCTTAGTCATTCCATGGTACTGCTCACACACAGATCTGATGTTAAACTCTTGCTAAAAATACATGTTTTCCTGCCCACCAAAGATTTCCACTAATCAAAATCCCTCTAGGGATAAAGTGTTTGCTGTTTGGTTTTGTTTTGTTTCTTTTTCAAAACTTAATTTTTTATTAAGTTTTTAAAATTTTAATTCCAGTATAGTTAACAACAGGTTATATTAATTTCAGGTGTAGAGTATAGTGATTCAACACTTCTGTACATCACCTGGTACTCATCACAAGTGCACTCCTTAATCCCCATCACCTATTTTAGCCACCCCCACCCCTACCTCTGGTAACCATCAGTTCCCTATAGTTAGGATGTCTGTCTCTTAGTTTGTCTCCAGGAATAAGGTGTTGAATGCCAAGTGCTTTCTCTAGGCTGATTCTGTTATAGATAGCCAGGTTTGGGGACCATGATCAGGCCATCCTCTTTGTATTACATATGGGAAACTGAGGCTGGAAAAGATGATGGGATTTGCCCATTAGTTAATGGCAAGTAAGGAAAAACGTGGTCCCCTGATGTTTGCCCCTCTGTAAGCTCTGTGTAAGAATGCTGGGGAGTTCAGTGATCCCAGCGCCTGGGAAGCCAGGCTCACCACTCTACTTGTGGATCTGAATAGCCCCACCTTTCCTAAAGAGAATTCATGGAGACTGCCTCCATCTGACTTTCTGTCCATCTATCTCTCTCTCTTCTGTCCCTATATCTCCGTCTCTCTGTTTGTCTATCTCTTGAGTAAAGCCTTCTACTAAGGCACTGAAGCAGAGATCCTAGAAGCTTTGGGGGTTGGTGTGAGCTTTGGGGCACATTCTTCCATAGTGGAGAGAGCTTTAGAACCAAATGGGGCTGTTTTAAGTCCCAGATCTGCCACCCTCCGGCTTTGTCATATGGGGCTGGATGTTATTGTCGTCTCATTTTCCTCATCTGTAAAAAGGGACACCATAAGACCGACCTTGTAGTATCTTGAGAAGACTAAGTGAGAGTGCACTTGTAAAGTACCTGGTGTGTGGGAACAACAGCACATGTTGATTGAGGTCCCGCTCTATGCCAGACACAGATCCAGGCTCTGGGGATTCAGCAGTGACAAAAAGGGACAAAAACCCCTGCCCTCAGGGAGTTTGCAGTCTAGTAGTAGCAAACAGACAGTAAGTGAGTGAACAAATAAACATCTCACATATTCAGGAGCAATATGTCCTGGAGATAAAGCAGAGTAAAGGGATAGACTGAAGAGGCAGATGGGGAGGTCAGGAGTGGCCTCTCAGGCACAGTGGCACTTGGGCTGATATGACAAAGTAAAGGAGCAAGCCAAGCGGTGGTGAGGGTGAAGGGTTCCAGGCGGAAGGAGCAGCGAGTGCAAAGGCCTTGATGTATAGCAGGTTTGTTGTGCTCAAGGGACAGTGAGGAGGCCAGTGAGAGCTCTTGAGAGAGGAAGTAGCTGGAGGGAAGGACAGGGTGGTAGCTGGAGATGGATCATGGAGAGCCCGTGGACCTTTCACAGCCCCTGGATTTACTCTGGATGAAATGAGAAGTCACAGGGACTCTGAGCAAGGACTGACATGGTCACTAACATTTTTGAATGTTCATCCTGGTTGCTTTATGGAAACTAGACTATTGAGGGCAAGGTCAGAGCAGGGAACCAGCAGGAGGCTATTGCAGTGGTCCCAGGGTAGAAAACAGTGGCCTGAACTAGGGTGATAGCCATGGAAGTGGTGATAAGTGTTCCTATTCTGGCTCTATTTCAAAGGCAAATCCCTCAGTATTTGTTGATGGAGTGAGTGTGAGGTGTGAGGGAAAGAATGAAATCAGGGATGACTGTAAGATTTTGGCCTGAGCACTTGGAAGGATATTGGTTAGGAAGGATATCTGGAATTTAGTGGCAAACATGTTACATGGTGACAGCTATTATGAGTCCCTTTAGAAGGAGAGAAGTCACTTGGATATTTTCAGGGCACATTTTCGTCATCTGTAAAGTGGGGTGTGAGATGACTGACCCAGTAGGACCTTGAGAGGAGTAGGCAGAAGCACACTTGTAGAATGCCTGGTACATGGGAACAGCAACATGTGTGGATAGAGGCCCTGCTCTGTGCAGGGACAGACCCAGGCTGGACAGTCAGTGGCACTTAGATGCTTTCTCAGCCATGAGATTTTCTGAGCTCACCAAACGGTTGAGTACAGGTAGAGAAGAGAGATGCCTGAGCACTGAGCCTGGGCCTCTCTGGGGTTTAGACACTGAGATAATGAGACCCAACCAAAGTCACTGAGAAGTGGCAGGTAAAATGGGAGGAGGAGTCCCAGAGGGGCATGTGAGGAAGATGCCCTAGAAAGGGTGGGGACACCAGCTGCTTTTGCCTGCCAGTAGACTGGACCTGGCTGTGTGGCTGGTGCTCAGCAGTGCCAGTTTTCATTCTCCTCCTTTCTCAGTTTGTCTTCCTGCTCCCTGGTCAACTCTTCCCTCACACGGGCCTTCTTATGACCTGCTGGTCTGAGAATGGGCACCGGGGAGACGGCCTCTTGTTATCACTCACAGGCCCACCAAGGCCATGGACATCTTATACTTACTGAGGCTAGCTCAGGATGCTGGGCTTCCACAGCAGGACTGCTTGGCAGGAACACAGCACCCTACGCATGAGTGTAGGTCCGCTGCCAGGACCCGACTTAGGTGATTGCCTTAGAGCCCCATCTTGGCCTGCACCTGGGATCTTTGAGCCCATGTCATAGAGGAGGGGCTAAGTGGATCCAGGAGTCAATGCATTTCCTTGAATGTAGCATTCAGTACCAACCAGATGTCAGCCAGCTAACAGTTAACGGCTAAAGAAGGTAAGTATCTCACCTTCTATCACAAACCTCCAGTGTAAGCAGGCATCTTTTTTGAATAACTTACATAAAAAATCAGAAGGACAAAAACTTAGGAGTCATCCTTGATTCATTTTGTTCCCTTGGACACTATAGATACTCCACAGTAGGTACCTTTGGCTCTACTGCTGAAATGTATCCTTTACCTGAATACCCCTCACCCTTCTCACTCCTGCAAACCTAGTCCAAACCCCCATCACTGGGCCTGGGTTATGGCAAGAACTACCCATCTGCTCCGTCTGGGGACCTCATTCCCTTGTAGTCTAGCCTCCACATGTTAGCCAGGATGAGCTTTCTGAAGTATAGATCAGAGGATGTCACCCACACAAACCCACCGAGGCCTCCCCCATTGTGTCTGTAAGACCCCACAAGATCTGGCCCCCATCTCCCTCTCTCCTTCTCCACTTCACCTTGTTTACCACTCAAGTTACTTTCACTCTTTTTTTTTTGGGCCCTGAAATATAATAGTTCATATCCATCCTAGGGCCTTTGCTTTGTTGGAAGGTTTTTTCTCCGTGTTCTGTCCAGCTGTCTGCTCTCCTCATCACTCTCCAGAGAGATCTTTGCCAGCCCTAGCTATTGTGGTCCTTCTGCCTTCACTGGTATGATTTCCCCATAGCACCTGACAGTACCCTGGACAGTCTCCCTCATTTATTTCTTACCTCTTTGATGCCTGTCTCCTCTTTACATCAGCTCCCGGAAGGTGGGGATTTTGTCATTCCAGTGTGCACACATGTGCCACTGATGTGAGCACAGAGATGGGGAGTCTGTGACTTGTCACTACTGTGTGCTTTCTCCCTCTCTCTCTCTCTCTCTCTCTCTCTCCCTGGAGTAGTGCAGAGACTCAGTATGTGTTCATTAAATAATTGCCTGCTGACTGGTCAACAATCAGAACTTCTAAAATTAATTTTAGGTCTAATTTCTGGTTTTCATTGGTTTCCAGCTTTATTTTTATGCCCCGAATGGGGTAACTTGTTCTAAGTACAACGGACATTGGTGATTCTGCCTGAACCTTTGAGCCAGTTAAGGCCCAGAATGAGGGACCCTCTTTCTCAGGGTAGGAGTCGTGGGACCCACCCACCCCAGCTCCCAGTCTCTGTTCTCACACAACAGGGTGACACCGGGACGGGAGGCAACCTCGGGCAGCCACCTTGGAAACTCTCACCCTGGGGTAACTTGGCTGATGCCCCGGCTTGAGCTAGAACAGACCAGGCACGGAGCAAAGGAGAATTTCACCCCGCAGAGGATGTAGACTTTCAGGAATCCACAGAGCTAGCCAAGTTATGTTAACATGAAGCTGGCCAAGAGCTTTGGCTGCTTCGTTTTCCTCTTGGAGATCCAAAGTCAGTAGCAACTGTGGATTCCCTCATTCAGAGCACTCTCTCTTATTTGGCGCTTTTTTTTTTTTTTAAGTATGTTGGTTCACGGAAATTCTGAGTGAGAAAATAGTGAGGCAGGGAGGCAGGCAGTTCCAAAGCTGTGAGCTCCAATCCTGGCAGCTTCAGGACTGGATTCAGGGTGGTTTGAGAACCTTGTCACCTTTGCCTTCATGTCTCCATCAGCCCCGTGCATTCGTTCTGTCGCGAGTACCTATGTTAAGGAGCAACTTCCTCTGTCGGTCCAGCCAGCCAGTCGATTCTCAGAGCAGAAATCTGCCTGGGTAATTTTAGAATTGACTTTGCCCTGCTGCGTCTGGTAGTGCAGGGCGTATGGAGAGCTGCTCTCTGCAGGCGGTCTGAGACTCAATCATGTCACAATGAAGCTCACACGCTGTGCACGTTGGGCGTCTGTCTTATGTCAGCATCTTACAAAAGCAACATTTTAGCTGCCTTGCTTAGGAAAAATCATTTTCCATTAGCAGCCTCCAAGAAGGGAAGAAGAATACAAAGCAGGCTTAAGTTCAGCAATTATTTCTTGAGTGTTTACTATGTGCCAGACGCTGGCTGGCGACTCCACAGGGTCACACCCTAAGCTAGGCCACAAGAAAAAGAAGAGACTGCAGCAGGCCAGGCTTCTCTCCTTAAACCTGCCAGTTGCTGCGGGCACTGCTGCAGGAGCCTCAGTCCACCTGCTAGTGTGTCACACTGGGCTTGAAGGGGAGCAGGTCTTGAGGTGTGGGCCAGCCAAACAGAGATGCCAGCTGTGTTTGGAAGAAAGGGAAGAGCCAGTCATGGGAGAAGGCCAGAGTCTGTGAGAGCTTAGGGGAAGACCTCCGTCAGCATTGGTGAGCCAGGGCCTGCCCTGGAGGTCACACCTCATGGTGACCTGAGAAGCCAGGCCCACAGTAAGAACGGTAGATTCTGGGTTCCACCAAGAAGATACTGATATGAAACCAGTTCCCACCCCCTCAAAAAGCCTGTCTCTGTGCTCATGACTCCATCTCTCCCTGTCTAGTCCTGGGCTTTTACTCAAAAATGATCTTTTTCCTTTCACATTTATAATCTCTTAAGTTATCTCCTGTTCTTCCCCTAAAACAAGTCAAAATCCTGCTCGCTTACAAACGCCCCCTCAAATATGTACCTCTGCCTTTAAATATCCTTGATGTCAGTATCTTTCTCTTACTACCATTCTTCTGGAAGTTCCCACCTTGGCTTCCTTTCATCCCCTTTGCCCTTTAATAACCTTTGCCGGGGCACCTGGGTGGCTCAGTCGGTTGAGTGTCTGGCTTCAGGTCAGGTCATGATCTCACGGTTCGTGGGTTCGAGCCCCGCGTCAGGCTCTGTGCTGACAGCTAGCTCAGAGCCTGGAGCCTGTGTTCAGATTCTGTGTCTCCCTCTCTCTCTCTGACCCTCCGCTGCTCGCACTGTCTCTCTCTGTCTCTCAAAAATATAAATAAAAGAAATTAAAAAAAATTTTAATAACCTTTGCCTCCCAAATCTTCTGAAATGAGTTTCTCTAGGATCATTAGCTGCCTTTCTAATCAGTACACCCTGTGGCTCTCACTTTGTCTTTGCTCTCTGCATCTCCATTCCAGGACTGAGAAAGCAAATCCCTGATTGGAAGCCTTGGCCCTTTAAGACTGGCACTTCCTGTGCCTCCAGACTAAACAGCAGGACACAGACTTAGGAGACTGCTGTGCTGATCATCCGAAATAGAAATACGAGTTAGGTAGGAGACTAGGAGACGTGGGGTGTTCTTGGTGCTCAAAAAACTCTGACAAGGGAGGGGTGCTCCCATGGGTCAGGATTTTCTCTTCAGCAGAGCTAAGGAACAGGGACTGTGTAGAAGAATGCTAGCCTTGGATGAACCAGCCACCACCCAGGCCCCATTACCCTTTGACCTATTTGCAGAGTAATAAGCAAATCTGGATTATACTGTGTGCCATTGTCTCCTAGGTTTGGATAAAGCAGCATGCCTAATTGAGATTTTCACCTTTTGGGTCTCAGATCTTTAGATCTAGGCTCCCAGGGATTTGAGTAGGTACAGATGGGATTAGATTAGTCAGTACTTTAAGCCTCCCTCAAAAGGGAGTAGGCAAGCCTTTGTTCGGGGGCAGCTGGGGCTTGAAAGATTGACTGTAAGAAAATCCTTGTCAATGGTACAGCCAGGGGCTTTGTGTTAATTAAGAGAGCCCTCTGATTAAAGCAGAAAGGGGTGACCGGTCCTCCTTGTGAAGGTTTGTCCTGCTTCCAAACCTCTTGTGACACTCAGCCACTCTTTGCTTCTCAGGGTCTTATTCAGGCCAGGCGTTCTTTCCTTCATGATTTCCCAAAGTACTGAATGTTCCAGAGCCATCCCCACACCCCATGGGAGCTGATGGGCTCAGCCCACTGCTCAGGCCCCCATGCAGGGGTAGAGCTTTGGCCTCTTTCTTACCACTGTTGTTGTTCCCATATTTTATTCTTCATTTCGGTTCCCTCACAAGGTCCTAATCACTGAAGTAGGAACTTGGAAGAAGAAGAGGGCTTGGAGCAATGACTAATACTATTTTTTAGTGGTCATATTGGATTTCACCAGACATTCATGATGATAATACAATAGTCCTCATGATATGTCCCTTTCCCTAATGTTTCTGACTCTCAGTATAATGTCAAGGCAAAGGCAGGAGAGGGAACCAGTGTGGGGCATGAGGCCAGACCACCTGGTATCCTTGTCAGCAGTCCTGTATTCACTGT
Organism: Suricata suricatta; assembly: GCF_006229205.1. Lineage (NCBI taxonomy): Eukaryota > Metazoa > Chordata > Mammalia > Carnivora > Herpestidae > Suricata > Suricata suricatta. Next base: position 98,534,168 of record NC_043709.1, read on the forward strand.
GTAACCTTCAGAAAATTTCTTTCCTTCTCTGTGTCTGTCCCCTCACATGTGTAACAGAGGTAATCATGCTGGTCCCCTCCCTGCCTCAGAGGGAAAGAGAGGATGGATGAGATCATGTCTATAAGTGTGTGGAATCCCTTGGAGAAAGGTACTATGGAAATTCACAGATGTTGGGTATTTGTGCAGCACTCCAAGTTCTCAGAAAACATGGCCTCATGCAGGGGACACCTTGCATGCTGCTAGCATTTGACATTAAGCCCCAGCATCCAAAACATGTGAGGGGGGTGGGGTGTCCCCCAGCCTCCATGCAGGATCCCACCTGACCAGCCCAGACTTATGGATTCCAACCCCATCCATGGAGCTTCTCCAGCAAGATAATTGCACACACTTCATTGGAGGTATATCCTGGGGTTTCAAAAATACCTCCTGTAGGGCAGTCTTCCTCATGTGGGGCTATCTGAACTCTCATTTTCTTTTGTATATATTCAGCAAAGGTCATTCATTCATTTTTATTTAGCAACTATTCTCAGCCAGGCACAGGGTTAGGTGGTGAACAGGCCAGGCCCTTTTAGCTGAAGGTCCAGTGCAAAAGGCAAATCACTAAAGAGTGTGGAACATGAACTAGGCATCATTGCAATAGATGGAAACAGTGCCTGTCCAGTCATTTGTAACCTAGCTTACAGTTGTTTAAAGCACTATTTATCAACTATTCTCAGCCTAAGATATGCCAAGTATGTAACCCAGTTGCTCCAGATGATTTTCAACCTTTTCTAGGTGGCCCCCCTCTTTTTCTTCAGTTTCTTCTCCATACCGCACTTACCCGTCACCCTTTGTTTCCCTCTGTTTGAATTCAGATGAATGCATGCACACCCACACTTTCTCTGAGATTTCTCTACTCAAATCTGGATGTTTCATCCTGTCCGTCATGAACATCTTTGCGAAACACCCAGATTTCCAGAAACACTGAGTGGGCCATGGTAGATGTGTGTGAGGCAAGGGAACAGGGCCAAGGCATTGTATTTCCATTGTTTGCACAAGGAAGGAGCTAAAGAGAATAACTGAATTGGCACTACAAATCATCAGAAAACTGTTCCCACAGTGACAGTGACCCTGCTGGCATCCTCAAGTGGGCTGCTTGCTGCCAGGTTTAGGTGCTGCATGTTAGCCTCCCAGAGGGTCCATGGGGCCATTTAGTGTAAAGACCCCCTGACTTCCCTTAAGATGCCTCTAGACCTTCAAGAAAATGAGCTACTCCCCCTTTGTGCACCCATAGCACTTATTCTATTTTATTATGAGTAATAGTTGGCTGCCTTTGTGGCACAGTTTAATGGTGTAGATCTGTTTCCCCTTCTAGACTCTGTGCTCCTCGAAGGGGACAGACCATGTCTAATTTGTCTTTGTCTATCCATTAATCCAACACATAGTAAGTGCTTAGTAAGTATTTGGGAAAGAAAGAAGGAATGTAGACATTTTATATTGAAATCCATAAGGAGAGCTCTGGAAATTCCCGTCCATGTTACCTAGTTAGCACTGCAGGTTGATGAGTGTTTAAGAAAGATTGTGTGTGTGTTTGCCTGTGTGTGTGCATGTGTGCAGACAACGTAGGTAGTGGTTCTCTAGGGGTCAACAGATTTGGCCGATGGCTTATGAGAACACACATATGCTTTTCATTTTTTGGGGTGCAGTGGGCAGGCAGTGGGGAGCTCTGCTGGGAGAGGGGGAGTGAAACCCTGCCATTCTAGAGAGCTGCCCAGGACCAGATCCTGCAGGAGTCTGCCCATTGGCTCACTATGTAGAGGCTGCCCCTCCTTGTCTGGGGGGCTGGCCCCTCTCTGCCTGATACCAAAACTGTTCATTTTCTGGATGAGAAGAAGCCAATCTCAGTAGAATTATCTCTTCTGCCACTTGAGGGGGTTGCTGCTCCAGCAGAAGGAATGGGGAAATGGCCAAGTCGTCTGTGGGCAGAGCTATTTGCAGAAGCCAGCCTGGTGTGAGGAGGCTGCAACAGGCAGTTGTCCTGTGCTGCCCTCAGCTCTCCCTTAAGGCCTCTCTTCTCTGTTGTGGAAGGGTGGAGCTGAGTGGTGAGGGACGGGATGGCAATGAAAGAAGGGACTTGGCCTGACTGGGATGGGTAGACTGTCACCAGACCTTGCCCCTGCCATCCTTTCCATGTTCACAGAGACTCCTGGGGACATGTCAAGGGTACTGTTGGTACTCTGAAACTCCCCGATTTCCTATGGCTATTCCCCAGTCTTCTGCTAATTGGCCAAGTTCACACAGCCCTGCAGGCCTTACTCTGAAGGCCAGGCCCCTTCCCTGGTTGACTTATGCTTGGGGCCTTCTCTGTGTCTTTTACCACTGGCCAGTCCAGTAGAGAGAGCTGATTCCTCATAACCAAGCCAAGATGGGCACAGGCAGTCTCCAGGTCACATGAGTCTCTACTATGTACAAATTTGGCACCAAAGAACCCTTATTTCTTGAGAACATGCCATGTACCTGACACAGAACTAGACTTTTCTTCTATATTATCTTATTTAATTGCCTTTACATCATCTCTTGGAGTAGATTAATTTCATACATTGTATAAGGGGTAAAATGGAGGCTCACCAAAATAGAAAATGTGCCTAATCTCCTAGGCCAATAAGTACTGGAGCCAGAATTTGCGCCAAGGGCTCATGACTTCAAAGCCTATGCTTTGAACCATTGTTTTAGCACCAGCCTCTCTAGGACTTCCAAAGGGAAGATTAAAATGAGTAAACAATATGGACCTTATTCTGAAGTGAGTAGTGGATAGAATGGGAATGAACATAACTACATGGGAAGGGGGGTGCTAAAAATATCAGCAGATGGGTATGTCATGCTATGTTTTACAACCTCCGAGGGATATAGAGATTTAGGATGGAATATGGTTAGTAGGGAAAGGCTTCCTAGAGGAAGTGGTATCTCAAGCAATGCTGGATACTAGGGTCAAGGCAACTGGAGTAGTTGGGAAGAAGTTGTATTCTGTTGGAGCAGTGATATTCCCATGTGAAAGCTGACCCACTTTCAACCAAGACTACCACGTGAGGCTCCTGTGGCCCCCACAGAGGGACAGCTCCCTGTGCTCCCTTTGTAAACGAATTTCTTCCTAGTCAGCTATTTCCCCACTGGATTATCAACTCCTTAATGGCAAAGGCCTTCTCCCTTTTATTATCATGGTATCTGTATCTAGCCAGCAGCCCAGACTCAATGAATATTTGTGAATTAGTGCTCTGGTCCCTCAGGGAAGCAGTGGTCCCACTGTTGGCAGTGACCCAGGTGCTAAAAACCTGAGAGCAGCTGGTATTTCTGGTGGAGGTGTTTGCTGCCAGATCTTGGTGCCACATTGTGAGACGAGGAGCCCTAGGGTCTGGTAGGGGGTGGGGTGGGAGGGACACCTGGCATGAAGGGCCCCAGGGAAGGTGCTGGACCTGCCTAAGCTTTGAGTGTGACCGGAGTGGTGGTGAGGAGGGTTATTTATAGTCTCCTCTCTCCACACCTTCCTGTCTCTGAACACATCTGCCACAGTGAATTATAGATGGTGGAACACTATGCCACATGGAAGCAGAGGGAGGACCCAAATGGAGCAGACTCAAGAGAGGTGAAAGTAGGAGTGGAGGCAAGACAGCTGGGAGGCCAAACCTTGGAAGGGTCGGATTAGTGGGCATACTCACCTGGAGGGTGGAAACCATCTCAAGGTTCCTGTCATGGCCTCCCCTATGAAACCCTCTCTGACCTCCCCTGCCTGCACTGAGATCTTTCTACCTTCCTCTTCTAAAGTTCTCTTATACCTAGCATCTGTTTCACTGTGACATACAATCATGGTGACTCTATTTTCTAAACTGAAAATCAAGACATATGATCTAATGATGAATCCAGTTGTTAAAATTTAGGTTGTCCAGGGGTGCCTGGGTGACTCAGTCGGTTAAGCATCCGGCTTTGACTCAGATCATGATCTCACAGTTTGTGGGTTCGAGCCCTGCATCGGGCTCTGTGCTGACAGCTCAGAGACTGGAGGCTGCTTCAGATTCTGTATCTCTCTCTCTCTTTCTGACCCTCCCCTGCCTGCGCTATCTCTCAAAAATAAATTAAAAACATTAAAAAAATTAAAAATTAAAAAAAATAAAATGTAGGCCAACGTGGAATTGACTCAATGACCCCCCCCCCCGACTTGCCTGTTTAAATCTGCTGTTATTTGTTTAGTGTTAAAGTCCTCACTTGTCTGAGCCTTGTCTCCTCAACCAGATTAAAGTCTGTTGTGGGAAGATTGTATACATTGCATTCCCTTTAGATTTTTTAATCTTTTACAGATCCCTGACAGTTCAGAGAGAGTGGGAGAGACATCTGAATCTTTCCTCCACTTCTTGATTTTTTTTTTCCAAAATAGGATAGTTCAGGATCTTGCCTGAGCTGTATTTTCTGATTTTAATTATAGGCTCACATAGAGAGAAGGCCATGAGAGAAGGCTTATGATGATAATAAGGCAGACAGCTGGAGGTAGTGTGTCTCATAGCCCAGGGTCAGGATATGCTTTAGAATGTGCAGAATAGAGACAAGTCCAAGAGCACTGCAGAGAGGAGGTGGCCCTAGGGGACACTGGCTATGTCATCATAGCCCCCAGTGCTACAAGGTCCTAGAGACCACCGTTCTTCTCTGCTTTCTCATGGTAAGTGTAGACATCTCAGTGTGAAAAAGAAAAACACCCCATGTGCTCTTGTCTCTCCATCTGCCTCCAAATAAGACCATATTTCACCCATTCCACTCAAGTGAGTGATCTCTGTTAGGTATTCAAATATGGTATCAACCAGCTTGTCAGCTCCTTCCAGGTATAGAACCATATTTTATCATTTCATTTCCCACCATACTTGGCATGGCAGTAGCCCTCTAACAGAATTCAATAAATCTTAACACCCAGGTAGAGATAGCCTGTCCTTATGTGTTTCTTTCTTGCCTAACTGCCTTCATAAACATAGGCTCTTCAGAGCCTAACATAGTATTTCTTGGCCAGTAGGACATGACCTGAGCTGGACATAGAAAGTTCCCAAGGCATTGAAACTGAACAGTATGAACTGCAGAGCTCTTAGCCTTGCCTCTGGCCTGTGCCTGTGACTGCTGTGAGCATGATTCTCTTTACACCCAGTGCACTGCTACCCAGGCCTCTATCCCTCATTGTTATTGCTGACCTTCCATATTCCTTCCATTTGCCTAGTCCCACTGACAGAGAGAGAGAGACAGAGAGAGAATACAGCCTACAACTCAATCAAGAGCATAAGTTTCCCTTGTAAATTATTCATTTATCTCTTAAAATCTCAAAATACCAGAATTCTCAGCCTACTTTCTGGTTTTGGTATATATAGGAGTTGGAAAAACTTAAGAACCCAAAACTGCAGGATAGGAAGCCAGAAAGAAAGGCACAGGCTTGGGATAAAGAATTCAAGAACCAATGAATTCATCTCTGTGCATGTTTCCTCCATTCTTCCTCAGAAAAAAAAGGAAAATTCATTAAAAAGGCATGAATATCATTTTTAAAAAATAATTTAAGTAAAGCAATGGACCTCTTCTTACATAATTTTGTCCAGTTATACCTTCTACCCCTCTGTTTCCCAGCACAGGCTATGCTTAACCTCTGAATCCAGGAAGGAAACTTTCCAAGGCTGATCCTTCTGTGTTCCTGGGGGTTAGTCAAAGGAAGTGTAGGTTTGTGGATTGAACAGAGAAAAGAAAGGCTGTCAAGGAAGAGATGTAAGAGCTTAATAAATAGCTTTTTGACTCAAAAAATAGCCACAGGGGCCATAGTAGTAATGGGCTCCAGGGAGTAAGAAGAGGATATGAAGCTGAAAAAGGAAGGAAAAGGTTAGAGGAAGAGAGTAAATTTCCTCTCGGGTGGAAGCGACTCTAACAGCAGTGGGGAATTTTGTTCATTAACTTTTAGTGGGACTTAGCACTGTTCCCAGGGATGGGAGTGGGAAAGTGGGCGGGGCCAGCCACAACTCTGAATGTTGTCCTTATGGAGCTTTTCCCCAAGGACACCCTGCTTTGGCCTCATCCTTGTGGGAAATTGATTACACCTTGAGCACTTCGTCCCTCCCTTGTGTGCTGTGACCTTGATGTCACTGAACCAAAAGTCCCCAAATCTCTGATAGTTATAGCAAATGTGAGAGGTGGAAGTGACCAGTCTGACATATCTGCAGCCCTCCCCTCCCTTCACAGAAAAGCACGCCAAGGGCAGACAGGGGAAGTGACCTACTGGAAGTCCCATGGCTGCCATGCTGACTCCATCCCAGGTCTGTTGATAGGGATGCTATCTGTTCTGAGTTTACCGAAGTCTCTTCCCTGTTTAGAGATTGCCTTTCCATGCAGAGCACAACATAGTGCCCTGGTGCAAAATCTTTTATGCAGGTCCTATGGCTGGTGGCAATGGCACCAGGTCCTTGGACAAGCAGTGGGGTACCTCCTCCACTCTGGGTGTGTCTTAGCTTGATCCTGGTGCAAAAAGATTTTCCATTCTTCCCTGCAGAGCAGTTCTGTCAACCAGAGACTGATCCTTATAAGAGTTTAACCTTGTCTGTTTCCTTTACCTTGAGACCACTTGTGAGTCACATGCCACTAATCCACATGACCAGAATCCTAGCAGGTGGATAGCCATGACATATCCCCTGTTTGCTTTTCATCATTTCCTGGGATATTTTTTCTTGCATCATTATGTGGCCCTGAATTCATAGAGCCCCAGAGTCATGAGGGTTCCAGTAAGTTCTGCCATATCTCTGATAGGTGCTCATTTAGTCTCTGCTTGAATGCTGCTAGGGATGGAGATTTACTACTTCATAATGTAGCCTGCTGCACCTTTTGATCAGAAATCCCATGGTTTCCACCAGTGGGTCCTAGTGCTACTCTCTGAGTGCACACAGCAGAGGCAGAATCATCTTCACAAAACAGTTCTGATGTTTGAAGGTGGCTATCCTACCTCGCTTGAGTATTTTAGATTCCTAGCAAAGCATTCCATTTATTTCACCCATCCCTTACTTGACACTGTTTCCAGATCCTTTCCTATTCTGGTCACCTTCCTATTTGTGAGTGTCCCTTTTACTTAGGTGCCAGAGAAGAACTCCAAAAGTAGACAGAGTTGGAGTTAACTGGATTAGTTTTAAAAGTTATACATCTGTCAGTATAATCTAAGTTTTAGAGGCCGCCTCATACTTTTGGCTTATGCTGAGCTCAGATTCCTGTCTCATTCAGATGAGCTGACATTGGCATGGGCTTTGCTCACCCATATGCTTTTTTGAACCTAAATATAGGTCTTTAAAACTGTCAGATTCAAACCTAACTTGTGAATTTCAGCTACTCTTGCTAGGCAACTGAGATCTTCATGGGTACTCCTACTGACAGCCAGTGTGTTATCTGCTCTTTCCAGCCTGGTGATATTTGCACATTTTAAGCTTACTGTCTCTGTCTTTAATCCAGATCATTGATGAAAATATTGACCAGGAAAAAGCAAAGGACTGTGGCACACTCTCAAGAACCTTCCTTCATTATTTCACTTGTCAACACTCTTGGGTATTTTTACTCAACCAATTACAAATCCATCTAATTCCATGTAGTACAGAAGAAGATGGAGTTCACTCTATGTCAGCATTGTGTTCCAGTAAATGCCTTGGAAAATGTTAACCTCAGTCTATGTGTTCGCCTTGATATGTCTCTTTATACAGAGATTGTGGTCCCAGATATGTCAGTCTTTCCTTTCACAGAGAGAAGGCTGACAATTTGGCTTACTAAGCCAGAGCCCAGAGACACCCTCACCACCCAGTTGGTGCCCTGAAGGTTTTGGCTTAGGCACAGATGGACTTAGAGCCAACTTGAGGCACCAGTCCAGGGCTCTGGTTGGACAGCCCTTTGGAATTCCTAACACAAATGATCCTGTCACATCTGGTGGAGGTGGAGGTATAGGGATCTAGCAGTGCAGCTAGTGTTCCAAACTGAGAGTCTTTGTAAATTAGCATCAGAACATCTTCAAGGTCACCCCCAGGAAATACATGTCAAAATTTGCCAACTTCAATTACCCAGGAGGCCCTGTCTCTGAACTGAGCCTGATGAGTGGAACTTCTCAACCAGCAGTCAGGGCCCAAAGCTATTGATGGCTTCAGGGAAGAAAGCAATGTGTCCATAGTCTCACTCTTTCCCTGGAGTGGGTTTTCTTCCCTACCTCTAGCTGATCTTCCCTCCTGCTCATCTTCAGCAAACTGTGTCGATTTTTTTCTCTTTTTTTAAGTTATGTATTTATTTTGAGAGAGTGAGAGAGAGGGGAAGAGAGAGAGACAGAGAGAGGATCCCAAGCAGGCTCCACACTGTCACACTGTCAGTGCAGAGCCCGATGTAGGGCTCGATCTCACAAACTGTGAGATCATGACTTGAGATCAAGAGTCAGACACTTAACTGACCGAGCCACAGAGGCGCCCCTTGATTGGTTTTCTTAACATTTCACTCAGTCTGGAGTGCCCTGCTTTTATGCTGCTCACACCCTGCTCAACATTCCAGGAGAGAGTGGGCTAATGGAAAAAGAGAGGCCATCAGGGGTATCGTTGCTATCCTGGACGGGGGATCTCCAGGGAAGACGACCATGTTTTCCATGGAAAAATTAAAAAAAAAGATGGGATAAGTGTCCTTTTCTCTTTCCCAGAAAGGAGAGGTACCTTTTAAAGGTGTAAATCCTCCCTGGTGGCCGCTGAGGATAACTGAGCCTCCCCCTACTGCCTGTGCTAGGAGAGGGCCTTGGGTACCGTCATGTGGGGGACAGTGGTGTGGTGGGGGGTGAGGTTGGGTGGGACTGGCAACCTTTGCACTGGAGGGGGAGGACAGCACAAAGAAGCTCCCCAGCACACCAGGGGCACCTAACCAGCAAAACCAGAGCATCTCTCATTCTTCCAGCTACAAAGTCCCCTTTCGCTAAAGGGGGAGCAGAGGAGGGTAGTGAGGGATAATGGATGATGCTAAAAGAATACTAGGTAATAACTAATAAAAGGACAATAATTAATAACTAATAAAAGGGTAAATACATATTGATTCTTGAATCTCCAGACATCAAGAGGTAATGTCTTTGCTTCTGTTCTGAGACAGGAAGTGGCTTGTTGATTTGTGTTTCATTTGCCTCCTGTAGATCTGACTTGTGTGTGAACAGGAATTTGTCTTTCATGACTTACTCTCCTTTCCAGTGGGTTCTGGGGGCCTTCCCAGCACCACTCCCCTGGCCCCAAATGTCTTCTGTCACCTCTTCTGTCTCCCTGCCTCGTGCCCCTTCCAAGCTCTGAGAACTGCTGTCTCTTGTCTCGTGCCTGAAGCTCACGCGTTTCCTTCTTTTAAATCTGGTGTCAGCTTTGTGGTACATTTTAAAGGATGCATTTAGCATTTTTATTTTCAAAATTTTAGGATGAGGTGGCATTTAAAGTGACTTCTCTTTATAAACCAATCCTTGTTACTGCAGGTAAATTAGAAACTACAAAGATGTATTTTTTTTTTTAAAGCAAATGCTTTTTAAAAGCATCATTCCTAATGTGATCACTGTTAACATTTTAATATATTTCCTTTGGATCATTGTGTGCTTTTGTGTATCTTTGTGTGTGTGTATAAAAAGGCATGTGCTGTACATTTTGTAACCTCAGTTTTTCACCCAATAATTATTGTGAACAGGGAGCCATGTTTCATCTTGTTTGTTGGCTTGATCCTTCTAAAAGCAAACAGTGCCATCCTTTTGTTGTTCATTCTTTGTCGCTACAAGACAATTTCCCACATGTTTGTTTCTTGGCCAAGCCATGACCAAATGTTCTTTTCATTCCTGTCTGTCTATCTGAGAGATCCCCTTTTAGTGGCTGATGCCTTTCCAAAGGGTATTTCTTACTGTGGTGCTCAGAGAGCTTCTTCACGTCTAGGAGAGGTTATTGGCACCTCTTGCTAAGAACCTTGCCTTCCTCTTGTCCCCTCTTGCCCCTGTGACAGGGAAGAGTAGTGTGTCTGGTCCCTAGTCAGGAGAGAGGCCCTGTAAGGAAGGGGGGGCAGATTAGTGCACAGCTTGCCATCTTGGAAGAAGTAATGTGTCTTCGGGTCCAGGAGCCCTCTGTCGAGGAGAGCTCTAGAGGGAAATCCTGTGCTAACTGCAGGGAAGGTGGGGGTGGGGGGACAAAGACCTCCCGCCTTAGAAGGGCTGTTCAACTGCAAGTAGACTTGTCCTGCTCTCCATGGCCCTGAGGATAGGGTGGGCACATGAGTTGCACAGATAGCCAAAGCATATGAGAATGTAGAGATCATGGACACCTTTATTTTACAGATGAGAAAACTGGGTTCCAGAATGGAGAAGTTCTAATACCATGTAACATTAGAGCTGGGACTTGGGACCAGGACTCCTGGCACCTGGGACAGAGTTACTGCTATAGCCCATTGTCAGAGCAGCTTTAAGAGCTGACCAGAATGGTGGTGACATACTGGGCCAGGAGACCAAAGGCAAGTGTAGCTCCTCCTCAAAAAACATCAAGAGTAAGGTTCAGTTCACTTCTTTCCTATAAGAAAGGCTAGGGTTTAGAGACAGAGGGATCTAGAGGAGGTGATGACTGGCAGCCTTTCCCCTAACAGAAGCCATTCAACTGGGAGTTATTTCTTAAGTGCCTGGTTTATGACACCATGAAGTCTAGTGAATAAGTGGCTCTTGGCCTTAGAGAGTTTATGAAGCCCTGCATTGTGTAGTGGAGACTTTGCATGTTACAGACACACTAGAAAAGGTCTAGTAGTCATGGGCTGCAGCTGGCAGAAAACTTTTGGAAGAAGCTGGTCTCCTAAGGATGAATAGGATATACATAGAAAGGTAGCAGGAAGAGTGTGGAATCACACTGACCAGATACTCAGATTCCAGCCCCTCCTTTCCTTCCTTCCAACCTACATTCCTTCCTATTTTCCACCCATCCACCCACACATCCATCCATCTGTCTATTCATTCACTCATTCTTGTATTCAACTAATATTTATTTAAGGGTAGAAACTCTCCTAGGTTTTGGGAAAATGGAAGTAGACACAGCAGACACCCTTTGGTCTCATGCAGCCTACATTCTAGTAAGGTTGCAGAGTGACCTTGGGCAGCTTGACCTTCTACCCCTGAGCTTTAAAGCTGGCATACTGACCTCATCCCACAGGGTTGTTGTGAGCAAGTGAGGTGGTATGATGATGACAGAGTGAGAGGACCTATATGGAGCCTGTCTCAGCACCCAGCATATGCAGGTGTCACCTGCAGACTGTCCTGTTGTTGTTGTTATTATTATTATTATTATTATTATTATTATTATTATTATTATTGACTAAGAGCTGGTAGGCAGACAATCCCTCAATGTCTGGGAACAGAAGATGGCTGATGGGGAGCAAGAGGAAATGAGGACTGGAACATGATGTGGGAGAAAGCTGGAGGAAGAGAATTGAAAGCAGAGGAGCAGAGTTGAAACCTGATGAAGTAGGCATGGGGGTGGTGGTGATGGTCTGCTTTGAGGGCCACATTCATGATAAGTCACATTTATCCAGCACTACCGGCCTACCAGATGCTCTGCTCAATATTTTACAAGGGTACTTGCACTATTCCTTATAACTCTCCCAGGAGGCAGAGGTTTGCAGGTGAGGAAACTGAGGCTTGGCAACTAAAACAATGACCCAGAACCAAGTGTTGGAGGCACTACTGCAGTCTGGGTGGCCTTCCTGAAAGGTGGTGGGAATGGCTGGCAGCTGGTCTCATGGAGCTCTGCACCTTTCCCAGGGAGCGCTTCTTCTAGGAATAGGTGGCCACCAGTGCCAACAGAAGGCCATGACCCAAGGGAGCCTCTTGCCAGCTATTTTCTGTATTTGTATTTCTGTATTCTGTATTTCAGTGCTGCTTGCCAGAGCTGTTAAGTTCCTTCACTTGTGGCTGGCTGGGAGAGATTTCCCAGGGTTGCATGTGGGGAGGGGTGACATGTTTATGTGGAGGTAGTGACTGTGTTGGCTCCCTGAGGAAAGATTAGGATGAGAGCCCAGTGCACTGTTTGGGGACTTGACCTGAGATTCTCTGGTGGCCTGGAAAAGACACATACCTTGCTGATTGATTCAGAAAGTTACCAGCCAATGGAAATTTTACTTTGCTGTCCCCTCCTGTGCTCACTAGGTACTGTGAGTTTATAATTGCTTATACTGGTAAGTGGAAAGTGGTCGCAGTCTCCATCTAAAGCAACAGCTAATTTCCTGGGAGTTCTCCTTCACTTTTGGAATCTCTGAGTTAAAAATTGTTTTCTCCAGGGGGTCACCCTCTCTTGTACATGACTGAAGCCAGCAGTAAAGAAATGTGACTTCCTGAGATCGTCAGTCTGATGGAAGATCAGAGTAGTTCTGATGAGCAAGGGCAGGTCAGGGGTGAAGTGGGGGAAGATGGTTGTCCCTAGGGTGCCAGTAGGGGCAGTGAAGGTGGCTCTGGGAGAGGAGTTCTCATCCCTTTCCCAAATTTGGTGCTGTCATTTCATTCCCACTTGACCGGCCTGCCCTTCTAGCTTAGCTCTGTCCAGGGGTAAGCCTGAATATTGCCAGTAGGTAATCATTAGAATCCACATGATTCTTAAATGAATTCTGACAATGAAGAAAACTGCTATTTCTGATTCTCTGGCAGGAGGGTAGGAAGTGACCTCAGGATCAAGAAAGGCTTTTGTTACCAGAGTAAACCATCCCTGGTCTGGCTCTGAAAGGAGCCAGTTCTCTGTCTCTGGATTGCTCCAGATTCCATTAAATTGGAGTTTAGCAATCAATCAGATCCTGCTACTATTTATTTTATGAAGTGGCTGCTATGTGCCGAGTACCGGGCTGGGGCTTCCATGTAGCCAGGTCATTTAATCATTTGAAAGAGAAAGACTCAGAATTTATCTTTACATGATCTATGAGGGAAAGATTTATTAAGCAAATGAGTAGTATATGCAAGATTGCCAGGGGAGATTTTAAACTACTTCAAGAAGTGGACAAACTGCTTCTGAGAGGCTCACCAGGGCTTCAGAGATACTCCCTTACGTGGCATTAAAAAGCAAAACTCAGCTGAGTAAATTTAAAAAGCCTTATTTGCTTTATTCAGCGACTCATGAATATGGTAGCACCTAGCATCTAAACTGCCAGGTAGAAAGGAGCTCCAAAGAGCTGTACAAAATGAAAGGCTTTTCTAGGCTGAAGGGGACAGAAAAGGAGGTTACTAGCAAAGAGTAGATTGTTTAAAGCAAGATCTTTGCGGGGCAGGGGGTCTGTCAGATGGCTTATCTCACTAGTGCTGATCAGGAAATTCCAGACCGACTGGTTAAGATTGCATTCCGGGGAGAGGCTGAAACTGCAGTCAGATTAGGTATTAAGTCTTGGCTTGGTGACATGGGCATAGCATAAGAGGCTCCATTTTGGCCTGTTGTCTCTTTTTTTAACAGTGAAAAATAGATCTAGGAGACAGTCCAATGGGAAGGCCGTGCAGTGGGAAGGACCCAAGGCAGAAAGTCAACAGAACCAGCTTCCATTTATGGTTCTGCGCCATGTATCCACCACTGCATAATGCCATCTACTTCCCATTTCTCCACCTTGTCTTCAGAGATAGTATAGCTTTTCTCAAGCTTCACTAAAGGTACTGAACAGGGTGCATAGTGTGCCTCCTTTTGTGTAAAAGAGGGAGAAAATGCAAATAAATGTGCACATGCATTTATTTGTACTTCTGTATTCATAAGGCATCCTATAAGCTTGGTCAGGAAATTCATAATAGCGGTTCTGTCTAGGAAATGAGAGCCAGACAGATAAGAGGAAAAGTGGACTTGGATAAGAGGAAAACTCTTCACCTTGGATACATTGGGGTGTTTTGAACCACTGGAGCACATTACCTATTTAAAAATTAAATTCATGGAAAAACCTTCCTGAAATTCAGAAGTGGTATTATATAGAACTTCCAAACAAAAGGAAAGTTATGGCATCATCTGCTCTAAGATTCTAAGTGCTCTGGAATTATCTTTGAAATCATTCACTTCTATTAATTTTTTAAATGTTTTTAAATTTATTTTTGAGAGACAGAGAGAGACAGTGTGAACAGGAGAGGGTCAGAGAGAGAGGGAGACACAGAATCTGAAGCAGGCTACAGGCTCTGAGCTAGCTGTCAGCACAGAGCCTGATGCAGGGCTCAAACCCACAAACCGTGAGATCATGACCTGAGCTAAAGTCAGACGCTTAACTGACTGAGCCACCCAGGCGCCCCTGAAGTTGTTCACTTCTAGACTCTTGCTCCAAGTGGATGTTATTCCTCATTGCCAGGTCATTTGGCAGAAATTTTCTTATTGTATTGTATTGTATGTATGTATTTATTATTATAGTTTATTGTCAAGTTGATTTCCATACAAGTGCCCCCCTCCATGCCCATCACCCACTTTCCCCCCTCCCTCACCCCCCATCAACCCTCAATTTGTTCTCAGTATTTAAGAGTCTCTTATGGTTTGCCTCCCTCCCTCTCCTTAACTATTAGAAATTTTCGATGTATTGGGTCTCTGCTACTTTCTCTGCTTCCTCAGAAGGTACTTGTATATAAACACACACACACGCACGCACACACACACACACACACACACACACACACACACACACAACATAGAGAAAGCTGACTCCCTTACATGAGGTACTGACATCCAGGAATCATCCACACTAGGCCCAAATCTAACCTGAAAGAAAATGAGCTGAGCAGCATTTATTTGAGGAACTTGATTCTTCAACCCAAGGATTATGCTTTTTAAATCCATGTCATCAGAAGAGCACAGAGTATAGAACATGGAAAGGCCTCTGTTATCCTTCACAGCCCCTGCCTCTGTGAGGCATGAACAGTCTTCCCGAGAATGCACTGACAACACAACGTGTCATGTGCATGGACCACAATTACAGAGTTAGACTTGGCCTTTTTCCCCCAGTGTCATAAAGTTGGTACATTTTTACATATCCTTAGCTAGGAGGATGGGCAGCCTGGTCATGGGTTTAGCTTCTGCTCAGCTGATTGCCTCTTGGTTCTGTGGAAACCCCAGGAGATGCCACAGAGAATCCGGAGTGTGGGGAATCCAGTCATAGCTTGAAGAGTCACCTGACTTAGAGAGGAAGTGTGGAGGAAGCCTTTAGGGGCTGTCCTTTCCAGCCAACCCCCACCAGGAGGAGACACCCAAGCAGTGTCATGCACAGTGATGTGTGTGCAAGCGCATGTCCTGCAACAGGCATGGTGGGAGTTTCCGAGGTGGCAGGAGTGACTGGGCAGTGTTTTCCAAGCTCCTTGGTGTATTCTGGTTGGCCAACCAGTGTGTTGCTGCAAGAGCTTGAGAAAAAGTTAAAATGTGGGGTGAGAAAACATAGCCCATCTGGTGACGTCCCTGAAATGGAGAGGGAGAGATTTCTAGGACGTGGGCTTGGCAAAATATGGTCAGAGTAAAGAAAACCGTTGAATGTGTCTCCATGCTTTCAAGTACTGTTGGTGTTACTTGTGCTATGTTGTTCTTCCTTCCAAGGGGATATTTGGGGAAAATTGTGTAGATCCCAGAGTTGAACTTCCAAACAAACGCAAGCTGCAGCCAACTCTGGCACTGCAGATGGCCATGTTCCTAGTGTGGCTTTTGAGAAGTGTTTCTTTTTGCTCAACTCCATCTATCTCCTCTGCCTTGATACACGCACATGCAACTACAAACATACACAAACACTTGCATGTGCATATGCATGCATGTGCGTGCACGCATGCATGTGTGTGCACAGAGTTCCTTCCTTTGCAAAAGATATGGGCAATCCTCTCTCCATTCTAGAGCAAATCCTTTTGAAGGTGAAGACTATTGTAATGATATTTTAATCTATTTGTACTGTTTGCTAATAAATTTAAAAGTATCATCGTGAACAAATTTGAGGCAGTTGCTAAGGCCAGACCTTTGTGCTATAACACTTTTGGGGCCTCTAACAATGCCTACTCAGTGCTTTTGGGGACTCAGCAAATGTTTGCAGATGATGATTGTGACTTTGAAGAGTCCCCATATTTCTTGAATTTCTCAAATGAAATGTGGAAGGGCATCCCTGGCATAGGAGGGGAAGGTAGATGTTTTTCCTCATCTCTCCACTCTTTTGCAGTTGTGTACCTTCCTTGGGAGCAAACCTGTATGTTCAAAGAACCCCTTTCTGAGGGCAAGTGTGGTTCTGAGTGAGCAGACACCTGCTATGTAGGACAGTCACCTCCCCAGAGAGGGGGAGTTTGGGGTGTGGGAGAATGCACAGAAGTAGCCACCTGTGGTCCCAGACCCACGGCTGCTTTTAACATCCTATAGAACCCACCCATTTCCTCCATTCTGCCTCAGTTCCCCATGGGTCAAGTGGGACCAGGAATACTCGCCTCACATTGTTGCCAAGAGAATTGTTTTAAATGCATGTGTTATTAGAACATTTTAGATATGCACAGAAATGGAGGAGACAGTGGAGTGAACCTCCAGATCCCCTTACCCATCTTCAAGAGTTATCAACTCATGCTCAGCTTGTTATTTCTACCTCCATTTGTGGCTTCTTCCCCGCTACTACCCCCCAACACCATAACATAGGCACCCAAGGGAAAGAAACAATGGCATCAAAGTACCTTCTAGAGTCCCTAACAGGTAGTAAATGCTTAAGAAATGTCTCTGGAATCTGAACTTATGATAATACGAGCTTTAGAAGTATTATCTCTTGGGTGGTGAGGGGGAGGTGGCTAGATGCCATGCTATTTCTTGTTGCCTTACAGTGAGAAGACCTAGTGGTAGGTCAAGTGACTTGTCTAAGGTCATGTAGCCACCAGAGATTATGAAACCACCCCATCCCCAGGTTCCTGGTCTCCCACATCCCACATATGTGCTCCTAGCTCCATGCTGCTGCCTCCATGTTGATTTTTCCTTTTGGCTATCTTCTTAGAGAGGAATAAGAGACTTGAAAATTTTTATGTGGGCTTACAGTTTAAAGAGAACCTGTTTATGGGGCTATAATAATCACTTATCCATGGACACAATTCCTTACTGTGTTGAAGGATCAGCAAATCCAGTTTAATTAATTCATCAGACACTTAGAGTGTAACCTTTGCCTCGATCTCCAGAAAGCAGAAGATGACTAAGAGATGGTCGTAGCTCTTAGGGTACTCACAGTCTTACATGCACAGAGACACACAGAAAACCAGGCAGAACAAAGTGTCTCTGTCAACAGCATGAACTGAGGGCCAAGGGCACAGCAAGGAAGTCTATGTAGCTACCAAGCACTGTCTCCATAAAGGATTACCAAGACTGCCAAAAATTCTGCTACCCTGGCACTGTGGCAGTATGCTTTGCTTTTATCCTATTCTAAAAGCTGACTACTACATTTAAGGAAATCCCTGTAATCTTTCTATGAAGCAAGAGACCTTACTGGGTTCGTTTCCCAGACCACTGCAAGAGGAATGGTTCCACCAGTAGAAATACTATCTATCAATCTGTTCTTTAGTATTAGTATTATCCACCATGAAAGTTGAGGTCAACTATAAAGAATTAGCTCACTTTAGAGTGAGGAGCCCTGGTCCGCACAGACCACCCTCACTTCTGACATAGATCGCGAGTCTGGTGAACCCTGTACCTCCCTTTTTGGTGACTTGCTGGAAGATGACTTGCTGTAAGGACTCACAGAACTCATCAAAAGCTGTTATATTCAAGGCAGATTATTTCAAGGAAAGGATATGCCAAGGAATGAAGTGTGTTGGGTAGAGTCCAAGAAAGTACCGAACACGGAACTTGTGGCATCCTCTCCCCATGGGGTTGGCGCACTGTTACTTTCTCAGCATCAGTGTGTGACAATACTCACAAAATGTTTCTCATCAGGGTAATTCCCCAGAGCTTTGGTGTCTAGAGTTTTTATTAGGGCTTGATCATCTATACCACCTGCATGGCTGATCCTTAGTCTCCAGCCTGTATAGGGGTAGAACTGATGCTGTGCAGCCCAGAGACCCCATCATAAATCACATTATCATACTGTCTGGTGGCCAAATATTCCACACAAACAAAGACACTCCCACCAGTATGGCATTCTAAGCAGCAAAGGGCAAAGAGCAGACTTCTTTTTGGTTAAGGTTAATTACTACACAACCACCAAAGGGTCTTCATTTGTAGAAATATCAGTGGCCAGCTTTGGGGGGAGCCTGAAGCTTCAGGAGAAGAAAGGAGATGGATATAATAATAAGCATAGTTCTGAAAATTAGTTTACTTTTTCAAGGTAAAATTTGGTAGTGAGGAATTTAAACAGTGTTTTTTTTTTCCTTCTCACTCCTGAATGGTCACACAGCAAGTAAATGGCAGAGCTGGGGCTAGAACCTCAGTCAGTAGTGCTTCCTCAACATAAACGGATGGTGATGTGAGCCGTCCATCTACTCGAGGGCAGCCTGTGTGTAGCTCCCTGATTCTTTCCTCCCCACACTCAAGAAGGATGGAGAGGGGCCCTGGGTAGTTCAGTTGGTTAAGGGTCCAACTCTTGATTTTGGCTCAGGTCATGATCTCACCATGGTAAGATTGAGCCCCCTGTCTGGCTCTGTGCTGAATGTGGAGCCCTCCCCCCTCCCTCTCTCCTTCTCCCCCTGCCTCCCTCCCCTGCTTACATGCTTGCTCTCTCTCTCTCTCTCTCTCTCTCTCTCCAAAAAGAAAGGAAAAAAAGGAGGGAGAGAAGTCAACAGGGGTAATTTGAAACCCTCTTTCCTTCCCTTTTGTCTTCCCTCCTTCTTTCCCAGAAGTATTTGTTGAAGATGCAGTGAAATGAATGGAAAGAAGGGAGAGAAAGCAAGAGTAATGAAGGAGACTCCTTGTTTCTATTAGGCATCTGTGTCCCTGTAGCTTTGTTCCAGGTTTCCTGCCATTTTCAAGGGGGTACATTTACCTCCCCTCCTCTGTCTCAGTCTTCACTGTTTTTATATCAGAAATAATCAAAATATAATGCATCCTCCATAAATTCTTATTGGGCTCATGCAGGATCCCATAGAGCCTTGGTTGCCCTTTGTCAGGGTCTGGAGATAGAAGAGTGAGTGGTGGAGAGGTCAGGAGAGAGCAAGCTCTTATGTTAAGCTATGCATTTTTTCCCCCTAAATAAAGGGATGCCCTGTGCATGACCTGGGAGCCAACTGCAACCACTCTTAGGGGTTAAGCATTTGGGATAACTTGAGCTCATTGGAAAAACAAAACAAAACAAAACCCTTAGCCTGTGACATAGGGAAGTGGCTGTACCCTGTGGTACAGAGAAGGGAGCCTGGTTGAAGCAGCTGAGGCTGCAGATTTCCGGACAGTCATTGCCCAACAATGCAGTGAGTCAGGGCCTGGAGTGCATGGAGGTGACGTGTGTTGATTCCCTGGGTCAGAGGTGGGGGGGCAGGGATGTGGGGCAGGCTGCAGAGTGGAGGGGCTTCCCCCAGGTGGACACAGAACTGTGTCACCCTTGGCTTCTGATTCTTGGCTGCAGGTAGGGAGAGGCAGGGTCCAGTACCTCCTTCTGAAGCAGTGAGTAAAATCTCTTCTGGGCACAGGGCGTGCATGTCTGGCTTGGTCCTGCCAGTCTTCTTTCTCTTTTCCAGGAAGAGAACTATGAGGAAGATAGAAAGAGACCCTTAAGTACAGATAGATCTCTCTAATGCTGAAGCTGGCGATTGAGAGGCTGAGCGTTGAAAGCAAGGCCATTGTCCTGCCAGCCCAACAGTAGCATCCACAGTGGAAGGTATGAGGCTAGACTAACCAGGAAGATATGTGCTTGCCCTGGGCCAGTCACAGTTTAAGACTCTGAGCCAGGAGACAGGATGAGAAGGTTCCAGTGAATGTGCAACACTCACTTGCAGGTGAAACCCATCACTTCCATGAGGTCTAATAGCCCCTTACCCTCTGTGTTTCTTGGAGAAGCCCCATAGCTCAGGGGAGGGAACAGAGGTGAAAGACCCATTGGAGAAAAACACCTTCAAGATTCAAGGGATGGTTTGTTGATTGGCATTAGGTGAAATCATTATTTGTTGACTAAAGAAAAAAATACTACCTTGCTGGGGGGCAGAAGCCCTGGGTTGTGATCTTAGATCAGTAAGGGTATAAAGCAACTATTGTCAAACTGCCATGGGACTGGTAGTTGGCCACCAAAGAAGTTTCATGGTCAGCTGGGTCTGTGAATGCTGGCTTAGGCAGAGATACTTCAGGTCTTCCAGAGCCTCTGGCATGCATTGGCCTATTACATTTCCTAAAAGAGAGAGAAGTTGTGCACATGGAATATCCAGTGTTCTTAAGGGCACAGTGTGGGGGATGCAGGAAAGATGAAAAAAGAACACTTATTTGGAATCATTCAAATCTAGATTAAAATTCCAGCTCAGTGACTTAAAAATGTACTAGCATAACCCTGGTCAAGTAACTAATCTTCTTGGGTCCTAATTTCCTTAGGTGTAAAATAGGTCTAATAATTCCTATTTCATGAAGTTATTGTGAGGAATTAATGAGATCAGATATATAAAGTATCCTGAAAAGTGCCTGTAACATAGTAAGCACACAGTAAAGGATGGTGAGTGGGTTAGTGGATGGATGGATGGATGGATGAGTGAGTGGATGGATGGGTAACTGGGTGGATAGATGGGTGGGTGAAGAAATGGATGGATGGATAGATGGGAGACTGGGCAAATGGATGGATGGATAGATGGGTGAATGGGTGGGTGGATGGATGGATGGATGGATGGATGGGTGGGTGGGTGGACAGTAAAGGATGGATGGGTGGATGAGTAGGTGGATGGATGAATGGATGGATGGGTAGATGGGTGGATGGATGATAAGCACACAGAAAAGGATGAATGCATGAGTGAATGGATGGATGGATGAGTGAATGGATGGATAGGTAGACAGGTGAGTGGGTGGGTGGATGGATGGATGGATGGATGGATGAGTGGGTAGATGGATGGATGGGTGATGGATGGTAAGCACACAGTAAAGGATGGATGGATGGGTGAATGGATGGATGGATGTGTGACTGAATGGATGGGTGGATAGATAGGTGGGTGGGTATACGGCTGGATGGGTGGATACATGAGTGGGTGGATGGATGGGTCGATGGAAAGAACAATTAGTTTTGGACCACTACTTTAGCTAAGCAGAGTTACTATTCTGGGGTACTCCCAGACCACAAAACATGATTGTGTGTGTATGTGTGTGTGTATGCTCACATGTGTATACTAGCAGTCATTCATGCATTTTCCTGAGTCCTCTCTGAAGACAGAAAAGCTAGCAACACTTCCCCCATGCTTCCATGGCATCCTGGGCACAGCCACATCCCAGCAACTACTCCACTGCCCTCAAGTGTTTGCCCATCTGTCTCTGTCATGACAGTAAGAGTCTTAGAGCACAGCACAGTCCCTGTACACATTAGATGCTCACTAAATGATTTCAAAAGGAATTGTTAGCACCTCCTCTCAGTAGTCTGGCAGCTGCAACTACACCATTGGCATCTGAGAGGCCTGACCCCACCAGCCTTTTAATGTGTTGTAACCTTTCTTGATTGTCAAAAGCAAATCCTTTGAACTGAGTGCTGATTGGGAGCTAACAGGGCTGATGACAAAGTCTGTATATTGGTGAGATGATGGCAGGAGGTACAGAAGTACAGTGGGTCTGCTGATAGCAGCAGGTGCCAGGTCCTTCCCTTCTCCACCACATGGCCTGGTTGTGGTCAGTACAGCAGCTCCTGTGTGTCAGCTTGGATTCATGATGGAAGCCCAGTTTACGCTCCCATGCTGGGACCTGCATGCACTTAGTCCACCCAGTAGCCCTCTGTGGGCGGAACCCTGTCCTGGGCCTTTTGGCATTAGTAGCAATAGAGGAAGCTGGGCAGAGACCATCTGTGCATTCAACCACAGAGGAGCAATCCTCTCCCTTCCTCCTCCATTTCCTCCCCTTTCTAGATTTTTCTTCCTGTCTTTTGCACCACTCCTCTGTGCCAGAGCCTGGTGAGCCATGCCAAGGACATTACTTTCTGTTATGGTCCTGTGGCTCTGTCCAGGACATCCTCAGCCCAGCAGGACAGAGCCAGCTCCTGGTCACAGAGGGCACCAAAGCCAAAGGAAAAGCATGCATGGCGGGGGCAGGCTCTCACCTCACTCACAGTCCATATGGAAGGTGACATCCCTTGTATGGGTTATTTCACTTTTTAACTTCCGAACAGGATGTGTTTTAGTGGCTCTGGGTGTGTCTACAGGAGGTGCCAGGGCCAAGGTTGGTGTTTATTGTTATCCTGAAGCATAACGGAAGATACTGCCCTTGCCCAGGGCCCCCAGGTTTGAGGAAGATCTAGGAAGTACTTCTAGGTGTCTTACCCAGTTTTCCTTGCTAGGGTTCCTTTTCATTTGTTCTGATCCCTGTTTTTAATAAAGAGGAATAGCAACTAACCACTGTTGTCTACTAGTTAACAAAATCTGAAACCAAATCAACAAACATTGCAGGCTCAAGTTCAGTGTCCCTAAATACCACAGTGCGAGTTAATTACAGTGCCTTTTTGCCAGTTTACTATTATTGCAAGTTCCTGAACAATTGTTTCTCATGCAGACCAAGTTATAAACACTAGTTTAAATGTATGCAATCGAATAGTCTAACTGTGGTATGAGGGTAACACCCCTGTCTTTGGCTTGAGGCCAGAACTTATTGATATTGTTACTAAATGAACAAAGTGCCCTTTCTCAGAAGAGTAAAGGTCAGTATTTACTCAGTTACACATGAAATCTTTCAAAGGGCATGATCTTTAAATAAACGTTACCAACACCGTTCTGAGTGTCATTTTTTTTTCCACTGAGAAATCTGTGACATCCGCTTTTGAATGGAGGGCAGGGACCATCCCTTAATTTGGTGTCTATTAAGCTGCTCTGCACCTAGTGGGTAATTTTAAAGCTCAATAAGTAAGGTAACTTTTACAAATGGAGTCAGATAACCAACTTCTGTCTAGATCTTCTCTGAAATGTCCAACAAATGGTTTGAAAACCACACTGGGCCTCAGCTGCTGGCCTTCCAACCATGGCTGATGCCTAGGAGGTGTGCTCCCCTCTAGTTCTTGCCAACACAGCGCAGTAGACCTGAAATTTATCCCCACACTCTAGTGTGATGGGCACCTGCTCCGTCCCTGCAGTCAGGCTGTGAGTGGGCGAGGAGGGCACGGATGGGTGCCATTTGGCAACTTGGCTGGGCCGACAGTGCCACTGACATGACACATTCTGTGTGGACACTCTGCTTATGAGGGAATTGTCTCCAAGCTTGCTTCCACACTGTGAGCTCCTCTCTGAGACTGATCACAGTGGGCAAGCCACAGGCATATGGGCCTTGGAGCAAAAACAGCAAGGGAGAGGTGAGTCTTGAGTATTTCCCAAATTGGGCTGATCTACAGCATCACCCATGAGACATTTTCAAAAACCGTTTCTTTCACCCCTGCAAGATTCTTTTTTTAATGTTTTTTATTTATTTTTGAGAGACAGAGAGAGACAACACAAGTGGGGGAGGGTCAGAGATAGAGGGAGACACAGAATCTGAAGCAGGCTCTGAGCTGTCAGCCCAGAGCCCGACATGGGGCTTGAACCCACGAACCATGAGATCGTGACCTGAGCTGAAGTTGGACGCTTACCCGACTGAACCATCCAGGCGCCCCCCACCCCCACCCCGCCTCCCCACTCCCTTTGCCCAGATTCTGATTGAGTAGATCTGGGCCTTGGCCAGGAACTGGTGCAGTTTGAAAAGCTCCCCAGGTGGTTGTGATGATTAGCTGACATGGGAGCCGGTGACATCAGCCTGGGTGTTCCATTCCAGCCTCACCTCTGCATAGTAGTGCTTATCTTCTCTTTGGCTTGAGCATCTGCTAGAGGATGAGCCCCCAGCCCTCTCCTGTCCAGTCTCCTGCTCCAGTCAGGACCTACTTCCCAACCCCCTGCCCACTCCAGCACCATGAGCTTTGGATACCTACCTAGACCATCATCACAATGCAGAGGGAATAGATACAGTTAGGGATGCAGAGCCATATGTGTTTGGTAGGAAAAAGATAAGAATGAGGAGTATGGAGCCTGAAGAAAGCAAGAATAAGGGGGGATTTCATGAAGAACTTCAGTTTGTAAACAAATGTTCTGCAGATCGATTCTCTTCTTCTGGGGGCTAGAATATCCGGAAAGGGTCCAAACTGAAACTAGAGGCTTGTAGGATATGTTAAGATATAATATATCACCTAAGGGGATGAGACACAACCAGGAGGAGCTAAGTGTGGCTGCAGAGTCTTTGTCACAGAGATCTTCCTGATTAGCATAGGATGACTCAGGGCCTCCTAGCCTGGAGGCAGGAAGATGGGTCAGAACACTTCTGGGCATCAGTCACAGGCTGAATCTCTTCCCTGTACTGTTTTCCACAAGAAAAGCTGTCCTCGTTGGCACATGCCCATGAGACGTGCACTTGACTATTTTTCTTAAAATGTTGAAAAGTCACCATGAACCCTTTTGCATTCCCCCCTTTAGGTCTTGGCACTGGTGTGTAACTTGAGGCAGTCACACAGCTCTGTTTTGTGTGCTCCTCTCATGTGAAACTAAATTTGGTGCACTCCAAGATTAAATACTTGGACCCAACTTGGCGAGCAGAGAACACTACCAACATGAGCTAGGCTGCTGTTTGCAAACTGATATTCACCCATTGAATCCTACTTGCATGTGAACTCCATGGGCCAGGCTGACCTCAGCATCAGAAATCCAGTGTGGAACTAGATACAGAACCTGCCTGCCCTCAGGGAGCTTATGTTTTCCTGAAGGAGATAGAGAGGAGATAAATAAGCAAGATAACTTCAGATAGTGAAGAGATGTGACTGAGAATGGAAAGGGCCAGGGGATGGACTGGGGCACTGGGACGTACCTCGTGGGGGGAGGGGTGCCAGAACTGAGAACAAGAGTGTGAGCAGAGGGCCCAGCTGGGGAAAGAGGTCAGAGAGGAGTCTGACAAAAGTCTTGGAGTAGAAACCAGCTGACATGTTCAGCGAACAAGAAGGAAGCCAAAGGACTGAAATGGAGTAAGTAAGGGATCTAATGGTAAGAAACGAAGTTTGAGAAGAGCCAGAACCCAGATCATGCCAGCCTTGGAGTCTGGCACAGGGTTTAAATGTATTCTAAGTCCATGGTCATTTGGCTTAAGGCCTTTGTGTGATGTTCTAGCTGAGGTTATATATTAAGGCCTCACATATGGTGCTAGTGGAGGGAGCTGATGACTTCAGCTCAGACTCCCTTCTTTTACAGGCAAGGAGACCTGCCAGGGGGTCAGTATAGAAGGGTGTTCCATTGAGAGAGTGAGTGAGGAGGGGCTGTCTCCAATCTACGCAGGGCACACAGAGGAACAGTGAGCACGAGGGTCAGGGAGAGAGGAGCTCAGCCTCGCACTGGAACTCAGGAAGGCCAAGGAAGCAGGCTGGGAAACAGAGAAATGAAGCAGCAAGCTGTGTGGGGAGCCCAAGAGGGCAGAGTAAGCAGGCTGGACCTCAGGACGGGAGACAGGGAGCCAGAGTCTGTTTTTCTATGTCTGCTGGGTAAACCAAGCAGTGGGAGGATTAAAGAATGTTTTCCATTTTAGCCACAAATTACACTGCATTCAGCCCTGGGCTTCAGGCATGCCTGTAGACTTAGGTGCTGTGCCACGTGATTGCCTCATGCTCCGTTGCCAAGACTTCCCTCCTAGATTGAGGCCCCGTCCCTAAAAATCTTTCTCTACCTCTAGGTCCTCTAATGGCTCCAGGCATTCAGCCATAGGGCTGAGGGGCAAGAACTGTAAGCTCATCCCAAGAGGCTTTGTGTGCTGGGACTGTGGGGAGCAAGACCAGTTGGGGGTGGGGGGTGCTTGGGCTCAGTGAAAGAGGGACATGAACTTAAAAGCTGGCCTTACTCTTCTGGTCAGGCCATGAAGGTTTCCTGGAGAAGGAGCTATTTTCAGAAAGAGAACTAAAGAGAGAGAAATGGTAAAGTTGGTGGGATCTCTGTTCCTAAAGTAGATGTTTTTGAGAGTTCTTGAGTGCTCACCCAGCAGAGGGAACATTGAGCAGCTATGTCTGAGAGCTAGGGGCACCACAATGGCAGAACAAGGCCACACAGGATGGTCGTGTAGCTCTGGAACAGGAAGAGTGGCCCCTCGGTCTGAGCTGTAGGAAGTATTGCCCAAAGCGCATTGGGGTTCCTTCACTACTTTGACAAGGAAACTTCACCTGATATGTTCCATTCATGGCCAAAGTCCCTGGTAGATGAAGCCACAGTAATGATGTTAGTGATATTAGGTAACAAATACTGGGTTCTTGCTGTGTGCCAGGCATACACCCATACAGATTCCCATGTGTTACCTCATTTCATCTTCACAGAAGCTGCCTTGTATGATTGTCACTGTTTTCAGTCTCATTTATAGACTCACCCTATGGCTTAGTAATTCCATGACTTTGTAGTTACCTAAGTTAAATGAAAACCTATATTCACACCAAAACCCGTCCACCAGTACTTACAATGGCTTTATTCATAATCATAAGAAGGTAGAAACAATCCAAACATCTCTCCGCTGCTGATGGGTAGGTGGCCTTGCCACATCCATACAATGAAACACTACTCAGCAATGAAATGGAACAGACTACTAGGAATGCCACAGAGATAAATCTCAACTGCTGTGTAATGAGTGAAGGAAGTCAGACCCCAAAGACTCCATACTGTTGGAGATTACTTATATGGCATCCTGGAAAAGGCAAAAACTAAAGGGACACATGTCAGGTCATTCGAGGAGCTGGGGATCAGAGAGATGGACTCCTAAAGGGACACGGGGGGAATATTGAGCGAATGGTAATTATTCCTTGTCCTGATTGTGGCTTTGGCTACATGGCGGTATATGTTTATCACAACTCATGGAGCTGCACACTAGTAAGGTGAATTTTGTTTTATGCAAATTATACCTTAATTAAAAATGAAAAAACAACTCAGGGATGATTGGCTGCTTTTCAAAGCTGCTCTCCAAGGATTTTGTTTAAATAGTATTCTCACCTGCTATAGTGTCTGTGCTCCCATTTCTAACTACTCAGTCTGCCAAAAGGGCACCTTTTTGGTTTCAAGTGAATATCGCTGCAGCACTATTTGCTGTTTGGAGACCAGAAGTAGGAGCCACAACTCAGGGACAAAGACCTAAGACAGCAGAGACAAAGAAACAAACACAGACAACAGCTAGGCTCATATCTTAACAATAGAGACATCAGCTAAGTGCTTCCTAGTCTTTTGATACCTTTGATATCACCGTGAAGCTGATGAGATCTTACTTTTGTATGCCACTGCCTTATAGCTTACAAAGTTCTCACAAGGCATTCACTCCTGATCCACACAATGCCTCTGCCACTTAGGTGGGACAAGTATTGCCATCTCTGTTGTTAAAAGAAGAGGTAGGTACTGAGAGTTCTCACCTCTGTGTGCAGGTGCACCAGCTTGGCCCTCTCCATAGGCTGGGTAATCAATCTAAGACACATGATAATTTGGTGTGATATTACTATTTTACAAATAAAGAATATAATTGCTTTATAGATGACAATTCTGAGGTTCTTGGAATTTCCCAAAGAGCCTTGACTAGTAAATATTAGAGCCAAGAGTTAAACTCAGATATTCAGGTTCTAGGCCTACTTCTCTTTTTCATATCCCACATTCTGGTGATGGGACTTTTCTGCATAGAGCATTTGAATTAATGGCATTTTGCCATGAATCTTCACCTCTTTAATGTGCCACTAAGTGGCGAGTTGTAGTTAGTTTCTAGTTATTATACACAGAGGGTGTTTTACTCACTGTCATTTTTACTAGTAACTTTGGGGGCAATCTGCAATCTTTCTCTGGGCTCTTGTGTTTGTATAGTTGTTTGAGTGTATGAGAACTGTGTCAACGTTGGAAGCTATGACTTCCAGAGAAAAAAGGGCTCATCAGTGTACACATGTGATGGGAGGTGACTTTTCAACAAACATCAGAACATATATATCAAAATGAGTATTTTTCTTTCAGATAGTTGTTTGGAGAAGATATCCAATTCCATTGCTTTATGTATCATTTTTATGCAAAATAGTAATACCAGGTTCCTTACCAGAATTAGCCCCAAAATCCTTTGCCTTGTTTCCTTGGTGGTCTCTGAGCTCCTGGGCAGGGCCAAGCCTTCTCCCCTCTGTGTTCTCAGGTACCCAGTCCAGAGCACGGCCCTCCAGAGTGCTCAGACTGTGTTTGTTGAATGAAACTGAACCAAAATTCATTTTCCAGAACAGAGTTGTCATTACTTGGTGGAGGCTGGTCCACAGACATCTCATCCCCCCTTGACCTTTAGCCTGAAAAACATGGATAACCATCTGGCAGGAAATCTTCGCCAGAACTATCTCAGATGCCTGACTTTGTCCATAGGTTTATTAGTCATTCTCTACAATAGTACTTTCTTTGAGCCCATTTCACCACAGCCATGTTTCCTGCTCCTTGACTTGTACTTCCCTTTCTGCTATTTCTTCCAGTGACTTTCCAGCTATGCCCTGAGGGCCACTCTGAGTGTCCTTACACCATCATTGACTGGTTTTTCTCAGTCCTTCCCCTCACATCACAGACCATGTATAAGTTTACCTACCCCTCCTTGCCCTGCTCCTTACTCAGGAACCCCACTGGGGAGGAACTGGTCCTCATGGAACCTATAACTAGAATTTTCCTTGATCACCACTGATATTTCAGAACACCCCTGGTTTGCTGTGGTTTAAGGCAGAACTTCTTATCTCTAGGCCAGAGAGCAAGAAAAGAGAATTATCAAAACCTTCCCTGCACTCAAGGGGCCTCAGAAAGAGCCTGCCATGTTCCACCATATTTCCATTCAGAATCTCTATCATTCATCCTCAGTTTTTCTCATCACAGTCTCAACGTAAAATATCACTGGTGTGAGTGGAACTAAGAATTAACACTGAAGGAGAAAAGTAAATGAATGCTACTCCCTCTTAATGTTGGCCTAATTGAGAATATGAACAAGTCTTGTTCCAGTCCTAATAGGAATAAGTTTATATGCCCCCACCTGTTCAGAATGGTCACAACCTGTAGTTACTTACCTCTTCTCACTGTGTGATGGAAAGTCTGCTGGGCCTGGCATTTAAAGCCTAGTTTGTATCATGCCATCTATGACAGATGAGGATCACTTACTGTGTCATCTAGGAATGACTGTGCTAATCACTGAATGGCTTCTGCCCTAACCCTCACTTCTACCCCCATTTATTGACCTGCTTGGCCCTGTGCTCAGTTCCAATGTGCCGTGAGAAAGACACACACTGTTCCTTTCTCAAGTTGCCCTCAGTCTCGCTCCTTAGATAACCCTCTCTCCCAAATGGCAAATGATTCCTGAAGCTTTTTGGTGTGGGTGTCCCTTCTGTGTCATTAGACTGTGAGCCTTCCAGGGCAGTGATCATATAACTTTTTTCTGTCTTTTCACCATGCCTGGAACTGGGGTCTGCACACAGTGGGTGCCCACTCGTTTTTAAAAAGAAGTCTTTTAGGCCAGGAGGGCCCTTAGCCTACAGTACAGGCTCTCACAGGCTAGATGGCACTGTTGCTAGAGCCAAAGCAGGTGTGTAGGAGGGAGGAGAAAATAGAGCAGGAGGCCCTGGACTGTTCACTTGCTGAGTTTGACTCAGACATGTTGCAGAGACACAGGGGAACTCCTGCTCGCCAGCATGGAGTGCTTTGCTGTTCTAGGACATCTTCACCAATGTGGCTTCAGAGGGTCTTCCCCACAACCTTGGTCGTAGGCAGGACACTGCACCAATTCTAATTTTATAGTACAGCAGCTCAGAGGAATCAAGTGCCAGGCAGAAGTTAATTGCAGCTAATCAGTACAGATGTCCTCCATTCATACCTCATTGGCATCTCCCTGCCAACGTGGGCCCTCAGAGTTCTCCCAAGGACAGACTGTGGCCAGTGGCATGGTGCTCCCAGGAGAGTGGTCTGGGTGAACTGGACCCAGTCAGTCTGAGGGGAAAAAGTGGGGTTTGCAGACAGACTGACTACAAAGCATCAGCCAAACCTCTGCCTCAAAATGTTTGCTTTTGTGACCAGGGGAGAGCACAGTCATTTCGGAGGAAGCAAATGATCACATATACAGTTTCTTTGAAGAACAGCAGTTGTTGGTAATTTGTACACTTACTAGGATCTATGGTGAATGGTTGATTTTTTTTATTTAATGAATGATTTATTTCGGGGTGCTGCTCTATGGGTCGGATTCTGTCTGTCATCTGCCCATTGCTTTATTACGTTCACATATTTCTCATTAAAATGAAACAAAGCAAATAAAACCATCCTATGCAGTAGGCAGAATGGGTGTTATAACTGTGCCCATTTTACAGATGAAGAAATAATGGGTCAGAAATGTTAAGATTCGTGACTGAGATCACACAGCTGATAACTCAAATGTCAGCTCAGTTTGAGGCAGGGATCAAATCTTGTCCTCATTACACTTTGGTTTTTCCAAGCAATGTAGAGATCATAGCATTAGGAGGGCTTTTGTGGGTATCAGAGACTAGGGAAACACCTATTTAGAGTAATGAATGATTAAGGATATGCAAATTGGTGCAAATTTGAGAGAAAACTGATATATCTGTCTGTGTCTTCTGATTGTATTCTCCCATTCCCACAGGCTGATGAAGATAAGCTGACCTGGAAAGATCGTTTCCCAGGTTACTTGGTGAACTTCGCCTCCATCTTATTCATGGTAATCTCCTTGATGGAACACCTGCCTCTGACATTTGCATGCAGATCCTGTAGAGCAAATGGTGTGGATGGGTTATTTGAGTATACTGTGGGGATAATGAGGGGCCAGTAGAGATGAAGCTACAGTCCTGTCCAAACGAGGAGGATCTTACCTGTTAGTGAGGCCACTGCTGGTATCCGCCATCTGAAGAGGGCAAAGTAATTCCCTTAGACCTGGGATGGGTGTCAGTGGCCCTCAGTGGCTACAGAGGGGACTCTGTCTTCTCAGCCTTGAGCACAGGTGTTTGAAATGGGAACTTCTGGGGATAGAGTATAAAATAAAATAATCCTTTCTTTAAGGAGTTTACAGATGGCAAGTACATACATAAATAAAAAAAACTGAGAAGTAAAATAGACTCCTTTCTCCAGTAGTGGTAGGTCAGAATATTGTCAGCATCACTGTCAACAATAATAGGTCACCACGCCACCATGGACAAATACAGGCCTACCTTCGTTTTATTGTGCTTTTTTGCGCTTTTCTTTTTATATGGGAGGGGATTATCAGAGGCAATGTCCTACCTCTAGAGCGAGGTGCCTGAGCTTTCCTTCCATGCCCAAGGCAGTCATTTACTTCCACTTATGTGTTGGGGACCAGCCAATGGAAACCCTCCCCCATCACCTGCCTTATGGCAGTGGCCTTCTAACTGTGCCCCTACAGGTCAGCCTACTGAGGTTCCTGGCTGGCTCAGGTGATAGAGCATGCTACTCCTGATCTCAGAGTCCTGAGTTCGAGTTCCATGGTGGGTGTAAAGCTTACTTAAAAAAAATCATCAGCTTACTGATCTTTTTAAAATCTGGATCAAATCATGTCGCTTCTATGCTCATTTGACTTTCTTCATCATAATAACTTACTTTATTGTGGTGGTCTAGCACCGAACCCACAACACTCTTGAGATTTGCCTGTGCTGAAAACTGGCTCAATGGTGGGTCATCGCCCCAAAGTTCTAATTTTTTCTTTTTAATTCCATGGAGGCCTCCTAACTGGTGTGGAATTTTTTGTGTGTTCAGAAGTGATCTATAATTATATCTTTAATCTCCCCTTTCTCAGCCCCACCCAACTCCACATCTTGATACAAATGGGAGATTCTGTATCAGAACCAAGAACTAATTGCTGTGCCTCTCTATGCCTGGGGTCCCCCACCTGTCATCAGCCAGTGCTCTGAACTGGACCATCTGAACAGGAGCTAGGAGGAGAGTGATAGGGACAGAGTGGGACCCTTTTAAAGATCACCCCATTATAGTCAGGTATGCTCAGGTTGACAGAAAGAAAGATAAATAGCACTTCTTACTTTCAGAAGTATTCCAGGTTGGACAATAAATTATATAGTCTCCAACCTATTAGATTTTTTAATCTTTATTTTATGCTAACTTTGAAAAGAAATAACCAACCCTCTGTCTTCTAAGGAAAGGGCTTGGCATGCCCTAGAACAAGGTGTGGAGTGGCAGATAAAGAGGTCAAGGTGGTGTTTCTAAAAAAGTGGGGTTTGGTTATGGAATTAGGGTAAAGCCAAAGGCACACCCTGCAACACACGTGAGTACTGAATGTCCTTCCCTCCTCCACCTTCTTTGACTAAACCTTGGCCGAAGAGGCCAGGACCATGGCCATGGGGAAGGTTTCAGGGATGCCAGTCTGCCAGATCAGCTGGGGATATTTTTCGTGGGATGGTGAGAACAGAACAGTGCGCCGGTGCTGTTCCTCTTCCCCAGGTGTGATGGCGGCCAGTATGGGCCAAGGTGAATTTTCTCTTTCTTCTCCAATCCAACGTGTTAAGCTACAACAGTGTTTTTCCTTTTTGAATTAAACCTCTGTTCACTACTATATCCTGTCCCTTAGAATGGTGACTGGCAAATAAAAGGTACTCAAGACATATTTTATGAATGACTGAATGAAAGAGTAAGGTAATTAATCAGATTAATAAGTTTCCAGGGACAACCTATTATGTCAATGATAAAGTCGATGGTGTGTGTGTGTTTTAAAATTGAGCTACTAGGGGCGCCTGGGTGGCTCAGTTGGTTAAACATCTGATTTCAGCTCACCTCGTGATCTCACAGTCCATGGGTTTGAGCCCCGCATCAGTCTCTGTGCTGACAGCTCAGAGCCTGGAGCCTGCTTCGGATTCTGTCTCCCTCTCTCTCTGCCCCTCCCCCACTCACTCTCTGTCTCTCTCAAAATAAAATAAAGACATAAAATTTTTTTGTTAATTGAGCTTCTCTTACATGCTCTGCCTCAGACAAGCGATTCTCCTGCTAGTTTAGCCCAGATTGCTTCTAACTTGTCTGTTTCTGCTTGCTCTTTTTTTTTAATTATTATTCTTTCCTCCAATCCTTTTTCATAGGAGACTCTCCCGAAGCTACTTTCGTGAGATTTTCTCTGATGAATCCCCCTCTGCTCTGCTCGGTGCATAGGAAGCTCATGAACTGAGCCTGTATTCTGTCCCGCCGCTACTAGGCTCATCCTTGTACATGTGCAGTGGTTTATTCCGCCATGATTCAGGATGCAAGACCTGAGGTGTGGGGACCAGACCCTCTCTCTTTCCTGTCTCTCATGACATTAAATAGGACTCTGGGCTCCATAGCCTGGCTTCCACTGCATTTTGGCTGTGTGCACAAGTAAAACTATGGGATCAGAACACCAAAAGCAATGGTGACTATGGTGATGTTCCCATGTGCTGGGGAGCTAGGGTTGTAGAGCCAGGGGCCAGCAGATCTTTACCAAACAGGTGGTGTAGCAGGGCACTGCTGTGAAAGGGCATGAGGCACAGAATGCAGTACAAGACCAGTCCCCACTTTTGGCCTATTTGTGGGGAGAGACTGATCACAAACATGAAATATCCCTAGCACATATCCTGAATTTACCAAACAAAATCAACACTACAGCCACAGTGGTGAAAACAGTGCTGCATTTAGGAACAGAGGAGCTGCCTTCTAACATCAGGATAGGATGGGATTGTAAACGTGGGAGACACAGCGCAGGGATCAAATCCTGGACAGTCAGTAAACAGCGTCCACAAAAGGTATATTTTACATGACTGTAATAAGGATGGGTGCTCATGAAGATGTGCACTGAATAACAAAATCAAGAGAGCATTGCTGTTAGCACCCCAGCTTTGCCAGGAACTGTCCAGATCTTGGACGGATCATGTTGCTGCTTCTTGGGCCTCAGTTTCCTTATATATGAGATTAGAGGCTGGATGTGGATGACCCCTGAATGCTAAAATCCTTTAACTCCTATCAGGATCTTGGAGACCAAGGTTGTAGTCTGTGCCTTGTGACCTTGAGCAAATCACTTCACTTTTCATGCCTATTTCCTCATCTGCAAAGTGGTCACAGGACTGGGCTGGTGTCCTCTGGGCTCATCTAGGTTGAGGACTGCCATGTAGCTTGAGGGGACACTGAAGGACAGCTTCAGACCTGGTTTCTGTAGTGGAAGGGAAAGTCAGGAGCTGAGAAGTTAGGATTGCACAGAACAGCCCCAAGGGCTGGGGAGGGGTGTGCTGGAGGTAGAGCCGAGGAGGACCGGAGGCTGGGACAAGGGGCTCTCTGAAGTGAGTAGAGCAGTGCCTCTAGAACTTTGATAGGAATCTTGTTCAAGTGCGAATTCTGAGCCAGTGGGACTGGAGCTGCGCTGATGCAGCAGGCCCGCGGATCACACTCTGGGTAGCAATAAGGAGTTTTCTTCCTTCCCCAGTTTAGCAGCTGGGCCTTTTAAAGAAGAATAGAAGCCGATCTCCTTCCCACTCATTCCCACTTCATGCCCCACCCCCAGGACCCCAAAGCAGGGGATGTTTTTGCCATTGCTTTCCCCCAGACTCACCCCCCAAAACACTCACACACACTTACTCTTTGATGCCCTGGCCTCCCCTGCCTCATCAATACTTCCATCACTGGCCTTCACTGCAAAAGTGATTTTGGGGGAAAGAATCTCACACCACGTTTTCCAGGCCCTTACTGTCTGGCAGTGACTGTCCCAGAGGAACGGGAAGTGAAAATGTCTACATTGTTGGAGAGCAGTGATGTCATGTCCAGCCTTTCCGACTTACATGTGCTCATTCCCCCTTCGTCCTGCAGGCTGGGGCTTCTGCTGCTCCCACCCCCACCTTGCCTCCGAAGAGGGTCCCCCACACCGTGTCCTCCCGTGTAACCTCTCCTCCACCCCAACACACACGCACCTGTGTGCCCACATACACTGCCACACACCCTCTAACCAGAGAATGCTGCCATCCTGCCTGCCTCCTTTTTCACACTGTGGCCCACAGGGCAAATGCTAATATCTGTACAGCATGCAGGGATAACTAGCTGAGGCTGCTACCAGGACACCCCTGGTTTCGGCACCCCCAGGCACTCCCCCCAGAGATCTAAAGGCATTCATACCTTCACACATCTGCAACCCATTCCCCATTCGCCCGCCAGTGTCCTGCAGGACTTGGAAAGCATTGCTTGGGCCAGAGCCCCCGTGCTTCCACCTCCTCTCTCCTCCCCTCCTTTCTAGGGAGGGAACGTGTACTCCAGGACAGTTTGTGTTTTCAGAGGGAATCTTTTCTCTCCCCATGTTTCCATGTAACTCTCTACAGCCAGTGCCAACCACCCCCCCTACCCTGACCCCAAAGGAAATACTACCTGAACAGCCTCCAGTGCAGAAACAATTCTGAGACTTCACTTGACTGACACAAATTAGAGTTTTGCTCTGGCCAGGATACATACCTAGATGTTCAGTCTCCTCCCTCTGCCCTGAGAGCTTATGCGTGGTGTAACATCCTTGTGCTTCATGGAAATGGCCCTCTCCTGGCTCTGATGGGAGAGGAGAGGGCCTGGCCTGGGAGAGTGAGTTATTATTCTTAGGTTCTAGAAAGAGGAAATGGGGGCTCTTAGAGGTCAAGTGACTGGTAAGCTTTCCTTTCAACCTAACAGCCTGAGATTT
Source organism: Suricata suricatta (assembly GCF_006229205.1). Taxonomy (NCBI): domain Eukaryota; kingdom Metazoa; phylum Chordata; class Mammalia; order Carnivora; family Herpestidae; genus Suricata; species Suricata suricatta. The sequence goes on from NC_043709.1 coordinate 98,569,921, forward strand.
CTGCACCAAAATAGAAATCCAGGTCCTCCATTACAGTTAACCTGGTAGAGAAATCTTAGAGTGATATTTTGTTCACCCTGAGGACTGAGTCTACAAATCTCATGCCTGGCTTATCTCCCTTTATTCTTCTTTGGGCAGCCTTCCCACATGCATGAAGCTGACTCACCGTTTCTCAGCTCAGACACCTTCGACAGCTCCCTGTTTCCTTTCACTGAGAGCCCAGTTTGCCTCCCATTATTCCCCCTGATCTGCTTATTCCTCTGTACCCTCAGCCCCTTCACGAGCACGCAGTACCTCTCAGGTATCATTCACAGTAATTAATAAGAGTTCAGCTCTCCTCCATGGTCAACTGGAAGTCCCCAAATGAAAGAAATCACGCAACATGTGTTGTACACACCTCAGTGTCCAGTGTTTTCATTCTTAGGGTTTTGTATGTGTTGGACATCATTTGGCATTTCATAAAAATGGAAGACAGTCTCTCATGGACAGTGCACCCATCCTCAGAATTTGCATGAGAGTTCAGAGGGCATGCTGCCCCCTTGTTGCCTACTAGAGGACTCTAGATTAATAGGACCTGATGTAGCAAATAGGACTGTTGGCCAAGCAAATAATAGCTGCCCAATACTTACTTGTCTGCTGAACTATAACTCTCCCTGTCTCCCAAACAGATTGCCCTGACGTTCTCCATTGTCTTTGGGGTCATTGTGTATCGCATCACAACTGCAGCGGCCTTGTCTCTCAACAAGGCCACACGCTCCAATGTTCGGGTGACGGTGACAGCCACAGCGGTCATCATCAACCTTGTGGTCATCCTCATCCTGGACGAGATCTATGGCGCCGTGGCCAAGTGGCTCACCAAAATCGGTACTGTGTTACCAGATCCCATGTCTGCTCTAGGACCCCTGGAACGAGATCGGGTCAATGCATGCAAGGTGTTTGGTGGTGGAGACTGAACATGAAGAAAGGAGCAGGGACAAGATGCTTTGTACAGTGCATTTCACTTGGAGAAATCAGGAAGTACCATAGTTCTGTACTTGCAGGGCCTGCCAGGGGCCTCCCCTCAGCAAGGAATCTTCCTCAGGGCATTCTCCATCAGTACTCTTCCAGCCCAAGTTCATTGCCTCACTGTCCCCAAAGAATCATTCATGGGGCCTCTTCTTTTTAGCCTAACCTAGAAGCGAGACAGGTTCAACTCTTCCTGTTACAAATTACAGAGTTTTAGTTTTCCTCATTTTCCCAGGAGTGTTTACGGAGTTGAGAAAGCTCTTGATACTTGAGCCCTGGAGGGTCTTATCTATCCCCATATTGCCGAGGCCAGAAAATCCACACATTCGCCACGTACTGAGCAGACTTCAAAGAGGCATATCAGACTTCTCAAGCTTCAAGCCTAGTGAGAAAAATGCGGTGGCCTCAGTATTCAGACGTGTCATTTGAGCCACAACCTGCTGTTGCCTGAGCACCACTTTTTGGCATTTGTGCTTATTAGACAGGGGAGAGCTGAGAACTGAGACCCTTTCCTCATGGTACTTATCCTGGGTGGCCTGGAGGCATGCACCTCTTTTCCTGGTTGATTCTGGGGACTGGGCTGTCAGCCTCTCACTAACCTCAGAAAAGTTGAATTAATGATTGGATATCTTTAATTCACTGACCAGTTAAAAGCTAGACACTCAATAGGATAACCCCCTCTTCAAGAGAGCATTCCCTGGAGGATCAGAGCATTCCAGAAAGGTTTCCCTAATTCCAGTTAAAGGAATTCTTTTAGTGCCTTTCCCTGGCAGGGCCTCTGTTCACAGTGGGCATTGACTTTTTGTCTCCATGTGGATATAGCCAAGGTACCATCTGGAATGGAGACTCTGCTCTCTTTAGGCATGTGCACATTTGTAAGTATTATCCATGTTCCTTCATAGGTTTCTTGAGAAAAGTCAACAGAGAATGTTGCTTCAGGGTGGTTAGTAAGATTCTATGGAAGCACTTAGGGGGAGCATCCCAGGGGCTCAGGGGGGCACTTCTGAATAAGGGCATCAAGTTGAATTGCTCACAGATAAGTGGTGTTCATGCAGGCAGGTGCAGAGGGAGAGGGGAGTAGGCAGGAGGAGAAGAGGTTCCCAGCAGAGGAAACAGAGTGAGAAATTGGCAGCGAAGGGAGAGATCAGACCCCTCAGGGTCAGAAAAGGCACAGGGGAGTGCGCGCAGGGACTAGGTTTGTACAATGGGCACAGCTTTGGTGCCAGGGGAGCAGAGGGGGCAGAGAGCTCAGCGTATGGAAGAAGGAAAACACAAAGTATGTGCAAGATGTGAGAAGAGCCCAGCCTGGTGATTCCTCTAGGGTCTGCAGCATGTCCAGGGCATAGTGGAGTGAGAAACTGGGCCCAGAGTATTGACCCAGACCTGATTTTTCTGTAGAAGACTTCGAATGCAAGGCTAGGTATGCTGATGATTTTCATAGACATTTTCAAATGTGATTTCAAACACAATGGAAAGTGTTTGCCAGAGTTCAAAGGGTCATCCAATAAAAAGTACCCATCTTTCAGCCCTGATCATTGAATATGCTGAAAAGTAAGCAAAGGCAGACAGGCAAAAGCCAAGATTTCACTTTTAAAGCTAAAATAGGCTACATGCGAGGAAGCAGCTTAACAGGAGAGCCCGATAGGCTTCGTAATATGGGACTACAGATGTCCCTCCCAGTGGCTGGCAACAGAGGACAGGGAAGCCAGGCAAGTCTTAGGACATGGAGATGCAGGGCACAGATCCTTTGCTCCCCAGAGGAAGGGCAGAGAGGGTGGGCAGACGAGGCATGCCAGTCTCACCTTCCAGACTAACCAATGAAATAAGTTTCTGTACCCCAAGAGGGAGAAGGATGAAGTCAGGGAAACAAGGTAGGGCATTACAACTAAGCACACTCCTTCCACATGGGGGAGCATCCGGAGTGGAAAGAAATATCCCCCATCCCCCTCAGTGGCTCTGATCCCACACAACTGGGGATTTTTTGAAGAATGCAACACGATTGGAGCTGTATGTTTGCAGGACATACAGAGGCAGGAAGGCCTAATGTAAAGGACATTAACGAGTGTGTGGGTAGGAAGTAGGGAAGAGAGGAACAGGAAATCGGTGGTGGTGCAGAAATGTCTTCCTACTTGCCTCTTTGCATTAATTTGTTTCACTTGTGTTCCATGGCTCTAGACAGTGGTAGGGCTAGAAGATAGAGCGTGGTCCACAGTGAGAACCTCGTTAACAAGGCTTTAGTGAGCACCTCCTCTGTACAATGTGGGGCAAACTCTCTTTGCATTGGGCTGTAAAACACTGTCTATATCTCCCTCACCCAAAACGTTCAGGCTCCTCCACACTGTGACATCAGTGGCCTGTGCTCTGGGAAGGAGATGAAATCCTAGCAAGTACCTTTTGTTCTTTGTGATAGCGATACTCATAATGCAGCTCTCAACTTAAAAGAGTTCTATTATCCCATTTTATCCTCATGAAAACTGTGTGGTCAGCAAGGAGAGTATTGTATCCTCATTTTACTATGGCTCAAACTCAGGTTCTCCCTCTGAACTGCAAATACCCTTTGTGCTCTGTCGATGTGAGTTTCTTACTGTCTGGTCCAAAGTGGTGTATTGGATCTCCACACAGGAACCCATGTGGGCCTCGTCCCAGGTTGCTGCTCTTGTGCTCCTGAGACTGGGTGTTCTCAGAGGGCTCTGACAGGCATTTCTGTATAGCGGAAGGGCCACTGAATTCGGGAGCCCAGTGGAAGGGACCTTTGAGTTCTGGGCATGACTTTTCTCCCTCCCATCCCCAGATATATGGCATTGGGCAAACAATGAGCTTTTCTGAAACAAATTTTATTAATCTTTCCTTCATCATTTACCTCCTTCCTGTCCACTGGTCAGGACTGTGTGGGGACTGTTGTCATAGCCTAAGGACTACTATGTCCTTGTCTTTAGCCTCTGTCTATGGGCCTCCAGCTTGGAAATCCCCATCCAGTCAGTCTTTCTCAAACTTTCTCCCTGAGCTGGGGTAGGGGAGCACCACTCCCATCAACCACCACAGACAGCTTCCTTTTGCCTTTGGGTCAGATATAAACTAGCATTCTAAGCTCTTACATGTGGGTTTCCCAGTCTTAGGGTAGATGAGACTATGCCAGGGTGATAAATCCATCTTAAAATCTCAGGTGCATAATTTGAAGTTGTTTTCTTGTTCTTGCTTGCTCATGTTCTGTGTCCAGAGCAGCAGGGCAGGGGTCTCTGCCTCACACGGCTGCTCAGGGATCCAGACTGATGGAAGCCACATGGACACCAGGGAGGCAGTGAAACACTCCAGTCTGGTAGGGCCTTCCCTCACTTCTGCTCGCAGCACGCTGGCTGGAAGCAGCCTAATTGTGAAGCAGTGGGAAGATACGTAGAGGTGTGTAGACATTCCATGGACAGTAAGGGTCTCTGCCGCTTGCCCCAGCCAGGCTACAAAGCCTTGGAGAACTGCTCCTCTATCTTACTTATCCTTTTATGCCTCCTATAATGCCTGCCTCACAGTAGACCTGTGAGTTTGCCAATGCAGTTGTTGGTTAAATATGTCTCTGCTTATGCATTCAAAAATTTTTTGGGGGGAAATGCCCATAGACTGGGCATCCTGTAAGCCACAGCAGAAGCTACCACAAGCATTTATGTGTTTGTTATTTTCTACTTTCAAAAGGATTTGTGGAAATGTTGAGACAAATAAGGTAAATGTGAAGTTGTCTTGATGGGACAGTCACTGAAAGATACAACAAAGCTATCAGAAGACTTGAAGTGTCCTTAATGGCAAAGAGTGTGCACATTAATCCACTCACCAAGGTGGCCGTGCACAGCAGGGGTAACCAGTGCACCTTCAGGCAGAGGTATGCTGCAGAGTCCCCCAGGCCTGTACGGGGACAAATAGCTGTGAATAAGGCACTGAATGAAATGAAGATTCTTCCAGGCTTAGGGGCTTCCTGTGCCATTCTCACACTGGCTTTAATACCCATCTGGCTTCTTGCCCCAGATCTCCTAATTGCTGAGGAGGCTGCAACTACTGCCTTGCTCACCAGGTGCAAACAGCTGGTGTAAACAACCCCAGCGGAGTTCCCAAGTGTTTCTTGCAGGACTGGGTGGTGAAGACTGATTTCTTGGGAGCATCTCCCAACAGGCCCAGACATCAGGCCCCTCTGAGGACCATTCTTGTCACAAGTACTTATGACAAAATCCAGAATGTGTTAAGAGTTGGCTCAGCAGTGGTAGATAATGATACTAGTTGTCTCCCTGGCTGCCATGGTAACAGTGGTCACAGGCTCAGGTGCAAGATACACTGTGAGCCACTGGCTGCATAGCAGTGGTGGGGCAGGGCCTGAGCTGAGACCTGGGCAGTGGGATGGGGGTGCTAGGGGAAAATGAAAGAAGCCTGGGGCCTTGGTGGCCAGAGCCCACTCTGCAAGGTAGGTAGCCCAGTTCAGCAAGTGTCAGTAATTAGTTTATGAGGATCCCAATGAGTGGATGCGACAGGACAGTCCCCAGTGATCTGTTCATTCCTGAAGGGGTCCCAGATGGTGGTTATAGGAAAGGGTTTGGTTCCTGGGATGGGAAACAAGCAAGAGCTGTGCAAGACATCAGGACCCAAGATTCCCAGGAAAAATCAGACCAGGCTCAGATGTCATGGGAAGCCAGGGTATGAGGCAAGGTGACAGGGGTCACCACATAGATGATCTCAAGGCATGCTTCAGTCCTAGCCTGTCCAGCTGCTATCACAGAATACCATGGAATTCAACAGCAGAAATGTGTTTCTCATATTCTCATAGTCTGAGATCAGGGTGCCAGGAGGGTTGGGGAAGGATCCTCTTGCAAGTCCTCTTGCTGCGTCTTCACATGGCAGAGGCACTAGAGGCCCCTCTGGAACCTCATTTACAAGGGCCCTCCCCTCTCATGGCTTGAGCACCTCCCAAGGGCTCCACCTCCAAATACCATCACACTGGGGATTAGGTTTTCAACATATGAATTCTGGGGGGACACAGACATGCAGACCATAGCAGCTTCCTCCTCAGGACACAGGGACAGATGGTGCCTTTGAGGCAGTGAGCTTCTGAGCCCACATGTGGGGAGCAGGATGTCCAGTGCTCCTGAAAACTGTAGGGTCTTCTCATGACCTGTGTAGGCATGGGTCAGGCTTGGCCTAGAAGGGGAGGCAGGGCTGTCAGCAGGCTTCTAGCCTGAAGAACCAAGATACCAGCAGCTTGTTTTTATCAGGATCATTCTCAATCTCTAGCTCTTCTGCCACTGCCTCCTCTTCCTCTCCCTTTCAAAACTGGATGCAGTGCTGGCTGTGTGTGGAGCCGTGCAGTTCACCCTTAACTCTGTGGTGAGTCTCTCCCACTTCGGTCCTAGCCTGTCCCATTTTTGAGTGTAGAAGACTGAGGCACGAGATAACAGCTAACAGGCCCGAGGTCATAGACTGGGAGGTGGTGAGTCAGGCCTCAATGCTAAGATGTGATGCTCTACTGTCTGGTAATATGTGGCGGTCCTTGTTCCTCAGGAAATGTTAGATGTGTGGAGTAAGCAAAAGAAAGTACACCAGAGGCCCCAGAAGGTTGAAAAGGCCCCCCCATGTGAGTGTCAGTGATAGGGGTCTCTGAGATGAGCAGGGAAAATTGGAGGGAGCAAGCTCCGAGCGCACTGTCACCTGCCTCCTAGGTCCACATGCATGAGGACACCTGCATACGTTTACAAACTATGGAGTCCCACACGCTTTATTAAATTTTTAAGAAAAGCTTATTTTCTAAGGAATTGAAATGCCTCAGTGTAAAATTGTATATCCAATTCTAAGATACTCTCTCAAAAAGCCAATATATCACTACTAAGGAGAAAAGAGAGGGAAGAAAGGAAAAAAAGGAGACGAATCTCACTACCAAAGGCTGCCAGGACATCAGAAATTCTTTAAAGAACATTTTGGACATACATGGATGGATCTAATTTTCCATCAAACGTGGACACCGTGTGTTTTCAGAGTTAGGGGGACGTGCTGGCTTTGTTGGCTCAAGCACGGGGGCAAGGGGAGTGGGCTTCACTGCAGACTGAGCCCGCTCAGGAACGTACCTCCATAGCAAGGATCAGCAAGGACATGGGTGGGGGCATGCAGCCAGGACCCATGCCTTCCCTGGGACAGTGTGGGGGGGGGGGGAGAGATCCTAGTGCTGGTAATTTGAAATCTGGCCTCAGAGTCAGGTCTGTGTGGTTGTACTTGAGCTCCTGACTCCCTGGGTGGCCTCAGGCAACTGGGGAGAAAGAGCCTCCTGCCTGCCCATCTGTGAGGCCAGGGGAAGGGTGTGGCAAGAGTGGATTCTGCCATTGTCTGAGGGCCCCCTTGGTGCTTCAGGCATGGAGTATTGTAAATGTTGTTTGGGAGGGACCAGGATCATGAGAGGCTGCTGCTAATAATAAAAAAGACCTGATTGTGGTTATAGCCCAAGTTCATGGAACAATTCATTCCAGTTATGAAACTATTATTAGGAGCATGCTACTTATAATAGTTTCATAGAACTGGCAAGAATTCCTTCCCAAACTTGCGCTGTAACTATGAACATATCTCTTTCCTTTTTCTAGTTAATTACTGAAGCAGTCATGACTCCTGTTAGCAGGAAGTCCGATATATTCCTCTCCCTTTCTTTGAGTTTCTAAGAACCCAGACTCAAGATTTAAGCCACAAGAAGAGAACAGAGTATGGTGGGCATTCTCTGTTTGCCTTGTTTTCTCTCCAGACCCCTTCCCCACCCTTCTCTGCCATATCCAGCATCCCTGAGGGCCTGCAGTTGGTGTAACCAGGCTCCCCTGTTCTGCCTTCAATAGGAAGCCATGGGAGAACAGAAGGAAGCATAGTTGGCAGGACGGATAATTGGGGGTAGTTCTCCCCTGCTTCTCCCTCATCTCTGACAAAACCACACTCTTTCTGGGGCGCCTGGGTGGCTCAGTTGGTTCAGTGTCCAACTCTTGGTTTTGGTTTAGGTCATGATCTCACAGTTCATGGGTTCAAGCCTGCATTAGGCTCTGTGCTGACAGTATGGAGCCTGCTTGAGATTCTCTCCCTCTCTCTCTGGCCCTCTTCTGCTCACTCATTCTCTCTCACTCTCGCTCTCTCTTGCTCTTTCACTCTCTCTCTCTCTCTCTCTCTCTCAAAATAAATAAACATTTAAAAAACTTAAAAACAACTTTACCCTTTCATAATTATAGCTTCTACAGGATGAATCCTCCCTCATGGCCCTTCTTGGGCTCCCATGACAACAATTGCTTCTCCTTGCCCCTTAACTGCTGTTAAGTACTACCTTTATTAGATTCACTTCCTTTGAACCAGATGAGGTGAGTTCTGCTTCCTCCTGGGATCTTGAGACACAGAGGCAGTCAGGCCAACATCCGTGTTTAAACAGGGAAGTCAAACCTGCAGTGTGACCAGCCCTTCTCTCTTTGCTGCACAGCTGTTGGATGCTGGTCCTGTCTCATCTGACAGAGGAGTCTGGGTCCTTGCTCAGAGGGCCCCTCTGGGTCGCGGGCCCTGGGCAGGCCATTGCTTTTCAGGGAGGATGATCCTCCCTTCTAGAGTGATCTCAGTTGAAGGACTGCAGCTGTCAGGGTCCCCTGCTTTCAGGACACTTGTCCAAGCCTCTACCCGCCATCTCCAGGATGGCATCCATCCCATAGACTCAGAACCAAGGACCCCATTCTCCCCTGGAAATCCACCAGAACATACAACTTGTCTTCTTAACCTTTCAAAACACAATAGACCTGATGCTACACCTTTGCATCTCCCTTAGAGAGAGGTTATCCTGGTGACCCAAATGATACCACCCTGACCTCTAAGAGGACTCTGTCAGGATTTTTTGGTAACTTGCAGGTACCTGTCTCACTAAAAAGGAGGCAGGAGTACAAATTAAATGTGTGCTAGAGTGCTTTGATACATAAAATAGTAAAAGCAAATATTGGAGCCCTTACTCTATGCTTGGTTCTTTGTAGACTTTATTTCCCTCAGACTCTATAAGAAATGTTTAAGGAAGGTCCCCTCTTAGGAGTTAAGACAGTGAGGCATGGAAAAGTAAATCTCTTATCTGGGAACACTGGGACAGAAAAGTCCTTTTGGCCCAAGGTCTTCCTGTGTTCTTCTGTTATAGCCTTGTGACTTGTGTCACAGAACACAGAAAAAGACCAGAAGCAGGTGTGTGCTCCACCTGGGGTTACAGCTTGCTCAAGGCTGTGTTTCCTTGAAGCTGGCCAGGTACTTTGAAGGATGGTTCACAGTTCATGCAGTGCTCCACCCTGCTGGGGGCATGACCCAGGGAGGATAGAAGCTCAGAGTCCAAGGACTCCATGTGTCCAACTTTGAGCTCTTAATTTTCCCTCCAAACCTGTTACTTCTCACCTACTTTTTTCCCTCTCAGGAAGTGGAATCATCAACCACTCAAATGCTCATACCAAAACCTAAGTGTTATCCTGGACCCCACCTCCCCCCCCCCAGTCTATCTATCACCTAGAGTCCAGTCTGTTAAGTATTGTCCATTCCACATTCAAATATACCCCAGCTCTGATCACAGTTCCTAGCTTCCATCTAACATTGGCCACCTCTTACCTGGACCGCTGTACACTCCTCATTTGTCTCTCTACTTCCACACTTGTCTCCCTCTCCGCACACACATCCACAACCCATCTTCTGTGATCTTTTTAAAATATAATCTCACTATATCCCTCCCCTGTGCAAAACCCAAGGTGACTTCTCATTGTGCTTCCAGTGAGATTTAAGTGCTTCCTGCGGCCTGTGGAGACCTGTTGACCCGCCCCTACCTTCCCCTCCAGGTCTACTGCCTAATAAATGCTTTCGTGTTGCTCAGAATGCTCCAGTCCTTGGGGTCTTTCCATTGCCTACACGTCTGCTGGTCTCTCCCATCTGCAGCCATCCCTGTGGTTTCCACCCATGGCTCCTTCCCAGCTCATTTGTGCTGCCTTCTGCCGCATCTGTGGGGCCTCAGCTGAGAGTCAGCTCCCCAGAGGTCCTTCTTTACCACTCTGACTAAAACAGTCTTCCTGCCCCGTTTTCTTCTCTTCATCTCCCTGCATTTTATCTTCAGTGCTCTCCAGAATAGTCTCGTTAATCTATGCCCCTTTTCTAGACTGTAAGCTCCACATGGCAGGGAGCTTATTGGTTTTGGCTACCACTGTATTCCCAGTGCCTGATGCCTGGCACATAATAGTCACTTGGTAAACATTTGTGGAACTAGAAAAGGATGAAAAATATAAAAGCATTCCCTCTGAGCTGCCTTCCCTGGAAAGGCATGAGGAGATGGGCTAAGGTGGAATGACTCCCTACCTACTCACTGGGCTTTTTCAGACCTGTGTGTATTTGTGAGATGACCCACTGGTGTTGTGGGAGTGTCTGTGGCCACAAACCAGGCACACTTACCTGTTTTCTCCCCGCTCCTATCATTGCCATGGAGACACAGTCTTCACTGTGTACTGATTACAATCACATGGGGGAATCCATGTCAAGTGCTCATATAGTGCCCAACACACAGGGGCCACTGAGCACGGGGTTCTCCTGATTGGCCCATAACAGTATTAATCGATCTCTCTCTCTTCCTCTCCCCCTTCCCAGATGCTCCCTTGCTATTTAGTCTCCTTTCTTCAAATGTTTTGTGGGGCTGTCACCTTGGGCTAGGCTGCTAGACAGCACAGCAGGTTTCACATCCCTTAGTCTGGGATCAAGAGTCATCTTCCTGACTCTAAGGGAGAGATCTTTTGCACTAAGAAATCCTCTAGGGTTCAGGCATATCTCAGGAGTGCCCATCCTTAATCTCCAGTCCTGGGGCTCTCCGCTCCCTTAGACAATGCTCTGGCTGTTTAATTACCCAACTGGCTGGCTTTCCTAAGGTGATTCCCTTCTGATGAACAAACAAGGCAACCGCATCACATTGGAGGCTGAGACACACTTACCTCTGCCCCTGCTCCCAAGACACACACACACACACACACACACACACACACACACACACACACACACACACACACCAGAAGGCCAGTGGTAGGGCTGCCAGAAAACATTGCTGTTTGCAGAAGCTGGATCTGCCCTGGGGTAGAGGTGGGGAGAGGAGCAGGCGCCTCTGCTTTCTGACTAAGCCACACAGGTTCAGGCCCTCATTCCTTCTGCCCAGAGCAGTACCAGGGCTGGTACTGCCTAAAATATACACTTGGACATCTCATTTCCTTTTGTCGCCATCATTCTATATCTGTTGGGTGGGTTGCTGGGGACTCCAGTTATGCTGAGCTGCTTTTCGAAAATTCAGGTTCTGCTGCTGGCATCCTCTTGCTGGCCATACTGTTTCCATATGATTAGGATGGCGCTCTGGGGACTCTGAATTCTGATCTGGCCCCCTGGGACTAACTTGAGCTTTCATACTAATTATTTTCCAAGGCAGTTTACAGCTGGTTCATTTGTACTCATATTTTTTCATGACACAGCGCTCTAGAGGTTTAACACTTGAGAGAAAGGGGGGCTGGGTAATGGCTCTGCACAGGAATTCCATGTGGTTGCCCTTCCTGGTCCTGGGTAGAGTCTACCCTCTTTTGCAAATCTGCTTCAACAAGTTGGGAGCAGGTGAAACCCTCTGATGGCCTCCAATCAACCCAGGGTGACTTTCTGGGGGATGTGGGGTTTCAGGCACATATAATGATGGAGTGGAATTGCCATCTCTCTACTCATCCTCTCTCTGTATTGACTCCATCCTTTACCTCTTCATAGCAATTGCAGTCTAAAGGCACTGTGTTTGGAGTTGTATGAAGCATGGGCTGGGCTTTTATCTCATGGTCTCAGATTCAGACCACTCCAGAGGTCTGTGTCTTATGAGGAGATCCTGCCCAGTGGCCTGCAGTACAGATTGTTCTGCTTGGCCTGAAGACATCATCCCATCCCATCCCAAGTGGACTCTGGGAAAACTCTTTCTATTTAAGTCATGTAGTCTCTATCATAGACAGATGAGGCTCCTAGTGTTGGCTGCTGAGACAGATCTAATAGTTCCACTGGAGCTTCAGGGCTTTGATACCCCCAACCCCCACCCTCACTTATCTCTGTCCCTAGGAGGTGTTCCCTGAAGGCTTCCTTCCCTAGAAAGCTCAGCAAAGCACATTAAGTGGCTGCAGAGCTTCTCTGAGGTGGGGGAATCCAGCTGATTTAGTGGCCTATCAAGTGGATTTGGATTGTTTATTGGAAATGCCCATTATTTATGGTGGCTCATGGCCCTGAAGGTGCAGGCAAAGGCTGTTTTCAGAAATAAAAGTAATAAATAATAACTAGGTCTGTGATTTATCAGTATGGAGGAAGGGACCTTCTCATTTCCAGTTGGAGTAAAGCATCCTGAAAAGATCGGATTCTCTTTCCTCAGAACTTGGAGGAAATTCCTGCAGGGATTGGGAGATCTGAGTACAAAGAGTTCAAAGGAGATTATAAAAGAAAATCAAAGACACGTGCCTCTCTGTTCCTCATTCTTAATCCCCTTCTAGCCACATTTACATGACAAGTTTTCCAAATTTTCAGCTCCTTAAACCTGATTACTTATTTTTTGGTGACATAAGTTTTCATTTTCTTATACCCAAAGTATTTTAAAAAGAGAGACAAGAAGTGGTTGTTATTGTTGAATTGGCTGCCATGGGTACACTGGGCAAAGACTCAAAATCTTACCAAAAACCTTTTGCTTCCTCCCTCCTCTCCCTCCCTCCCTCCCTTCTCCCTGTCCCCTTTCCCTCCTCTTTCCTCCCCTCTTCTCCTCTCTCCTCCTTTCATTTCCTCTCTCCTTCCATCCCTCTCTTTCCTTCCTCCTTCCCTCCCTCTTTCCTTCTTTCTTTCTTTTCTTCCCTCCTTCCTTCTGTCCTTCCTTCTTTCCCTTTTCCTCCTTCCTTCTCTCTGTGTCTCTCTCTCCCCTCTGTAACCCAGACACAACAGGGCACATGCCATCTGTTCATGACCTGTGGCCATCTTGAAGCAGGCTCAGTCCTTTGGCATATCCCTCTCCTAAAAACAAATCCAGGATTCTAGGAAAGCAGGTTTTAATGCATTTTTACTAAAGATTCTGTGGAGAGGCTACTGATGGGATTCCACTACAAATGACAGGGAAGTTAAAGAACATTTCTGCTGGGCACCTCTGCCCCTCCCCCATCACTTAACGTTTCTTCTTTGGCAGAGACCACCTCAGTTCTTGTCCCTCTCTGCCCCTCCTATGGCAAAGGCATGGCCCTGCATCTAACTCCAACACCCCCATCTCTTATCTTGTGGATAAGGTAGGGAAATTTAAATTGATTAAATTAAATTAAATTGAAATACAAATTAGACAGATCTGTCTTCTGGCTGTTACTTTCTTATGACTCCATACCCACAAACAGTGGTCCTTGAAATTTGACAGAGAACTTTTAGTAAATGATAAGTATTTTTTCACTATTCCAAATCATATTTTTTCATGTCATGTCATGTCATTCATTCATTCTTTCAATAAATATGCTTAAAAGAGTACATCTAGTGATAGCTGTGGCCCACCAAAAGGTGTATCTGACTGCTCATTGTAAAAAAGCCACCCAAACTATGCATGGTGAGATAGGGTGGGGCTGGGGAAATGAGGGTTAACAGCCTTAAGGGGGTTCACATTTATGAGAGTTTTTTTAAAGCTTTATTTTTTTTATTTAGAGAGAGAGAGAGAGAGATGGAGCACAAACCAGGGAGGGGCACAGAGGGAGACACACACACAGAATTTGAAGCAGGCTCCAGGCTCTGAGCTGTCAGCACAGAGCCCAACATGGTACTTGAACCCATGAACCATGAAATCATGACCTGAGCTAAAGCCAGATGCTTAACTGACTGAGCCACCCAGGCACCCTTATGGTTATGAGATCTAAAAATGGAAAGTGATCTTAGAAATTGATGGTAAGCATTTCCTGGGCCTCAGCATTTTTTCCTTTTGTCAAGGAGAATAAGAATCAGACTGAAGAAAGGGATTGAATCTTGAGCTCAGGGAAGACTTGAGAAGCATAAATCAAAGAAGCCTCTTTGTTGGCATAATTTGTAGCAGGGAGGGAAGAGGCCTTAGGTTTAACTATCTGAAGGGTTTTGCTGATGTACATAAACTAAAAAGGAAATAGCTGAGGCAGTGTTCACTGTCAATTGTGAGCACAGATCATTATCCAAACACTTACTGGGCAAGGCAGTGTGGGACTGGCCTGAACCTCTGTCTCATGGGCTGTGCCGTGTCCCTCCAGGCATGGCAGGAAGAAGAAGACCACCAAGCCATCTGACAGTCGAGGGATAGCACAATAGACTCTTCCAACTTCATCACCTATAAAATTAGGACAGTGTCTCCAGATTCCATGGCAATGTTTATTTCTATAGTTGTCTGGAGGACCTCTGGAAGCTTGGGTAGTGGACTTTGGAGGTGAGGACAGGAGCTGTTTTGATTAGATTTTTCAGCTACATGCTGGCGGGATCACCTCCTCACTATCCTCACCATCAATTGGTAGGAAGTGCTCATTAATCAACATGGAAATGGTGCCCAGAACCTTCAGGGCTAAGACATGTGCACAAACACCTGACCACAGATGGTCCAACTGTGCTGCAGAACGCAGGGCTGCCGGGTTGGAGGAGGTTATGCAAGAAGAGAATGAACACTGTTTAGTACAACAGGAACTATCCTTTATTGAGGTCTGTTACTTGCCAACCACTAGGCTGAGGGCTTTCTAAGCATCCTGTGCTGTCTTCAGGGTAGCCTTGCCAGGCGGATGTCATTATCCTTTTTATAGAAATTCAGACCTCTAATTATGCTCTGCATTTGAAGTCAGGTGTGTCTGATGTGAAAATCTGCCCCTGCAGCCATCTCTGGAGTAAAACAAGCAAATAGTCACTCCCCTCAACACACAGCCGAGCCCAGAATAGTATGACTGGATGCTCTATAGATTTGACATAGTCTGCCAAGGCCTCTAGGACTGTTTGTGAGCATAAGCAAACTAAAGTAGGCTTCAGGATGATGGGGCACTTGGAGAATGAGCCGGTTTTTAGTGTTCCTGGCTGCCTAGGGATGATGTCATGTTATTTTAGGGTTCTTGGGGGCTAGAACACGACTAGACAATGAGTAGTCTTCATTCTGGTGTCATGCAATTGGTGTTCAATGAGTGTGGACTGAACAGTCACAAATATTTCCTAGGTATATATCATGTTAGGCTATGGGTGGAGGGTGGGGAGGTGAGAGAAGGTGTGTGATGTAAACAGCAATCAAAGATCTTAATTGCACAGCATGATAGAATGAAATTGTCTTTGGAGAAAGGCAGATATGAGTTCAAATCTTAACTCTTACATAACCCAAAGAACTAGCGTGGCTGTGTCATCTTGAGCAAGGCTCTAACCTCTCTGGATCTTAGCTGCCTTTATTTCTAACAGTGAGATGCCCTACCCTTTGATGCAAGTAGGTAAGGATGAAATGAGATGGCAGATGTATGCACCTGGGGGCGGAGCCACCTGTGGGGCAGCTTGGAGCAGACACTCCTGCATAGCGCACACTCCCTTTGGCCACCCAAGGGGTCACTGCAGCTCTCTGCCTGCAGGTGTCCTCTGGTTGTGAGCATTCTTAGCCCATGCATAGGACAAGGTGGCAGTGCTAGGGAGTCAAGTGCAATAGTAACCTTCAACCAGTGAGGGACTCCACATGCTCTCACCCCTCAGGGTAATAATTCTGAGGGGAGTTTCACAGTCTCTACGAAGACCTCCCAGTGGCACTGAGTCCTGGTAGCCTGCAACATTAAATTGTTAATGAACACATCCATGCTGCCTTCCCCACTCCTGTTTTACTATCCCAACACTTCCTGGGAGCACTTCCCTAGTAAACCACTTACTTTTATTTTTTTATTTTTTTAAAATATTTTATTGTCAAATTGATTTCCATACAATACCAGTGCTCTTCCCCACAAGTGCCCTCCTCCATCACCACCACCTCTTTTCCCCTCTCCCCCTTTCCCTTCAACTCTCAGTTCATTTTCAGCATTCAATAGTCTCTCAAGTTTTGCATCCCTCTCTCTCCCCAACTCTGTTTCCCTCTTCCCCTCCCCCTGGTCCTCCATTAGGTTTCTCCTGTTTTCCTGTTAGACCTATGAGTGCAAACATATGGTTTCTGCCCTTCTATGCCTGGCTTATTTCGCTTAGCATGACACCCTCAAGGTCCATCCACTTTCCGACAAATGGCCATATGTCATTCTTTCTCATTGCCATGTAGTACTCCATTGCATATATATACCACATCTTCTTGATCTACTCATCAGGTGATGGACATTTAGGCTCTTTCCATGTTTTGGCTATTGTTGACAGCGTTGCTATGAATACTGGGGTACATGTGCTCCTATGCATCAGCATTTCTGTATCTCTTGGGTAAATCCCTAGCAGGGCTATTGCTGGGTCATAAGGGAGTTCTATGGATAGTTTTTTGAGGAACCTCCACACTGTTTTCCAGAGCGGCTGCACCAGTGTACATTGCCACCAACAGTGTAGGAGGGTGCCCGTCTCTCCACACCC
>NC_043709.1:98586592-98689794 GCF_006229205.1 Suricata suricatta
CCATTTCTTCACTGGGTTATTTGTTTTGTGGGTGTGAAGTTTGGTGAGTTCCTTGTAGATTTTAGATACTAGCCCTTTATCTGATATGTCATTTGCAACTATCTTTTCCCATTCTGTCAGTTGTCTATTAGTTTTCTTGATTGTTTCCTTTGCAGTGCAGAAGCTTTTTATCTTGATGAAGTCCCAAGAGTTCAGTTTTGCTTTCATTTCCTTTGCCTTTGGGGATGTATCGAGTAGGAAATTGCTGCGGTGGAGGTCTAGGAGGTTTTTTCCTACTTTCTCCTTGAGGGTTTTGATGGTTTCCTGTCTCACATTCAGGTCCTTCAGCCATTTTGAGTTCATTTTTGTGTATGGTGTAAGAAAGTGGTCTAGTTTCATTCTTCTGCATGTTGCTGTCCAGTTCTCCTAGCACCACCTGCTAAAGAGGCAGTCTTTTTTCCATCGAATACTCTTTCCTGCTGTTTTGACATAGTGCTGGAAGTCCTAGCATCAGCAATCAGACAACAAAAAGAAATAAAAGGCATCAGAATTGTCAAAGAAGAAGTCAAACTTTCACTTTTTGCAGATGACATGATACTCTACATGGAAAACCACTTACTTTTAAACTACTTACTTCTTGACACAGTAGGCAACCTCAAGTAAGACAGGAGATCAATGAAAGCTACTATTGTGATTTTCAAAGGGCATGGATGTGGGTAATTAATATAGAGACATATAAAATTATAAAATACTGTAGGAGAAAAAGAGATTGCTACCCTCTGACATCATTTGGGAAAGAGATCATAGGCAACATTTGATTTGAATGTTAAAGGATATGAAGGATTTATGCATGAAGGGAGGGGTAGGGAAGGGAATTCCAGAGGAAGGAACAGTTTTGTGTCCACTTTTCCACAGATTCCAACAAAAGCTATGTGTGAGTCAGGTGGGCAGACATTTCAGGTGGGTCTGTACATCAGCCTCATCAGGAGGCACAGAACCTCCTGGCTGGCATGGTCCTGGTACTTTGGCTTTGTGCTTAGCACACTTTCAAGTGATACTTATCAGTGCACATGATGCAGGGGTAGTGCTTTCTTTCTGCTCCTGAAATGTGGCCTCATGACTTCCTATCTTTGAAGTCATTTGTCACAGTCTGTGAAATCCCCATCAAACACTCTGCCCAGTTGTCCACCAACCATCCCATGGGTCTCGGGTCTTCCAAAGGCATCAATGAGGTGTATCCAGAGAGCATACAGACGCAGGCTGTCCTGCTACAAATGAAGGAGACAACAAAGAACAATGTCATGGTGCCCCAGACAAGTCTTTGCTTTCTATTGACTGTAGTTCATTGGTTAAAAAGCCTTTTTCGTCAGGGACTTTTGTTCAGATAAAATGTTATAGAAACAGCAATGACACAGGGAAAAGCTAAATGCCCCTTGTTGAAGAGAGAGTGGTTGAAGAAGGTTCTCCAAGCTCAGATCCCTCTTAGAGGGGTACGGTAAGAAACGATTGCTGGAGTGAATAAGAGGAGGGAAGTGGAAGGAGAAAGGTGATGATTATATGTACCCTTGCCCTCCTATAGCCTCATAGTACCAGGTAAACTACTCGGGACCTCCCAGATAAATTCAGTTCTACTGTGCCAGAGAGACCGGTCTCTTGGTTTCTACCCTGAAGCAGTAAGAGCTGAGAGACAATGGCTCATGTAATACTCTAATGAAAACTCTGAAGAGGTGAAAACTGCCTCTCAGTCTTAGCAGCTTTGCTCTTATCTTTCAGAGGTTCCAAAAACAGAACAGACTTTTGAAGAACGCCTGATACTCAAAGCTTTCTTGCTAAAGTTTGTCAATGCCTACTCGCCTATCTTCTATGTGGCCTTTTTCAAGGGGAGGTGAGTATAATGGTGTCACATGTGGCCACTTGTCATGAAGACTGTGGTCCCTGCTAGAGTTAGCTTGTTCCTCCTGCCCATTCAGGCCTTCAGTCTTCTTACCCACTTCTGTTCCGACCTTGTCATTCCTGAAGCAATGGCATTAGTACCACATCATTTTGGATTAGAATCTTCAGATTCAGGTAACTGTAATAATTTGACCCTGGCCCCCAGAGGGTGAGTCTTAGAATAATCTGTGCCTTCCAACTTTGAGAGTGAGGTAGTAAGGAATTTCAGATCTAGCAAGGGGCCTGGAGGTCTTATAATGCAGTTCTGACACTATCTACCCTGAGTTAGCACAGACTTCATGGAGTAAGGGCATGGTCTTCCACGAGACTGCCCTCACTCCGGGCACTAGCTGCAGACCCTGGGGTTCCTATGCCACTCATGATTCGGACCCACTGGCTAAAACCACTAATTCCTCGGCTTGATAATTCTCTAAAATGACTTACAGAACTCATATTTATGTGCTATATTTAAATTTACAGTTTTATTGTAGAAAGGATGTACAAATCCAAACCAGCAAATGGGAGAGACACATAAGGGTGAGATTTAGGAAGGTCCTAAACAGAAGCTTCCGTGTCCTCAAGATGGATTAGTTTCCTGGCACATTGATGTGTACCACCAATCAGGAAGCTCGTCTAAGCCTCAGTGGCTAGAATTTGTAAGGTTGCAGTATGTAGGTAGGTATGATTGGTTGAATCATTCACCATGTCACTGAGCTCAACCTCCAGCCCTCCTCCCCTCCCTTGAGGTTAAGCTGCTATTACATGGATCAAAGGTCCAACCCTCTCATCACATAGTTGGTTTTTCTGGAACAGCCTCCCGCATCCTGAGTGATCTCTTTAGCATAAATTTAGGTATAGTCCCAAGAGCCTACCATGAATAACAAAGAGACTCCAATTGAGAAATTCAGGGGATTTAGAGGTTTCCCAAGAGCAAACAATAAAGGCCAAATTCTTTATTATACAACCTGTCTAGATGTAAAATCACTTCTGATGACTATTTTTCATGGTCAGATCACTTGGCTACCTATAAGGAGTTTTCCCAGTACGGATTAACTTTGTCAGGCAGGCATCGATAGCAAGAACTGTTCTTGTACATATTTGATAGTTTCTTATAAATGTGTTTTTGACCCAAATCACAGCCTCCTTCCTGGGATCTCTGGTCTATTGAAAGGTATGGCCTTGTCAACAGCACACTGCAGTAGTGCCATTAAAAGAAGTGTTAAGAAAGTGATGGGGAAATACTTAATTGTGGACAGAGACAGTAAAAAGACTTCATGGAGAAGGAAAGATTTGAGCTGAGCCTTAAATAGATGGGTAGGATTTCAACAGGTGGAGGAAGGGCTGACATTGCAAGTGAGAAGGAATCCTCTAATTACCTGTCTGGTTCCATGATTGGCTTTGACCTCTCTGCTTCCCTCTCCCCACTTCTTATCCTCTTGTCCCCCAGTAAAATAGACCCTACTTGGAAGAAGCATGAGGCAGGCTGTCTCCATTACTTCAGATACTTTGAGTAAGAAGTCTTGATTTTTCTTTATGGATCCCAGGAATCTGTACTTGCAACTTTGGCCTGTCTGCCCATTCATTTCCTGGGATATCAAAGGCTCTCACCGTGGAGCTGCAATCAGAACTCAATTCTTGGCATTAGTTGGGGGAAGTAGGTACACAGATAGTACACTTAGAGATCATGCAGATCTTGTCACACATGCACACCCACACACGTGACCTTCCCAGCCTTGGACCCTGTCCCCTCGAACCCTGGGTGGTACAGGTGATTGCCCTGGGTGATTTAGCCCCCATGCTGGCCAGTACTTTCAAGGAGGATGCTGGGAGGTGGCTGTTCCACTCAGAAGGCCATACCTATAAGCAGCCCTGCCTTTCTCCTTCCCTAACTCTTCCATACTTGTGCATTTCAGGTTCGTGGGCAGACCTGGAAGTTATGTCTATGTGTTTGATGGCTACCGCATGGAAGAGGCAAGTATAGCCACCGGTGTTCTGTGGCTAGCTGGTAGTTTGTCAGTGCACCCTCAGCCCCAGCCTTATCCTTCCCTTATGTCAGCGTGCTTTACTTCTCACCCTCGCTTCTGTGAGCTCCCCTTGGTCTTAACCACACCTTCCGTTATCTTCTCTTCTGGGCAGTGTGCTCCTGGAGGCTGCCTCATGGAGCTCTGCATTCAGCTCAGCATCATCATGTTGGGGAAGCAGCTGATCCAGAACAACATCTTTGAGATCGGAGTCCCGTATGTAATGAAGTCTTCTTACCTCCTCACTTGCCACCAGGACCTAACCCAGCAGGGCCAGACTGTCAGCAGGATGTCCCCTGCCTTCTTCCCTCAAAGAGCCTGGTTATTTACTCCTCTGCCCACTTGCCAATAATTTTTCCCATGAGGTAGGGCCCCTTCCACAAGGCTTGTCTGTCTATCTGATTGGGAGGCTTGAGGCTCAGAAAGATTAAATACTTGCTTAAGTAACGTAATGACTAAGTGGCAAAGCCAGGAATCAGGTATCTCAGACCTCAAAGTGTAAAATATTTTTAATGCTTGCTGTCCTCCCACTGAATAAGTAACATAGACTTTCATTATGATGGGTAGAAATGAATATGAAAGGGGGGAAATACTATGTAATGCTTTAGACACATGTCTAAGAAACTATGGAGTATGTGGTCTTAGAGGGGGCACGGATGCAGAACTGGTGAAGCTAAGGCTGGATTTCATGTGGATCTTCTCTCTCCTCCCATATGGTTTTATACAAATTTCATAGAAGGACTTTTTTCCCCTTAAGTATTGCATTGAGATCAACTTGAAAATAAACACAGACTTGTAGGCACTGGATCTAAAAGAAAAGAAAATGCAATAAGTGAAAATTTACCTTCAGATCAATGAAACATGTAAACCCTCCCCACCCTCACCCCAGCTGCCGCTGCTCCCACCACCACCAGTGTTCTCATACCATTACTTAGGCTGAATGCTCAGGGTGTTTTTCTGCACTCACACTGACACCATCTCAGGTGGGTGTTTTTCTTGGAGGAGGATTGGCAAGAATGTTGTAGCCTGGGCATCTTGTTTCACCTCTCTGCTACACCCAGCCTCTAGTCAGCAGTCGGGAAATCATCAATGTTGAGAAACCCAGCCCTCTGAAACTGTGCCCATCCCCAGCTTCCTGATTGACAGTCATTCAGTGATAATCAAGCAAAGCTGGTAAGACACATGGTCACTGTTCCCTAGGAGCTTACCATCTCAGAGATCACATTTGTTCTGGGTAAACATCCAGAAAATATACAGACCAAGAAAAGATGTACCACAGCCACATCTGGCTCCTTTGAAGCTAAAAGATGAGCCCCTCCACTGCTGCTACAAAGGAAAGTCTCATTCTCCTTCAAACATCTGGGGAAGACACTTGTCCTTCCACTGTATCATTATTCTGCTCTGGATAGAATTGTACACAGCTTGCAGGCATGAGATTTATTCATGCCTGAACATCTGCTCTACCACTTAGACCATTTACCCTGGACCAGAGGCCTTTTGTAGATAGAAGAGGGGCAAGAGCTCAGGCATATGTTTGGACAGTATATTGGCGTGTCCCCCACCCAGCAACTCCATCAGCTCCGTAACAGATGAAATTAACACACGGCTGTTTGCCTCAAAGGCTAAATGTTCTCATTTATGCTTGATATGTGTTTAATATGCCACGCTTTAATTGATGGCAATTGCAGTGACTCATGAAGCTGAGGGCAAATTGCTTCTCTAAGTCTTGCTGTCCTCATCTCCTGATGACAATGATGGCATTAGAATCATCTCCAAGGTGTTCTCATTTCAGCTGTGACATTTTGTGAACCTTTCCTCTATTCAGTAGAACTGAGCACTGCTGCTTCCAAATGCAAGTCACTTGTGTTTCAAAAGATTGTTCCTCATTTCAGTTTCTAGTCCGTGAAAGGACACATACAACATACCTATGTAGTTCATTATAATATACATATGAACTATATATGATATATAGTTAACTATAACAGTAAATATATAGTTAATCCCTGAGAATATAGAGCAGAAATCCTTTTACCAAGACCTAGAGTCTTTTGTCTCCAGAGTTCCTTGTAGTTTTACAGGTTGTATTTTGAGTTCAGTTACATGAAATCATTATGATGATGATTATTGGATGTTCCACTCCTTATTCAGAACCCACTCTCAATAAATTAGACCCTGTCCAATCCAGAGTTCAAGTACCTGGCACTATCTTTATATGTATGACACAATTGAGAAACATGAAATAAGCAAGAAAATAAAAAGGAGTCTTTCCTAGTCAAAAGAGAGAAGACAGTTGAACCTGACAATGAGGAAGAAGAGGTATAAATGATAAGACTTAGACCCAGTGGTCTTGAAATCTTTGGAGGAGGTAGCACATTTCAGTAAGATATAGATTGTCCAACAGATCTGGGTTTAAATTGAGCCAGTATAATATACTCACTGTGTGACCTTGTTAAAGTTATTCTAGAAAGATTTCCATGCAACCTGGCTTATGTAAAAATAAAGATTGGATAAATGTCCCACTGTCTAGAAAATAGAGCATATGAAATACAAGAAAGGAAGAACTGTTCTTAGGGGTCCCAGGCAGCCAAGGTGTTATTGAACATCATTGGCTTTATGTTTATTAAGTGACACTTTGTGAGTGTTGCAAGCCCAAGAGTGAAATTGAAAAGACCATGTCAAGAGCACTGTTTTTCTCTTTTGTTCAGGGCCTGATGGCCTTTGGCTCATGTACCTTCAGAGCCTACATCAAATTCTTTCCCCAAGGGAGATAAATATTAATCTTAGAGGGCCAATTTGATTTTTAAAAACAGAAGCAAGTCTGAGGAGTTAGGTAGGTGGTTACACTAGTTAAGAATACTTGAGATTATGAAAAAAACCAGGAGATTATACAGTTAAAAGATGTTTATCATCTACGTCTGAAAGCAGTTTTCTCAGATTCTTCCAAAGAAAGTTTTAAAATATTAGAGACTATCTAAATGACCTGTATCAGTAAGACAGGTAGTCAGTTATCTTTCTCCCTGAGGGTGAAGGCTGAAACATTCTTATTAGATTCTGTGTGTGTGTGTGTCTTACAAAAATACCATAACCACAATTTTAATGCCCTTGAGAATCTTATATAGTCCAGTAGGCTTCTTGTAGAACATTGTTTCCCAATCTTCAGTGATTTATGAACTAACCTTAAAATTTTTTTGTCTCCATAACTACCTAAGTGGCTATTAGATATTAATTTCCTCTAAACCGACTCATTTTTTATTTAAATTCATAACATTTCTGAAAATGGAAAATGTACACTATTAGCTACTGTGAACAGCAAATCACAGTAGGAAGAAATGCAATCAAAAGTAAACATTATTAAACAACCAATGACATTAGCCTAAGGTCTGCATTCTCTTTGTTCTAAAGGAAGCTGCACAGCCTCTGGGGAGTTGTTAAAGACATGCCAGCAGCAGGCTGGGGTTTTCTCCTTGACCACCATCAGAAGGGCTAAACGGGAGCAGGAAAGGAAAGAACACTCCCAGATGCTCTAATGAGATGAGGGCCAAGGGTAGAGACCTCCAAAGGTGTCAAATGATCTGCTGGTGGATGTGACTGTTGCTTGGGAAACGTTGCTTTAGAGCAATATTATCACTTCTTAATCCCACAGGCTTCCACAAGGTTGGCACAGACACCAGGCATGTCCATGGACACTGTACAGCTGCCCTTGGGACCTGGATAAGCTCCACCAGCTCTCTCAGACACTCCTTTGCTGCCCCTAAATCTGGCAGATGTCCCAGACAGGACGGTGCAGAAGCCCAGCTCTGTCCAGGCACCTTCCACCAGACGGCAGCAGTCCCACCTTGGCTAGGTCTGATTCAGAGACCTTGGGGATAGAAACACAAAGTGCTTCAAAGGGTGGCCATAAAACTGGGGGCACTATGTTCCTTAAAGGCAGCTCTGTGACTAACTGAGGACATGATAATAAATAAAACTGGGTTGCATGATCTGGCCTTGAACTATCCCCACTCAGCAACCCCAGGCTCCTGGGGCCTGACACAGTTGTGACAGATGCTTTCCAGAGAGGAACTGGATGGTTTTAAACATTACAGGCCCCAGAACAATGCTCATCGACAGCTCCATCTGAGATGACTTCAGACATGGTGGGCGGTATGGCAGAATCTGATCTTGTGCTATTTATTACCTGAGTCCCCTATCAGGGGTTTCCATTCCCTCCCTGCTGCCCCCCACACCTCACCTTTTCCCATATGTGTTTGTGCAAAATAGACTTTGGATACGAATCAATTGGTGCTCCTAAAATGTGCCATTCTCCCTACAATTTTACCTCAAACTTAGCTCTAGTCTTTCTTGAAGGAAAGTTGGAAATGGGCTTTTTATCATTCAGAAAGATGGATTTTTCTAAATAAAAAGTGAAAATGCTACCTTTTCCAAATGCCAATTTTCTCCTGGGTGAAGGCAGAGCAAATAGATCAATAATTCCACCAGCAAAATGTAGACACCCCCACCCTTCCCTATTCTTACAAAAACACCAGTTCACATCCCCAAATAGTTGTAATATACCCTGGACACAGCCAGTAAGATTCTATAAACTTTGTGCTTTTTTTTTCCAGTAAATGTGATAAATATTACATTTCAGGACATAAAACAGTCTCTCTTTAAAGCCATCACAAGGCAAAGGAGGTCTGTGTTCTCAAAGACAATGGAATCTGGCCATGAATCAGAAGTTTAAGGAACAAATTTGAACCTTGTCAGGTGTCAAGGAAAGGAATACATAGTTCGGAGGTTGCTTTTTTGTCTTGTTTGGCCCATTTAGGGCTCGGTTCTGCCTTCTCTAATGAGGCTTGAGGCATGCAGAGCTGCCTGGGGCCCAGATGCCTGCGGCCGGAAGGCTTAAGGTGTGACAGACAATCACCATGGTCTTGGGGGGAGCCTGTGGGGCACAAGCAAAGGAAAGGCTCTGAGACTTCCGGACAGTTTCTCAGACCTGTCATTAAAAAGGGACAGAAAAATAGCAAAGCAGATGAAAAGGACAAGAGGGTAACATCAAAGGAGTTATTTTAATGAGTGAGTGCATCATAGGGTCGGAATCATAATCTGAAGTTTTCCAAATAGCCCATCAGTATATTATACAATTTGCAAGATTCCTGTTAAATCCTCTTCTTGAGGGACTTTCTTTATTAATTTTTTTAATGGTCACTGAGATTCTCAGGAGGGGAACTTCTGGGAAGGAGGGGTTCATAAGAATTATTTGTGGGTTGCTTTTCCCCTCATCATCTTTGACATGCCCACAGTGTATTACACAGTAACTGCAGAGCCCTTCCTGAAGCTCCCCTTCTGTCTTTCCCTTCTTTGCTTAATGGTCTTGCATTTGGCCTTCTGTTCCTGTGACTGCTGCTTTCTTGGCCTTGGAAGGCTCCCCATCCCTGAACTGTTGGTATTCCTTTCCTGTGCTCCATCCACAGGTGGGACACATTGCTATGGTTTTGGTTGCTCTCTCCAGGATGATTCTTGTTATTGTTAACTTCCACCAAAATCTGTTTTCAGGGTTCTAGACCCATGTATAAAATGCTTACTGGATATCCCTATGTACTTATTCCATGGGATCCTCTGCCTCGACATGCCCACCTCCCCCTCATCAAAGCAACCTCTTCTCTAGTGTTTCTTGTCTAAGCAAACTGAACCGTCATCCACACACATGCCCGAAGACCCTAGAACGGTCCTTGGTTCCTTTCCTTCCTACATACAGGTCACCACCAGCTTCCTAACTCTGCTTCCTTGAGCCTGTCTCAATCTGCCTCCTCTTCCTCATGTCCACTGCAATCACCCTGGACTCTGCTGCCATAATCTGTCACTTGGACCACTGCTTAAATGGCCAACAAGGCTTTCCATGCTGTGAACCTGCACTGCCTTTTTGCTCTTCTCTTTCCTCACTTTTCCTTTCTTACTCTGTGCTCCGAGCATGTGGAGCTCCATTTAGTCCCTTCTCTGAGCCATTCTCATATTTTTCTTTGACTACTGCACAGATGATCTCTGCCTAGAACACATCTTCACCCATCATGCCACTCTCCCTTTCCTATGCTTCTGCTATCTTTTATCATTTAGTTGGCTTGTGCATCTCTTCCTCAGGGAAAATATCCCCTACTTTATGTCAGGTTAGATTTATTTGTTTCATGCTGTCATAATTACCTAAATTTCTCCCTTCATGATACTCACCACATGTTATTGGTAGTACTTAAATGTTCACTTTTACAGCTAGATGGCCTTATTTAACACATCAGATATCTTGTTTTTTTCTTGGAGACCATCCTCTGGGAATCCTCATTCTCCTGTTTAAACTGAAACTGTTCACTGAACCTTCTATATAGCTGTCAATCCCAATTAGATCTGACACTTCCTTTTTCTGTGAATTTCTTGTATGCTGGACTCCATTGTTACCTTTCTTGTTTTATATTATTGGTTGGTAAAATTCATCCTTCAGGGATTTCATGAGAGTGGATGCCTGGATATCCTTTTAAAAACCTTGTTTTCAAAGGCATGCTTTACATTTCTTTCTTCTGCCTTTGCATTTGATGTATGCTTTGGCTGGGTATAAAATCCCTTGCTAAATAAATCATTTGCCTTCTCAATATTAATAAATTCTCTGGGGCTTCTTAATGTCAAGGGCTGATGTTCAGAATTTTAATATCTTTTTGTTCCAAATACTTTTTAGAGACTCTCTTTGTCTCTCTGGTCATGGAAGCTTTTACAATCATGTTCATAATTCCTAGAGTTGTGAAATCTCATGATGATGGGCTTTAGTGAAAGTCCTCTTTTTCATCATTATGCTGGGTTGGTCCTTCTAATCAGAAAACATACATCTTTCAGCTCTGGAACATTTTCTTGTATTTCTTTATGCTTTCCTCATCGTTTTCTCTGTCTTCCCCTTATGATTAAATTTTGGAGTTGCTAAACTAATTAGTTTTCTTTTCTTTTTTATTGTCTAATTGTCTTTTCTATTTTTTTGTGAGTTTATTGATTTTTTTACTTCCTATCATTTTATTGGACTTATTTAAGATCTAGAATTTCCTGAGTTCATTTTTTCCTTTGAATAACCTTTTTGATCATGCTGATGTTGGAGAAGTAGTAGTCAGTCACCAGGACAATGTGGGTGGACAGAGATGCTAGGGCCTACTGTTCCTCATTAAGTAGTGCCTTGACCAATCACTGTTGCCTGCCTTTGGTAATACTTAATGCCTAAAACTCCTGAATCCTTCTGAGGTTCCAGCAAGCGAGGGCTTGCCTTTTTTCTGCTAACCCCCTTATCCACTGTGTGTCTCCCAAGATATTTATTAACATCACTTATACACTGCTGTACTCATGACTGTTTTCTTTACGCTTGTGGTTTTGTACATTTTAAAATTCATTCATTGTCATTTTAGTAGCATTTCAGAAGGGAAAAGAGATATATACATGTGCTCATTTTTCCATATTTAATTAATCAATCTGAGTTCTGATTCTGGACCTCCCTTCCTCCATTATTTTCTCCTTCTCTCCTTTTCCTTTTTTCTTTTTTCTTTTCTTTTCTCTCTCCCCCCTTTTTTTTTCACCTCTCCTTTTGCCCTGACATTCATAATCTTTAGGCTTCACCTAGATTTTTCTCAGTGTCTTATTATCACAGAATTCTTGCTTGCTCTTTTATTACAAAATATTATAGTTTACTGTTGCCTCTGTGGATCTCAACTCATTCTTTAAATCCTTCTGTGATAGTGTTGGTGAAAATGATGATGGTGATGACAGGGACAAGGATAAATATATTTATTGAGCTCTTAGCATGTACCACGCCCTAAGCTAAGCATGTTACGTAGATTATCTCTTTAACTGACCCTATGGTCTAGCTGATATTTATTTTTGCATAGATAAGAAAATTAAAGCTTATGGAGTTTTAATAGCTTAACTGAGAAAATATAACTGGCGAGTTGTGAAACTGGGTTTTAAACAATTACTTTCTGACATCAAATATCAGACTTTTACCCACTACACTCTACTACATTACTATACCACATCATCTTGATGGCAAATGGAACTAGACAAGACACTGATCAAAACATTGTTTTGAATCATTAGATTTCCACTGACTGTCAGAAGCAGTTTCTAACAATGGAATGCCATACCTAATCATGTTAAGAATGCTCTTCTGGAAATAGCTACACAGCGGTTAGATGATCCTGTGTGGGGAATGTGAGGGGAACTCCTGCATTGGATGGAGCATAGACTTTAAAATCCCTTTAACTTTTCAAGCCTATGATTCTGACTGTTCTGCTATTAATTATCCTCCCAACCATCTCCTGGAAACTTTCTCTTAGATATACTAGCAGAACTGGCACCTTGTTCCTTTACCTAATTTCATTCCCTGTGATTGTGCATTAATGGGAAGTGTGAAAAGACCATACCCTCAGGCATATTTTAGCATTTAATATTAAAAATAATAATAGTTATTATTTATAGAATGCTTACTATGCACAGATATTATGCTAAGGATTATATAAGCATTGTTTCCCTTAATCCTATCCCAACCCTGAGAGGCTGGGCCATTATTAACTTGGTTGACTTAGTCTACTCAGGCTTCCATAATAAAATACCACTGACTGGGTGGCATAAACAACAGAAACTTATTTCTCACAGTTCTGGAGACTGGAAAGTCCAAAATCAAGAATTGACAGAGTTTGGTTTCTAATCAGGGCCCTCTTCCTGCCTTGCAATAACCATCTCTTACTGTGTCTTCCTCATCTGATGGAGAGAGAAGGATCACTGTTTCTTTTCTTATAAAGCTACCAGCCTTATTGGATTAGGACCCCAGCTTTACAACCTCATTTAATCTTAATTACCTACTAAAAGTCATGTCCTCAAATGCAGGCATATCTGGAATTAGTGCTTCAACAGGTAAATCTTGGGTGGGGGGGACTCACATCAACCCATAAGAGTAGTTGAACAGCATTTAGCTTGGCTTTAATGAAAATATGGTGCTGTTTATGTTATTAAGACCTAAAAATGTTTGACCTGGGAGGAAAGCGTCTTTTAGTACTTTCTAGACATCCTCTCTTCATCTCTATCCGTTAGACAGTGAGGAAGAAGGGCCAACTCTTTTGCTGCTTATCAAACAGTTTCTTTGGGTTTGAGGAAACCCGACCCTTTGTTAGGGGAACCTTTCATTACCTTGTTGAAAAACTTCAGGTTGTCTTTAAGAGAGTAGTCCTTTTAGTGTCCCTCTATGTGTCCTTGGAGCGGAGATAATTACAGTGTCAAAAAGCCTTAGTATTTTTTCCTCCTTCTGATGTAGAACTAACTCTGTCTTCCAGAGGCTTTTAGTGACTGGTCAATTTCTTTCCCAGGAAGCTAAAGAAACTATTTCGGAAGCTGAAAGATGAGACAGAACCTGGAGAAACTGACTCTGCCCACTCAAAGCATCCAGAACAGTGGGACCTAGACTACAGCTTGGAGCCGTACACTGGACTGACTCCAGAGTACATGGAGATGAGTAAGATACCATGATCTTTCCTTTTACGGGGACAGGTTCACACAAGAGGTCTGCAAAAAGAGTGATGAAAGGGGATAGAGAAATGACTGGGGAAGTCCCTGCTTCTTCCTGGGCTTCATGGCTACACAGTGTCACCTTCAGTGCCATATGAAAATTGAGGGTGGGGCAGAAGGAGTCCTGGAATGAGAACCAAGAGCAGCTCTGTCAGCACCTTGACATGAGGGTGATACCTTTTTTTTTCTTGGGCTTCCTCTCCTCATCTATGATATGAGAAGTTTGGTCTCTCAGATCTCTTCCCATGGTTTCTAGCATTGATAAAGATGAAAGGGAAATAGTGAAGTCTGAAATTTAAGAATGAAGGTGCTATTAAGGGAGGGTAAAGTAGGGGCGCCTGGGTGGCTCAGTCGGTTAACCTGGCTTCTGCTCAGGTCATGATCTCATGGTTTGTGGGTTCAAGCCCTGCATCGGGCTCTGTGCTGACAGCTAGCTCAGAGCCGGGAGCCTGCTGCAGATTCTGTATCTCCCTCTCTCTTTGACCCTCCCCTGCTCACGCTGTGTCTTTCTCTCAAAAATAAGTAAAAAACATAAAAAAAAAAAAAAAAAGGAAGTGTAAAGTAATCCTGTATGTAACACTCAGGACAAGGACACATAACACCTTTGACATGGAGAATATAGAAGAGTCCCCCACTCTACTCAGGTGGGGCTGGGCAATGTGTCAGCTTTTCTCTTAAAAAGTTTGAATGTTTTGTGTATGGGATAAGAGGTATATTTCTAGTTCCAGAGCCTCTTACTGTTCTTGGACAAGGTTTCAAAGCAGGAGTGTAGGTAGTACAGGCTGGTAGAACCCAGTCATTTCAGATGTGGTTTGGAAGCCATAAGTTCTCCATGATAAACGTCCCAACTTAGATCAGCTGCCTTCAGACTCTTGGTTTCTTGTCAATAATCCTGACCTTTTATTGGAGTAGCTATTTGAGAAGCCTCTTCACAAGATTTGGAACTAATGAATTAAAAACATGGAACCAAGAGGTTGGCCATATCATCTAAACATTTATTCAATCTAGAATGTATGGAGAAACATCAGTGAGACCCATCAAAAGAATCACTTGGTACTTTGTCATTGGATCTGTCATTGTGTTTGCATAATGGCTTCTGCCTCCTTTGGTTAATCACTTGCAATAATGGGCCACTGATGCTTTTCTGCACCAGGTCCCTCACTTGTTATTTCTAGTGGATATTACTTCTCTTCTGTTTATAAGAATGTATGTATGTTAAGGGTAGAGGGATGGACAAGGTCTAGATTAGATAGTCATAAAAGGTCTATTCTAGTTCTGGGGTATCTAAAACACCAGGCAAAATCTGTACTTTGTAATCTAAATAAACTCACCAAAAGAGAAACAGTCATATCTGCTTTGGGAGTGATAGGCTAGGAAAATATCAAGACCCAGTTTATGGAAAGATGTAGCTCTATTATGCTTCTTACCTTCATCTAAATACTACCTCTGATCCCTTTCCAGTACTGAGCCAGGTCTTTACACAGAGATGGTCACTCGTACTCCAGATGCCACTCAATGTGTGCTGTCTGTCTATCTGTCAGATAGAAATTGCTGCCAGAGACTGAGGCTTCCATTTGGGAAGGGGCTTACATTACAAATCCTTGGGCTCTGGCTACCAACCCCCACCCTCCAACACTAGTCCCCTACCCCCACCACCCAGCTATCCAGGTAGGTTTTCCTGGCCTGTCTGCCTGTCTGTCTAGGCAGCTGGCTGTTTCAAAGGTTCCTCTTTTTGGTCCTTAAAGCAGAGATACTTGAGCTCTACTCCCTGAGTTCAAATCCTGGCTTTGTGACCCAACTATTTGGACAGGTTTGGGTAAGTGGTAACTTTCATGTGTGTCAGTTTTCTTTAGCTATAAAAAAAGATATTAATAATAATATCTACCTCATAGGATTGTTGTATTTAATGAATTTGTATCTGCAAAGTGCTTTGAAGAGCATCTGGCACATATAAAAGCTGTGATGCTGATTCTCTTAATGGTCTTGAGGCCCTGGGAAGGTCACGTATAGGGATATAGGCTGCACTTTGTCAACCACTGTATCACTGAATGGACACCCACTATGTGTTCAGACATGGCACTTTACAAAGTAATGAGAAGAGGGGAAAAACAGCAAGAGCTAGAAGATTTAGTGCTTCTGGAAGAAGTTTATACCACGATTGTAGATAGTGAAATTCATTCTGTAGATTAAATAAAACACACACACACACACACACACACACACACACACACACACACAACTACTTACAGGTTATAAGGGAGCAAAACAACCATATAAATAGAGAAAAGAAGGGAACATGTCTCCCAGACTTACCTCATTTCAGCCCAATGTTTACTAGCATTTTGGTGCCATTTCTTCTTAGACCCTTTTTGTTATATATATGATTTTAAAAATAAAGTCATGATCATGTACACACATTTGTTGCTGTTTTTCAAATTATCATTAGATGAATAAATATTTCCAAGTTGTCATATAATTTTCAAAACTATGAGCTGCATAATACATGACCCCTCTAATAAATGTACTGTAGTTTATTTGCCGATTTTTCAGTGAAGCACACTGGAGACTTATTTTCCAATTCTTCCCCTATTTTGATAATCTAGTATATATTATCTCCATGCATATAATCTTTTACATATTTTCTAATGATTTCCTCAAGATAGAGTTCCACAGATGTGATTACTAGATCGAGGTATGGCCATTGTATAGTTCTTGACTTATTTTACCAAATTGCTTTCTAAAAGGATTAGACCAAGTCACCAAACCACAGGCTGTGTACATAATACTATTTAGTAAATACAAGTTATTTAGTTTATTTAGTAGCCTGAAGTAATGTGATATGAAGGAATTATCAGTATACAGTAAGTTTGAGATACTCCACCTCCTGTGGCCACCTCATTCCACTTCATTGATTTGAATATTCCAGACCCCTCCTTCAAGAATTAGCTTTTCATGGTACTTCCCCTATGATGTCTCCCTAGACCAACCCCCATTCCTCCCAGGAGGAATCATCAATTATTTGCTTTTCTGCCCCATTACATATGGTACACACAGTGATGGTGTATCTTCCAGAATTATGGTAAGACTGCTCAGACATCTATTCTGCAGACCTAGACTATTAGATTCTAAAGAACAGCGTGTAGGAATCATGGCTTATTCATCTTCATGTCCTCCAAAACCCAGCACATTTCCTGGCACATAACAGACACTTGGTGTGTATGATAAACAAAGATGAG
The DNA here is from genome assembly GCF_006229205.1 of Suricata suricatta. NCBI lineage: Eukaryota > Metazoa > Chordata > Mammalia > Carnivora > Herpestidae > Suricata > Suricata suricatta. Next base: position 98,603,322 of record NC_043709.1, read on the forward strand.
TAAGTGGATGAATGATTACTTAATTAGTGAGGGAAGATTTATTAACAGAGGTACGTTTTTAACAACTTTAAGTGGCAAATGAAGGGTCATTTTCAAAGCAGGGTTTGGCTGATGGTGGGTCAAGGATGTTTTGAAGAGCTTTCCAGCTGTAGGGAGGAGGTCAGGCTTGATTCCCGAATTCCCTTTTAGTTCTGATGGTTTACATATTAATGATAAGAGTAAGGGAGTACATTCCAACAATAAGGACTCACAAGTTCAGAGTCTCCTGGCCACAAGTAAATGTTGATGTAAAAAATGGTGGTTTTTTGGGAGAGAAGGTTTAGATAAAGACCTGCTACATTTGCGTTTCACATCAGATTTTGGCCAGTGCTATGACTCTGTTTCCCTTGAGAAGATAGGCAGCAATTGTGGAAGGGAGGCAGTAGACTAAGGAAGGAAGAAGAAACACAGGTACACTTATTCACTCATTCACTCATTCTTTCATTCATCAGACATGTATTAAGCATATAAGGGGAGTAACAAGTTTGGAGACCAGGACAGAGCCTTCAACAGTTCAGGATGATTCAGTCAACAACTTCCTTCTCTAGAGAAGGAAGCCTGAATCACACATGGGTTTTCCAAGCTGGGTTCCACAGAAACTCACTCCCAGAATTCGTTAGGTCTTTTTGCTGAGCTATCAGCCATTTTAGAGATGTTACTATTTTATCTCATATTTTATATAGGTGCAAGAGCTATGTTTCTGAGTTAGAGCCCTTTTATTCCTGTTGTCTCTGGAACATCCTCTTGACCCTTTTGAAGAAAGTATTTGCTCCCATGTACAATCAAAGACTGGACTGCACACTAAATGTTACCAAGTATTACTCCATCTAACAATGTAGGCTAAGTAAGAGTAGGGGTGGGCTCTGGAGTCAAACCACCAGGCTTCTAGTCCCAAGTCTGCTGGGCTAGTTACATGACTCTGGGATGACACATAAAGTCATTCAGCCTTAGTTTCCCCATCTGGAAAGCAGATTTAATGATAATAGCACCTACCTTACAGAATGGTTTTGAGAATGAAGAGAACATACTTTAAAAAACAGTGCTTCAAGAAGATGTGGTATATATATATATATATATACAATGGAGTATTACATGGCAATGAGAAAGAATGAAATCTGGCCATTTGTAGGAAAGTGGATGGACCTCGAGGGTGTTATGCTAAGCGAAATAAGTCAGGCAGAGAAGGACAGATACCATATGTTTGCACTCACAGGTCTAACAGGAGAACAGGAGAAACCTAATGGAGGACCAGGGGGAGGGGAAGAGGGAAAGAAAGTTGGGGAGAGAGAGGGACGCAAAACTTGAGAGACTATTGAATACTGAAAATGAACTGAGGGTTGAAGGGGGAGGAAGGAAAAGAGGTGGTGGTGATGGAGGAGGGCACTTGTGGGAAAGAGCACTGGGTGTTGTATGGAAACTAATTTGACAATAAACTACTTAAAAAAATAAAATAAAGGGTAGGATAAATGATAAAAAAAAAAAAACAACAACAACAGTGCTTGGTCCACATAGACTGTCCATGAATATGAGCTTTTACTGTTCTTGTCAAGAGTCCAATTTCTTTCCCTTTAATCTAGGAATTGACTAAAAACTGTCTAAAGCCCTTACTGGGGGTCACTACCCCAGAGGATTTTTCTGACCCATTAGTATAGGGTTAGGCAGTAATGTTGAAAGACTATGGGTACCAGCAAGGCAAATCTAAAAATTGTATTCAGAAGTCAGAGAGATAAAACACTCCAAGATGTTTGTCTTTTCAGAGAATCTAAGCCCTTAGGATTCTCCTTGTCAAGTCTTTCATCGCAAATGGGCTCCTTTTGTCATCTGTTTATCTAAAACCCACAAACTTCTGTTCCTCCAGTCATCTAAAAAATAACCACTATTGTCTTCCTGACTTAGGAATTCAATTATCCCCCTTAGAGCATTCCTCCAGCTTCTTAAATACAGCTTAAGCTGTGAGTCCCTTAATGTGGATGACAAGATGAATTTTTTCTGTCATTCACATAGTCATTAGAGGAACCTCATTTTTCTTGGTCATGAGTTTACATCCTGTCAAACTATAATAGAAAGGGAGGTGCATTTTGCTTGGATATTTACTTATTCATTCATTTGGAGTTAAGGCCATGTCATGACTTTGGAGGACCACGGGCTGTCCACCAAGACTTGTAAAGAGTCACCCAGTGGGTGGAAACACATGGGGCAGGTCTCACTCAGAGACCAGCGTTGCAATGCCCTCCTGAAATTGCAGATTTGAATTTCTGGGTCCAGAAGGAGCATCCCTGCATGGCACAGACTTTGTCTGCTTCTCCAAGATTCCTCTCTGACTTTACATCAAGGGCTGCTGAGAAGAGGCCTGCTCAGTATGAGCCAGAGCCTTCTTATTCATGGCTCCATCCTGCCTCTACTAAGAATTTTGCATCCCTACTCAAGCCCTCATTGTTCCTCCTTTATTTTCTTCTTCTACTTCTGTTTTATTATTGACTGTATTCCCTATGCTGTACTTTTCATCTCCTTGACTTAATTTATTTTATAACTGGAAAGTTCCCACCTCCTTTTCATGACTTCAGATGCATCCTGACTTGTCCCCTGCCTCCTTTTTTTTCCCCTCTTCCTCATTTCCTTGTCACTGTTTTAAATGGCTCTGCTAAGGTATAGTCCAGAGTGTGTTCTCTTCTTCATAAAATCCTTCAACGTGACAGACTTCCCTTAAGTGAAAGTTCCAGTGCCCTGCATGGTATAGCTTGTAAGAGCATCCTCCAGCTGGCTATGTGCATGCATACCTGCTTACCTGTGGCCACCAGGGCTGGGCTCCAGTTGGCTCTCTGCACATGTGCACCTGCTTATATGCGGCCACCAGGGCTGGTTTGCCTGTGCTAGTCGGCCTGCCTGCAGCAAGTTTTTGCTGAGTTTCTCAGGCTCTAACCTATCTGTTGGAAGCAGTTTTGGGTTCTTCCATCGACAGCTCCTCTCTTCTCCTATACCTGCTTTGTTAGAGGAAGAAAGTGTGAGTTTGTGGGGCAGAGACCCCCTTCTGCCTCTCTGGTCTCACCACTTGGCCCAATTCCTGGAATGTAGTAAGACCTCAATACAATGTTTCTTGAATGAATTGCACTTTACCTACTTCTTTCTATCCCACTATATTTGGGCTGGCCTCCCTTTTTGCCTTTTCATCTCCCAAGACCAAAGTGAACCACGTTTATTATCAGGGCTTCCCTCAAAGAAAAGTCACTTCTGGCTTTAATTTGTTCCTTTGCCTTCAGGGATCAAGTCATTAGCCAAAATGGACAGAGTGGAATACTCTCCCTCAGACTTGGATTTAAGCTCAACTCGGATTTCACATCTTCCCTCTGTGGTGCCGCCATCCTGGCCATCCCCAAGGGCATTGCTGCTCCAGGACGTGTGCCAGGCGATTGGGGCACAGAGGCAATAAGTGGACCCTGGGCCCTCCAGGACCTTAGGGTCTAGCGGCAGAGTGACAGGGGCAGACAGTCGTAAGAAAGGGCCTCATTGTCTCACACACACACACACACATGCACACACACACATGAAGTACACCTGGTACTTTTTTCTAGCAAACCCTCAACACAGCCCCTTGCAACCACTGCCATCTCTTTACTGCCCGGTTTCTTCTTGCCATCCATTGTTCTAAAACTTCCAGGATTCCCATATCTTCCCTAAGGCCTCTGTGGGACACTGTTTCAATGTATTTAACCCTAGGCCCTCTTACACATTCTTGGGTCCAGCCAAAATGGACCCCAACAGACAATTTCTCACTCATAGCCTTCATTTGACTTCTTCCTCCCTGCCCTGGAATCAATCCCCTGTGCCTTCTTACTCTGCTGTCACCTCCTCCCCAAAGCAGCTTCCTTCCCTCCCTTCCTCTTCCCTTTTGCTCCTCCCCTCCTCTTTCCCCTGCGCTTCTCTCTTATTCCTCAGGATTTTAGCTGCTCCCACTCCCACCCCAAGATTTCAGACAAGCTGCCTCCTAAGACAGCAATGCCTCTGATACTTCTTGGTAACTGATTTCCTGGGGTTGGGGGGCGGGGGCGGGAAGTTCCTGGAGCCACACAGGGCCTTGCGCATGGGCACTGAAAACACACCAAAAACTCTATAAAGAAGTGACTGAACAGAAGGGTATTGCTCATCTGGCTCCACCTTTCTCTTATCTAGGCTAAAACATCTCACTTCTAGCAGTGCTACTGTCACTTCTCACGTATTAATGGGCTGATAATCCACTGAGTGGATTACCAAGAATCAGAGTTATCCCTGTTTCTCTTTCTCTGCCCTCCTCCTCCTTTCCTGTCTCCCCTCCCCCTCCTCCCCTTTGCTTTTGCCTTCTCCCCTCCCCCAGCCCAGGCCTATTATGTACTCCTTTCCAGTGAGTAAGCCAAGGAAATAAGAGAAGGTGTAATATGAACCCTTCCATGCTGCTCATAGGTAGCAGCCCTGAGAAAACTTGCCCAGAGAGAAGACCGAAGTACACAAATATCAAAACCTTGTTGGAGGCAATAGTTTCTGCCATCTCTGTGGATGAATATGGTTTTGTGATGCTGATTATATCACTGCTTCTGATTTCTCTGCACCTCTGTCTTCAAAGTAAAGCCCCTTTTCTCTTCAGATGATCACTGCAGGGCAGAGCTCGCAGTCTCCTTCCAGACGTTCCAAGGTATCCAGTGAGCAGTGGGTGTGAATCAGTTCTGCATTTAACTGCAGGTGTGACCTTGAGCACCTCCTATCATTTCTCTGAACCTCACTTTCCTCCTTGACAGTAGAGGGAATTAGACTAGATGGTGAGTTTTTCTTTGCAGAGACCTGACCCACTGGTCTATGGTCACAACCAACTGTTTAATATATCACAACTTAGGTACTCCTACTGATAATATAGTTTAAAAATATAAGGTAAAGCAGAGTCAACAGCACCCTCACTTTCTCACATTTCTAGATTATTTTTGAGTGAGAGAGCAAGGAAAGTTTCAGCATGCACAAAACCTGGCCACCCCAATAGAAGTGAATGGTGCACATAATCATTTTTTGCTGAGTGTCTTGACAAGAATAAATAGTTTCAAACCACTGGACCAGGTAACCTCCAGGGTTTCTTCCAGTGCTGGCACCCCAGTCCATATATCCATCTAGACAGTGCACCTTGAAGCCAAACGGCCCAGAGAGTGATGCAAGTTGCCTACGGTCACCCCATAGACCTGTTAGTAGAACTGAAGGTAGAGCCCCTTTCCAGACCATTGTGTGAGAGATATTCATCAGGACTCATGGGAACTTGGGCTTTAATAGAGCGATAGGGGTAGAGTGAGTTTTCCTCCTTCTTTCCCAACAGGTTAGACCTCTCAATTCCAGAAGGCCGTTGTGTTGGGCTTTGAACAAAAATGAGAGCAGTGAAACCAAAGCTGCCCACTCCCTCTGGTGTGCCTGACATGATGATCCCTGGCCCCACTCTCAGCTGTCGGCTTCCTTCCCCGTGATCCCCAGGACCACCCATGCAGACACAGGAAGTGCACTGAGCCCACTCTGAGCCTGTCAGTTATAATGGTGAGGCAGATCATCAGTTGAGGGAGGCAGCAGGGAGAGATGTATTATATTTACATTTTTCTAAATTGAGCTGGAACCAGGGCCCAGCAGGCATGGGGGAGGGGGCATGAGGTGAAAAGGAAGCTGGGAGTCAGGAGGTGGCAGGGGTGGAGAGTGGGGGAGTTTCTGGGAGTCAGCCTGTGGAGGAGGCGCTGGTGGTAGGGAGCTACCTCTGGGCAGCACCGGAGGTGGGATGGTTCAGCCCCAGACAAAGAGAAACCTGAGAGTGAGGGATTAAGCTGGAGAAACCTGTGAGGGGAGCAGTGAGCTTTCGAGGGAATCTCCAATATCAAACCCTTTTCCTGAAGAGCTTACTAAGAAGTACTTCAAGGGAAGTCACCCACCCCCATCTCTGAGGCGAGGAAAGAATGCCGGCCCAGGAGCAGGCCATGGCATTAATCATCACTGTCCCCAACCCCAAAATGGCTTCAAAGCTTTTTGGCCACAGGCCCCTCACAGTCCTGTTTGTGGCGTTTTCCTCAGGGCCAATGGGAGGAAATTCCTCAGTTGCTTTAAGGGCTGCAGGTGAAGTTAGTTCTCTGTTACTTGTGGTAGTTCGACTTGTACAGAGTGGACTTTGGCATAAGAATGTGGGCCTGAATTTAAATCACTTGATCAAATTTATTGCCAGTTTATCAGATAAATAAGTGATACAATTGAAGACCAGTGGCCTGTGTTCATATTCATGAAATTGTGAAGAGAGCTTCTTGAGGGCAGGACTTGTGTTTTATTCATTCATAGTACCTAAGCACAGGGCCTGGCATACAGTAGGTGCTCAGTAAACGTTTGAAGAAGAAAGAAGAGAAATAAAGAATGGAAGAGGTGATTCTATAGGGAGGACCTTGAAGACAGAGTGACAGTTGGACTCTACAGATATCACTTCATCAAAACTCTCCAGCCCCCTGGCTGTGTTGACTTAGCTGGGACAGTCTACCCCATGACTTCCCCCGACCCCCATGATTAGAAAATGGTATCCTCCTAAAGGCAGGCCTCCTAAAGCAATACAAATTGATAGACTTGTCCAATCATTTGGGTAGTTCAGGCAAAATATCCTATGTAATAGTCAGCTACAGCTATGATAAAGCTTTATAACAAATGGCCCAAAGTCTCAGTGACTTGCAACTGAGACAGAGAATAAAGAGAAATGAAAGAGCTGGCTCCATACATCACTGAGTATCCTCCCCTGGAAATGATCAGGTCAAGGTAGCCCCTTACTAAAAAAAGAGTAGGAAGATTCCAATATAGCAGTGACTTAGGTGACACCCAAGATCCCTTCCATATTCTGATATTCTTTGGTCATGAATAGTAGGGACTACATTGAGTAATTTCCAAGTTTCCAGCAGACTGGATATATAAAACTAGTCCCAAGGATGTCTTAACTGTAAGTGATGAAATATTCCAGAGCATCTGTACAAGCATCAGCACTGAAGCTTGAATATTTTGTCACAGAACTGTAAGATTGTGTGCTACAAGGCAGTGGCTCAAAGAACCAGGAAATTCCTTTCCCTGAGCTATCCTGTTTATACAAACCAAGTCATCTCACTGGATAATCAGCCACCTGCCATCTTCTCCAAATGATATTTAAACACAGTTCAGGTAGTATCCAGGGTCTCATTCCAGTATTTCTGGGAAGTAGGGTGAGTCACAAGTCATTTCTCTCTCTCTCTCTCTCTCTCTCTCTCTCTCTGAAGTATACATTGCTTGTCACTTTACTAGGAGTCCCTCTCCCCATACATGCTTAAAAGAGAAGGCAAGAGTCTATCTGGATACGATACCCCTTAGTGTACTACTTCTGGCTTCTGATGGCCAGGAGATGTCCAGTCAGTGCTTATGAAATGAGTGAATGAATGAATGGAAGACAGCCTTTAAGGTTTAAACTTACTGAGTACACCATCACTTTCCCATTTCTCTTGTTGCTGAAACAACCAGGAAGCTCAGAGTGAAGTCTGTTGCTCAGCTGTGGCCCCATAATAGGTCCCTAGAGTTTGCGTATTTGTTTCTGTCTCCTTTCTCTGTTACTTCCTTCTTTTTCAAATTCCATAAACCTCATTGTGTGTTCCTTTTGCTGACTTTTTCACAGCTCTTTGGGAAGATGAAAGGGGAAAAGAATAAAGGAAACAAAGGTTCTTAGTCATGATTTGTTGCTTGGGGACTTATTTCCAATCATGCCTAATTTCATATCCTTCTACCTCACTGACTGTGTTATCATAGCCCAAATATGTGTATAGGAGGATGGATGGATGGACAGATGGATGAGAGGAAGGAATAAGTAACTGGCCTTCACATTCCCATTTTGCAGGTGGATAAAGTAAACAAGCGTGAGTAAGCCAGGTCATTCATTTGTTCACAATAGACATTTACTGGAAACTCACCGGGCTGTTCCCTGAAAATCAGAAATAAATCAGTAGATCTCACCAACTCAGTTCTATCTTTTTTTAAGAAGCTGAACTAGGTCCACTGAGGTAAGTTTTTTGAGGTGGCACAAATGCAGACCAGACAGGAGTAATGGCACAGACAACAGCAGGGACAGCTCCAGTGCACCAGCCATACAGGACGTGTGAGTGAAGATGCTTTGGAGAGTGAAAATATCAGCACAGATTGCCAGTTCATTGTCTGAAAAGAAGATTAGAAATCAGATTGAGGGGCGCCTGGGTGGCTCAGTTGGTTGAGTGTCCGACTTCAGCTCAGGTCATGATCTCACAGTTTGTGGGTTCGAGCCCCACGTCAGGCTCTGTGCTGACAGCTCAGAGCCTGGAGCCTGCTTCTGATTCTGTGTCTCCCTCTCTCTCTGACCCTCCCCTGCTTGTCTCTCTCTGTCTCTCAAAAATAAATAAAAAACAGAAAGAAAAAAAAAGAAATCAGATTGGAGAAGATCCAGTAAAGGAAACCTAAGAGATGTGAGAGTGGGCATAGGGCCGAATATTTACATTTTTGTGTGAGGAAAGGATACTGAATTTGGTTGGCATCAGAAACTATTTTTGTTTCCCAGCTTCATCAATTGCTAGGTATGTGGCCCTAGGAAAATTATTTCATTTCTCTGAGACTCAGTTTTTTTACTTGAAAAATGGAAATACTAATACTTGACTCTGAAGATTATTTTATGAACCAGAAAGCATGCTGCCTACACATGGTAGATGTTTGGGAAATGTTGGTTGAAGCTCCATGAATTCTGAGCACGTGGAATTTTGCTTAAATGATATGCAAGGGGAGCAATGGGCAGATTTTTCCAGAAAACCATAGTGTCCAGGTCTTTAAGCCCACTGTGGCTGAGAGTCACATTCTCTTGCCCTTTTCTGTGGTTATTAGCAGGCTTCATCTCTGAAGGCTCCCTTAGCCCTAGCCTCTGCTCCCAAAGTAGGAAAGAAGGCTGCTTATGGACTGGTCTGCATCATACTGTCACCCAGAGTTCTGCTGTTATAGCTAGACTCTGAATTGTTGAAGAGCAGGACTCTCAAAAGTCACTGGACCTTCTTTCCCCATCTGAAGAAACTAGTATTTCGGAATTTGTGTGGGGTCAGTACAAAGTAGGGATTGGGTCTCCCTTAATCACAAAGAAATGAAGAAAATATGCCTTGCAGATCTCTCCTAATGTTGCCTTGATTTGTATGTAGTAAACTCTAGGTATTTAATCTGTTACTTCAAGCCTGTTCCTTCCTGTTATGACTTCCAGAGTTTCTGAATTGAGCCTGATCCATTGTATAAACCCCAAGTGACTCCATACATACTGAAAAGGAATTCCACTTACTGTCTTTATTTCCTAAGTAATTCATTTGTAAATTTGGATCCGTGGATTTTCAAGACAGATCTTAACTACCAACTGTATACCCAACCTTTAAATGCCTCTTTTACTTTGTTCTTCAAGTCAAGCCCAGTGGTTGTGAATCTGTAAGCCTTCATGGATCTGCTGGTGAATGAGTTATTCCTGCCCCAGTGCCCTGTTAATGCTGCTGTTAGAGTTCTAACTTTGTGATGCAAGTGGGGTTTGTTTTCATGGCCACCTTCTCCACTGTGCACAAGAGCTCTTAGAAGGATGACACAGTAACCTGTTCTTCTTTGTTTATTAGCAACAAACAGGGTGCCCAGTGTATACAATGTGCTCAATAAATGATTGCTGGATGGATAAATGAATGGCAAATGATGGACATTGAGAGCCTTCTTGTATTCCTTCAGGACTTTTAAATGTTTTCCTAAGGAGTAGAGGCCCAGACTGAGGAACCAGCTCATGCCCTTCTCAGCATCTCTTTCTGTTTAATGATCAACCAGCATTTGTGGATTTTTTTGTTTTACAACAGATACTTTCAGTGCTGAGCACAGTTGGATTCCCATGCCCTCAGGGGAAGGGGATCACTGGGTACAGCCTTGAAATATGGGCTAATGAAATCAACACTGATGACCTACCCTTGCTGTGTTTTCACATGAGCGCTCATGTTAATGGGCTGTTTGTAGCTGAATGTTTTCAGTAACTGCTTCTTGAGTGAGAAGACAAACTTACATCCGTGTGTCCCTCGATAATTTCCTTGCATTGCTTCTTGTTAGTGGTTCATAAAAGGGAAGATTCTTAAGCCCTCACCCCCATTTTTAATCCCCTTAAGCAGACTGTGTTGCTTTTACTAAGCTATAGAAAGTTGAGGGTGGAAATGCTATAATTATTTTCACTAGATTTAGACTCTCCTGACTCCACTTTCTTCAAAGTCTGCTGGGCAAGTTACAGCACTAACTGCTATGTGGAGGTGTGAGCATTTATGTCCCATCTCACCTCACCATCTCTAAGTACAGCAACTCCCATTCCCACAGTTTAGGCTGCCTCTTTTTGTATATGTTTTGTGTTTACAGCTTGTAAAAAAAAAAAAGGTAAGTTTGTATTTATGAAATAAAGAATCTCTGAACATTTGCTGTGGGATAGGCACCACACAAAATTGTGAAGACTCAGGAAAGAATCAGTTATGGCCATGATTGCAAGGGGTTTCCCATCCAGGGAGCAAGTTTGATAGACAAATAGAATGACATGTGCAAGGCTTTATGGAGGTGAGGAGGAGGGATGGCCGTAGCACCCCCTTCGGGCTGTGTGAGGAGGTATGACTGGGGTGTAGGAGAGTCTCCATTGAGAAGGCTAGATTTGAGTTGGAGCTGAAATGTAAATAGTGATTCATTCAGCAGACAAGAAGAGAAGGATAATTACAGAGAGTAGTGGTATGTAAAAAAGGCTCAGAAACACAGAAAACATGGTGAGTTTGAAGAAATACAAATGGTTATGAAATGGTTGGAAAGCAGGCCGAGTTGGTCTTCAAGCATACCAGCTAAGTGTTAACCCTGAGCACAGAGCATGGGCTGGGAGGAGATGTATCTTGAAAAATAAATTCAGGTTAGATCACAAAGGGTTTTGAATGCTATAACAATGATCTGGGCTTGTGTGTGTGTGTGTGTGTGTGTGTGTGTATGCACACATGTGCAGGGGGAGGGTGGATATTTTCACTGAAGAATTTTAAATAAATGAGTAAAAACTATGTTCCATCAGGAGCTTATCCACCAATCCTGGCCAATCTATTCTACCTAATACACTATTTTTCTTCTTTAAGCACATTGTCCTGGAATGTCCTTGCTGGAAGCCATCTTGTTTAGTTTAATAAACTCTTCCTTGTTATTTTAACCTAAGCCCAGGTAACCAAGGCCAAGATTTTAATTGTCTCCAGCACCATGCAGTAGAGGGCTGGCGATTATTTAAAAAGTCCTAGAGACTGAAATGAGAAAAACGATGGAGTTTGTGCCTCGGAATGTTTCCAGTCGTTCTGCTTCCAGCCCAGGATTTCTGGAGCACTTTATAGCAAGCTTTGTAAAGATTTAGTTGAAAATCAACTTATGGATTCCTCTGTAATTGGCTTGGCCAGGTTTAATATGTTCTTGGTCAAGCCAAGCTGGCTTATATTATGCAGTACACTGAGGGTTCCTGGCATTGTTCTTCTCCCAGTGGAGGCTGGCTGTTTTTAGAAGCAAATCTTGGTGTTGGTGAAACCCAGTATCATCGTGAACCCAGAAGGACGCCCATCTGATACAGCATTTAGGCCTTTGACTAAAAAGAAAGTCTTGGATTTGGAATTTGTATGCTAGAGGGCTATAGCTTTATATATCTTTTCTTCCCCAAGATAAACCAAAGCTTCCTGTTTGTTCCTGCCTCTTTAGGTTGATTCCTAGATATGTGTAGTATGCCCCATCCAAGCAGACAGCACCTGCAGAAATGGAGCATCTGCCGAGAGCGGCTCCTCTCAGCCTAGGTATCTTGGGTAACACTGGAGGGGGGACAGCTCCACTGGCCTTTACTGACAGTCCTTTGTGCCAACAGAAGAGAAATCGAAGGGAGTCTGTGTGTCTAGAGAGCCTATGGAGGTAAAAAAAAAAATGCAAACTATCAAGGCAACCCCTGGGACGGGTCTCATATCTGCCTCTGGAGATGACATGAAGGAAAAGGGAGTAATAGAGAGTCCTATTTTCCTGTAGCCTGGGAGACACTGGATGTGTAGTGCCACTGGTAGGAGTATGGTAAGGGCCCGCTGTCTACATTTACAGTACTCAAAAGTAACCTGTCCCTCCCTTTTCCATCAGTCTCCTTGCCCTGCCCTTGTTGGGGCTTTGGAGAGTTTACATGGTTCTGTGAGACAAAGTCACTTACAAGACGAAGAACATTTGTCCTACAGAACTGAGGTCATTAGAATCTAGAAGACCAATTTAGAAGTCCATAAATAAAGGCATGTTCATATATAAATACAGACATTCATTTTACAGGTTTTAGAAAACTAGTCTAACATCTGTTTTGCTTTCCTTGTTAATTCTGCCCCAACCCCCACCCCTTACTCTAAAGTGTATTCCTCAGTAAAGCCTGATTTAAAAGATGCCATTAGACCCTACATTTTGAACTGGCTCACAGAGCTTCTTTGTGAAGATTTCTCTTTCCCTCCCCACCACCCCAACCCCTTTGGCCAGCCAGCTTGGCAGCCATCATTCCAAGGGCCCAACCTTGAAAATCAGTGCCTTCTGGTGCATTTTGCCACCAACTGGCACCTGCCAGTTTCCCAGGGCGGGCTGAGAATACACTGGGCATCGAGGACCATGGCAGTGACAGACTTGTATCATCAAGAATAATAACCCACAACTGTGGGCCCAAGCAAGCTGCCAAATCCAAGGCAGTTGTGCTGAGTAAAGTTCCACACATGTTGTCTTTCTTGAAACTTCGACTGTGTTTAGCTGTAACCCTCTGTGAACATTTTATTTTATTTTATTATTATTTTTTTTAGTTTGGATTCTGTTTTTTATTCTCTATTTGAATATCCTAGAATCTTGAAGCCTGTCCAAGAGAATGAGAATCACAGCATCATTACAAATCAGACCTGAAAGGAATTTAAGCCAGTTTGTTTAGAATTTATCAATGGGGATACTGAAGTCCATTGAAATAGAGTAAATTGTCCAGGGACATATGGCTAGTGAGAAAGATATCCATGGCTAGAGGTTGGGCCTCCTGACTCTCAGTCAGTGCTTACACCTTAAATTTGTGTTTGTTTAGGGGTGCCTGGGTAGCTCAGTCAGTTAAGCATCCTACTCAAACTCAGGTCATGATCTCACAGCTCGTGGGTTCAAGCCCCATGTCAGGATCTGCACTGACAGCTTAGAGCCTGGAGCCTGCTTCAGATTCTGTCTCCCTCTCTCTCTGCCCACTCTTCTCTCACTCTCTCTCTCAAAAATAAATAAATAAACATTTTTTTAAGTTTGTGTCTGTTTAAATGTGCAGTATACATGGCAGCTATCTGTAAGTGTTGATACTCCAACAAGAGTAAAAATATGCATAACAGGTAACATTACTGAACAATTATTCAGTGTCAGACATTATTCTAAGCACTTTATTTGTATAGTATCATTTACCCTTGTGACAACCTAGGTGGGTATCATCATCCTCAATTTACAGTTGATTACTAAGACACAGAGAAGTTAAATAACTTACCCTCAGTGTGTATGAGTGTCCTATTAGACTGTGCATTTCCTGGGACTCAGGACTGTGGGTGCCAAGTCCCTAGGGTTAGACAGAGCCCTTGTCCTTCTAGTGGGAAAGGAAGACATGTGAGTAGATCAGTCACGTCAGCACATAACGATGACTGTAACAGAGGCAGGTGCAAAGGCAGTGAAGCAGGGATAGAGCAAGAGGAACAGGCTTCACCAAGGAAATGGCATTTGAACGGTCTCGAGAATGCATGGACATTGCTAGCTGGAGAACAAGTGCTTGTCCACAAGTGAATGGGAGCACCTGACTTGATCAAGGAAGAGCCAGGGTAGGGGTGGGGGGGACAGAAGCTTAGTGCCAGAAGGCAAAAGCATGGTGGCCATGGGGGAGATGTTGAGAGATAGGGCTGGAGAGGTAGGTCAGGAGCAGGTTGTAAATTACCTGCATCCTAAAATAAGGAATTTGGCTTACATCCAGTGAACATAGGGGAGCCAGCAGACATTTTCAGGAGGAAGTAAGTGACAGGATCAGACTACTGGAGGTTCTGGGAAGCCTGGTGACAAGGGAAGCAGTTAGAAGGCTCTTGCAGTTATCCAGGTGGAAGGGATGAGGAGCTAGACCCCATCTGGCCATCTGATTGGCACAGGCTGCCTCCTCTCCTTCGGTCACACTGCTTCCGAGGCTTGGAATGCTCTCTTTAATCCAGGCCCATCTTTCAGGACTAAGCTTAGGTGTTTGACATGAAGGCTCTCTTGGCATGCATAAAATCTTGTACCACATCTTTGTGTACATTTCTCTCTTCTGCTTTACACTCAGCTCCCTGAAAGTAGGACCGGACCTTCACCTCCTTAAATACTTGGCAATGTGCCTGACCTTCAGTGAGCTTAACATAAATGTGTAATGAATGAATAAACTTTCTAAATAAATGCAGGGACTATGGGTATGGAAAGAAGAGGCCAAACTTGGGAGGTGATTTTTTCATATTATATCAGGGGGTGGCAAACTATAGTCCATGGGCCAAATCCAGCTCACCTTATGTACTGCTTTTGTAAATAAAGTTTTATTGGAACAAAACCAAGCCCATTTGTCTACATTTCGTCTCTAGGTGCTTTCACTCTAAAATGGCAGAGTTAAGTCGTTGTGATAAGACTATGTGGCCTGCAAATACAAAAATATTTACTATCCAGACCCTTGCTGAGAAAGGGGGTCAACCTGTGAGTTAGAGAACCAAAATTAGTGACTGGACATAGAATGATGGAAAGGAGAGAATCCTTTTCTCACATCTCCTCACTGTGCCTAATGCAGAGGCTTGCTCCTGGGTGACAGCCTTGGCCAGTGGGCTTGCAGGTACTGTGAGAGAAAGACCCATGACTGTGGGGCAGAGGAAAAAGGGAACATGGGAGACCAAGGTGGCAAAGAGACACCGTAAGAAAAGACAAGGGCCGTAGCTTCAAGGCAAAGTTTATCTAGCTCTTGCTTCTTCCTCGCAAAGCTTCTTATGCTCTTCTCTCTCTTAGTCATCCAGTTTGGTTTTGTCACCCTCTTTGTGGCCTCCTTCCCTCTGGCACCTGTGTTTGCCCTCCTCAACAATGTCATTGAAGTGCGGCTTGATGCAAAGAAGTTTGTGACTGAGCTGAGACGGCCAGATGCCGTGAGAACTAAAGATATCGGTATGTTCCCTGCTTAGAGACCATGGCAGGCCCTCCACCTCTGTCTGTCTCCTCAGTTTCCCCGCCACAACCTGCCATCACCATCACCCTAGGTCTGTAATCAAGAGAGCTGGGGGAAGCCCTTCGAGGTCCTCGACCTCATATCTTCAGGTTCTGGGAGGCCTTTATCCACCCCACTTGTCCCCCTGCTTTCCAGACTGGGGTGGCACCTAAGCCTTTCTAGGCAAGCCCATTCCCGGGGGATCCGGCAAACCTCCACTGGTAACTTGCCTATGGAACATCACCCTGAGCTGCAGCCTTGTTGTCACCAGGCCAAGGGTAGGGGTGAGCCAGCCACCCTTCTTTCTGTCTTGCAGGGATTTGGTTTGACATTCTCTCCGGGATCGGCAAGTTCTCTGTTATCAGCAATGTAAGTGTTAAATTCATGGCACCCTAGTTCTGTGGGAAGGGCTTTCCACAGGAGCTGAGGTCTTCAGAGCAGGGTACCAGCCCTTGTTACTTCCCAGCCTTTTCCTTTTGGAGTTTTGTTAAAGGCAGCCCCCGGGTTAACAGTGCATACATGACGCCGTTGGCCAGAGCCACACCAATATATCATTAATTTCACTAAAGGAAAGAAAGGTAATTAGCCACCAGAATGCATACCTTGGCCTTAAGAGTCAAAATCTGATCTTTCCTCGGAGCCAAGAATAATGAGGAAAGAATTCTGCCTATCAATCCATCTCTTTCCTTTCTTTTTCTCCTCCTGAGCTAAACAATACCTGGAGCATTGCCCAGGCCCCAGTTCCTAATTACAGTTCTTCCAAGCTGTCAGTGCTAAGTCCTAATTATTCCCATGGATTCTGGCACTGCATAGGTTAAGATAGGACATGCAAGAAGAGGGGTCTTACCTGTTATTACCTACTTAACTGCCTTGCCTGACATATCCACATTTCAGAGGAAATCCTGATGGGCCCAAGCCAATAGCAACTTTTGCTTCTGCCTTTTGTACAGATGGTGGCCAGGCAGGGCCTTCTGTCCCACCTCTCAAGACCACTGGCTCGCATCTCCCAAGAAAGCCACGAGCCGAGCCATTTTCCCCTGGGAGAGAAACATAGATTCTGTGACTTGGCTGCCTATGAAGAATATATAAAATGACCAGAGAGGCATGAGGAGAGGCAGAGAGAATCAGACCACTACATTGCAAATGTGGCTGAGAAATAAGGTGCAATTTGAAAACAGATCAGTAGCTACTTTGGGGTTATGTCTACTACAAAAGAGGCCCTGTGTTCTAGGCACTTTCCATTGTACAACAGAATGACAAGAAATCTTCTTACCTGGATTTCTAAGTCTTTACCTATCTGTAAAAATGAGAGAGCGTAAGATTACCCACCAAATAGGATCATTCTGGAAATTAAATGGGAAGATTAAAGGACATGTAGCAAGTGCTCAGTAAGTTGTAGCAGTGGTGATTGTAAGTACATTACTCATTCTCAAATATGGTATAAACTTCCACACTCATATATATATTTAGAAGACAATGCCTAAGCTACATTTTTAAAAGGGCTTTAATTGTTGGTGCAGAATACAGTATAAACACCTGTCAAAAAGATTTAAGGTTTTCTTTGCAGAAAGTACCTCCACATTCAAACATGCAGTTACTCACTTGGTGTTTGGTTTGCTCCATAGACATTTATAGAACACTTAAATATGCCAGATGGTATGTTAGGTACATGTGGTTCAATCGGGCAAGACTGCTCCTTTCTTTGGTTGAAAGAACAACTTCCGTTCCATGCTGTGCTAAAAAGTGCCAAGAGGCAAGGGTCAAACTAAGGGAACTGTGGACCCATATGCTTGATATACCTGGTTTTCTGGTGTGGCTCAGAGGCAGAAGTATATGGCCATTCAGTGGCCTTGCACATTGTACTTTAGTGACACTCTAATCCCTATCAGTAATTTTCTCAGAATATCTTCTACTCTGCTTTGATTTGGCCAACACCAGTGTCAATTCAGATTGGTCAGAGGTGATTCATTTCCTCTAGAACCAAATGATCCACACTGGCTTAGCACCCTATGCTTAAGTGATTGTAATTCATCCTCCTGACAGCCACTGCCTTGCCTTACACATAGCAAAGATGGGAACGCTGTGGGAGCTCAGAGATAAGGACTTCTGTATCAGCCAGAGCAGTGCCTCTGGATGGGGAGCCCAAGGGGCAGTGGTCTGTCAGCCAGAGGGACCCAACATGATGGCATCCCTCCTGACCACTTCTCAAGTGCATGTGGTTCTGTCCTGCAGGCTTTTGTCATTGCCGTCACCTCTGACTTCATTCCTCGCCTCGTGTACCAGTATGCCTATAGTCACAACGGGACCCTGCATGGCTTTGTCAACCACACCCTCTCCTTTTTCAATGTCAGCCAGCTGAAGGAGGGAACACAACCAGAAAACTCACAGTTTGACCAGGAGGTTCAGTTCTGCAGGTAAAGTACTTGAGAGGAGGAGGGCAGCAGATGACTGGAAGTGGTAGATCTAAGTAATTATGTGGAAGGTCTAGATTGATATCACTCTTCTCTTCCTCTTTCCCCTACCCTGAACCTTCTAAATCACTATAAATCAATTTCAATGAATCAGTAAATGTTTATTGAGTGCCTTTTGCTAGACACTATGGAGCGAACAAAGAAGTATATAGCCTTGTCCTTACCATCAAGGGGTTTATGGGCTTGGAAGAAATAAGCAGAGCGGATAGGACATAGCAGGCTATTCAGGGATTATATCTAGTGTGTACCATGAGCACTTTGGTGTTCAAATGAGAAGATCAGTGGGGTCTAGAATGGGAAGGGTAGTCTTCCTGGAGGGCTCATGAGGAATCTTAAGACAGAAAGAGTATACTAGATGGGGAGTTGGCATGGGCTAAGTTATGGGGTGGGGATGAATTTGGGGTATTAGATGAACACTTAGGAGCTAGGTGATGTAGTTAGAAAGGAGAGTGCTTAGAAGATAATAATAAGGAATAATGTAGGAAATACAATATATCAAAACTCCTAGAATAGTTTAAGCCAAAGCATTGTTGAATTTGAATAGGTAGGATGAAGTAGGTAATGGGAAGTCTTGAAATACTGCAAGGATTGTAATGTGATGTGATAGGAAGTTACCTTTTTAGAGCCAGGAATGATAGATAATGTGTAAGCATAGGAAAATTAATCTAGTCTCAGAGAGAAGGATGGACTAGAATTGGTAACTCCAAGAGTGTAGCTGCCAACACCAGCCATGAACCATGTTAAGCATAGATTACAGTGGTGGAAGGGGAAGTGAGAAGATGAGCTGTTTACCAGAATACATGACAACATTGGTGGCAAGGGACATAAGAGGGAGCCCGAGACAAAGAGAGGACTGGGCATGGTGGGTCCATTGACAGGGATGAGGAAGATGCTAAAAGAATCTAATTTTATGGTACATATGATGAATTTGATTCCAATCATATTGATTAAAATAATGTTAGGAAGTCTAAAGGACAACTTTCACCTAACTGCCAGACACACCAAACTGGAATTACTGAGAGGTCCAGGTCAGAGTCATGATTGAAAAGCACTAGCATGGGGATCATGGAAGCCAAGAAACAGAAAACTCTCCACTGTATACCCAAGAAGGGCAAAGAAAGAGAACAGAGGGGAATAAGTTCTCTTTTCATACCTTTGTGAAATGATAGTTCCCATAAAGGACTTGAGTAAAGCTCACACCTCATATATTTTTTAAAAAATAGAACAATAATTACAACAAAAACCAAAACTTAAGATAAAGCCTGGAGGACTTTTTTGGGCCATCTCCAAGTATGCCTGATGTCAAAGCTGCCAATGCCTCCATTGAAGACGCAGTGTTTCCGTTGTGTTTGCTGTGGTGGTGACCCTGAGTATATACATCAGGCTTGCCCACTTGGTACCCAAGGTCTGCCATTTGTGAGATGGCTGCTCAGGATCAGACTTACAGTCTGACACCGCAAAAGAGAGGAAACAAATTGGCCTTCACAACCCAGATGACTGAGTTACACAAACTTACCAATCTGGGATTTAAATAGAAAGTGATCCTGGCCCTACCTGTGATATCTTTAGCATTCAGCTCTACCCAACCAGGAACCCAGATCCAAGAATAGGTGAGTAAATTTATTTACATATTCTGATTGTGTCAGCTTAGATGTTCCCAGTATTTGCATATCTGGGCCTATCAGGAGTGTAATTCCTGGACTGAAGTCGTATACATATGACAGCAGCAGATCTGCTGCTACCTGATGCAGTGCCCAGGGGCCGCTTCTCTGTGTGTCTGGCATGCCACACTGTCTGTCCCTGGTGCTGGATTTTGGTCTACAGTTCAAAAAGACATAGTTCTACTATACAAGGATCTGTTTCAGCTCCAGATTTTCTGGTAGCATCTAGATATGCTCCAGCAGGGTACGTGAAGTCAGTTTACATTAAATAGGCATGGAAAAGTAATATTTATGAAATCATTTTCTAAAGTTTTTTTAATGTTCACTTATTTTTGAGAGAGACAGAGAGAGAGAGAGAGAGAGAGAGAGGGAGGGAGGGAGGGAGGGAGGGAGGGAGGGAATGGGGGTGGGGCAGAGAGTGAGGGAGACATGGAATCTGAAGCAGGTTCCAGGCTCTCTGAGCTGTTAGAGCCCAACACAGGGCTGGAACTCACAAACTGTGAGATCATGGCCTGAGCCAAAGTCAGATGCTTAACTGACTGAGCCACCCAGGTACCCCTACAAAATCGTTTTCATAACCAGAAGGTATAGAAATGATCTTGTTGAAGCTCTTCTTTCTACATAAAAAGTAACTGAGGCTTAGAAAGGTAAAGAATTCTCCAAGATTAAAGAGGTCTCAGTGACAGATCCTGAAGTAAAAGTCACATTTATCCAAGAACACAAGCTTTACACCCCAGGTGTAGCGGGGAGCAACTCAGTATGAGTTGTATGGGGAAGCAGGATAACACTGTGTGTTTCTTTAGTTGGTCTAGAAGCACATGTCTGTCTAGAGCACTGAGGGCCTATGATCTTGACCCTGACCATCAGATCTTCCAGTAACACTTTGAATATGCTTTCCAGATATATCAGGGTCTTAAACTGGCTTAAACATAAAGGGACACTAATGGTTCCTCATACTGAAAGTTGAGGGTGGTTCTGATATCAGAAACCAAATCTTTCTCCATCTCTCTCCCAACTATACTCCAGTCAGTGATTGGAGTGTGACTGCCAGCAGCTACCTGGTCCGGGTCCAAGTGGGAAAAAGCCCACACCTCTTTCCCAGTGATCCCTCAAAAGTCTCATTGCAGCTCATTCATTAGGATCAGTATGCCTGCTTTCCTAGAATCAATCACTGCAGCCAGAGGGAGCTGGGGGTTGGAGGTGAAATTATCTCCATCTGAAGCACAGAGTAGCAGGTAGTTCCCTAGTGAGAAGTTAAGATGAATGGATACAACAACGAATGCCCAGCATACCGGGTATTATTAGTATGTACGGAGCAGATTAAACTTTGTTGTATCTGCCTTCAGCATCACTGGACTTCCCAGCTGTAAATCCCTGGATAACTCTTCTCTCCATTGTTTCCATGCAAGCCGATGGGATCATGGCTTATCTGTGGTCTATTAAAAAAACACACAGACCCACATAGCAAAAACAAACAAAAAATTTTCCAGTGACGTGGCAGAATTATTACTGGGTACATGTGTAGGAAGTACATTCTATATTTTTGTCAAGAAAACTTATCTGCAAGATTAATCCAAAATGATTTTTGGAGCATCTACCATTTTTTCCTCACTCAGTCCCAGTAAGGATCATGTGTTTACTGTGCAACTATTTTTGAGACCTTACTATGGAGGCTTGTCATTGGTTACATAATAAGGAACAAGACACAGTACCTTCCTCAAGGAGTCTAGTTAGAGGAGATGAGAAAGGAAGCAAACAATTAAAATATAGCTTTAATACTTCAGGGTAACCACAAGGTGCTGTGAGAGCCCTAAAGGAGGAGGCATGCACCTAACCCAGACTTCAGTATTCAGGAGAAGCTCCAGGGGACTGAAACCTGAAGATTGAACAGTACAGGAGTGGCCAGAGAGATGCTCTTGTTGATGCACCTCATTCGCACAACTGAGCCAGCCTGGTTGGGGAGGGGGTGGAAAGATGCTGGGGACCAGAAGGGAGCCTCCGGTGGTGAAGGAGGTCAGGAGAGAACAATGTATCCCAGATAGATGGGCTACTTGGTGCTTGGTGGTGGTAGCTGGAGTGGAGGATAGGCTCTGAGAGGTGAGGTGGGAAGAAAAAACAGAAGCCAGACCATGAAGAATGTGATGGGCATATGGAGGTGTGTGGAGCAGGGATGAGAGCTCCTGCTCTCACTGGTGTGCTCTCTGGCTGCAGTGTGAAGAGCAGTGGGTTACATCTGCAATAGAGATGCTCCACTCTCCAGTGCAAGCCAGTATCCAGAGAGCAGAGTCGGCATGTTATCTAGAGACAGCATATCAAATGGGTGAAGTTTGGGGCTACCTTTCCTAATGGGTAATAATTGTTGATGGAAATCTCTGTCTCAGTGTGTCCTACTCACTGCATGTTATGTGAACTTGTCTGCCAGGAATTTGGGAGTGGTGGCTTAACCTGCTGATATCTTTGTAAGCCAGAAATCATCAGTGGCTGTAAGAAATAGAAATGAAGGAGAGAGAGTGGGGGTGTGGCGAGGATGGGAGAGAAGGAGAGAGATTGTGAGAAATAGAGGCAGCTCTAGAGCTAGCCCCAGAGCCAGTGTTTAAAACTGCTTCCGTGTGGGAAATGAAAAGTTTGCCCTGATTTTCTGGCAAATAGTGTTGGGAACTCAATGACCCTTCTTATTCTTAGCTTTCAGTGACCTCTGGAGATAAATGTGGTCAAATAAAATTGAGGTCTTGGGCTCCAACCCAGCCTCGCCAGGGATAGAGGTATCTTAAAAATAGCAATAAAAGTTAGGACAAGTCTCCAGCTGCCCATTGGAGATGCATTCCCAGCATTTTTGGAGCAACGTTTGCTTCAGGCCTCTAACTGCTCCAGCAGGGGGCTGCTTCAGAAACAGTCTGGTGGCAGGCATGATTAGTGGCTATCAACAGGGTCAAAGGGCTACCATGTCCTGTACAGTAGATGGTGGCTCAGGCTCCTGGCTCCATAGGAAGGGAGCAGAGGGGTCAGCACAGGAGAGGGCCTGGCCAGGGATCTGGGCCCTGGAGCTTGGGGAGCCTACTGGAGATGGCCAACCCAATAGCTCTACTTGGAGGTGCTCAGCATCCAGAAAGAGCATCCTTGGTGGCTCCTGCTAGGTTTCTCTGCAGGGCCTGAGTTCTTTCATATCCTATGGTCATGCGAAAAGTCTTTGAACAGGCGAGTTCTCTCGGTCCATGGCTGCCTCTCATCTGTTCCTCACTGAAACCAGAGGGAGAGTCAGCTTTTCCGGGTGTTGCCTTTCCTGATCTTTATCAACCACTGGATTAACGTGGTTCTCATTAGTGCCTAATTGCCTGTACTGTTTTCCCTTGTCAAAGGCCAATTTTGGAAGGCAGTTTGAAGTAGCTCAGATGGTATGAAAATATTGTATGTAATTGTGTTTAGCATTAATATGACATTAATTTCCATTGGGACTATTAAAAAATTTTTTTAACATACCACTGTTTGGAGTTGAAAAATGTATTTACTAACTGATTCATAGTGTAACTAAAACCTCATTTTTGGAAAAAGCCATTCCTGAGTGTTGATGACTAACTCCTCAGTTTGTTGCCTTGGCACGCACCCTTCCTGCCCATGGCGATTTTGTATTAGGATGAATTGTGACAGGTGTCATGGTCACTGGTCACTCCTGCAAGTGTGGATGGCGGGGGAGGAGGGGAACATCTGAGCCAGAAGTCTCTACTCTATCTCCAACACCTCAGTTTCCCCATCTATAAAAATGGAGACTTGGGATAGTCTCCAAAGATTCCTTCCTGCTTCTAAAAAAGTAGTATTTTATGATGCATGTAATATATTAATCTATTCTATAGATTCTATAAAAACTTTAAACATTACAGGCAGCCTGTCTAATTCTGTCCTACCTCCACCCTAACCTCTGCCCAGTCCTGGGCACTTTTCCAACAGTAATCTTGGTCACACCTTTATGTGAGTCTTTCTCAGACATTTCTCCATGCATCATCATCAAGTGAACTCATAGAACCTTTAGGGTGTTTCATAGCTTTGTTTTATAAGAGTGAGATATATTTTGAATTTATGGGAACCTTTTTCTTTAGGTAGTGTATAAATACAACTCAGTGTGATTTTTCATAGTGTTAGAACAATCTTGAAATAATCTTAAAGTAACTTAAAGCTAAGACATAATGATTTTTGTACCAGTTTCAACTACTGTGTGTGAGTTTGTCTCAATTAACACTATAATTTCAGTCCTGAAAGCTTAGAATAAAAATCCATTTGGGCCAACCAAAATCACCGCTTATTATATTATTTGGAAATTATGAACTTTTTCTATCATAGAGGTAATTCTGTATACATACATATATACACAAAAGGAAAAGAAAAGACTTTCTCCTTAGCCCCCACCCCAGTCATTGTCTTCCAGCAGAAACCATTGGGTTTATTCTCTATGAAAGCCTCCAGAAATTATATTCACATGCATTATCTTATTTAATTTTCCCCATGCTTTCCTTTAACATTTAATGTACATGTACATGTGTTCATCTATTTGTGGTTGGTAGGAGAGAGCTGGAGCACTTCTGTGTACTCAGCACTGAGATACAAGTTTCACTAGCTTTACTCTACAGATCAGAATGTTGAGGTTCAGAGATGGGAAATAAGTTTCTCAGAGTCTTACAGTTAGTGACAGAGCCACTCCCAATGCCCACCTCCTTGTTAGACACTCTTGTTGTTCATAATTACAAGCCTCTCATTATTATGAGACTCGAGGTGACTCTCAAAACTAATGTTAAGGCTCAAAGAGAATAAGGAGACCCTTGGATGGGTGAGGGTGAGATAGGAATGGCTTCTAAAATCATACCTCCCAGCTTAAATCCCAGCCAGCAGGTGCGGAAAGTGACCTCCTGTGGGGGTTCACCCAGTGCTTGGCCACTTAGTGGGACTGTAGGACACTCAGTGGGATTTGGGAGACCCACTCCCTCAGCCAGGGAGAACATCTGGTTTTAAAAGACCTTTGAGCTGATGGGAATGGAGCAGAAGTTCTACTTCCCCCTGGCCTGAGGCTAACCTATTTTGTTCCATTTCCCTGGACAGAGATCCCAAGAGAAGCCCTTTGCAGATGTGTCAATGGCTGACTTTCTGATTCATATCAGCAGGATTGGAAACTCAGAAATCTCTCTAGAATGCCAGGAGGAGCTGGGAACAGAGGCATATGTACTCTGTCCTCTTAACGAGAGAGGCGTATTCCATAATCTGCTTTCAGTCAAGGGAGAAAGAAGAGCTAGTGTGTACTGAGTATATACCTGATAGGCCAGGTGCTGTCAGGTGCTCTTCATGGACATTTCTCCTCATTACATGCCACCTGGTAGATGGATTGTTGTGGCTATTCCATAGACCAGCACCTTGGCCATCAACACATTGGACATAGAACTCAAGTGGTAGAGGTGACATTAAGCCCTCACCTGGTGACCCCAAAGCCAATGCCTTTGCCAGTGCCATGCCCTGGGCTTAGAAGTCAAACAGACCTAGCAGACAACCATCACTCCTGTGGACACAAGTCCATTTTTTTTGTGGCCATTTTTAGTCTTAATTATCTCTTTGTTTAATTAGTGTCTTCTTTTTGCTCAGTGAAAACATTTGATAAGACTTCTTACTATGCTACATTTAAAAATTATGAGATCTGAACTTATATTGGAATGTAGGACTTCCAGCACTATGCTAAACAACAGTGGTGAGAGTGGACACCCCTGTCGTGTTCCTGATCTCAGGGGGAAAGCTCTCAGTTTTTATGATATTAGCTGTGGGCTTTTCATAAACTGCTTTTATAATGTTTAAGTAAGTTCCTTCTAGTCCGACTTTCTCAAGGGTTTTTATTAAGAAAGGGGGCTGTATTTTGTCAAATGCTTTTAAACAACCAATTATTTACCTGGTGTCAGAGGCTTACCATAGCCATAGTTTTCAAACTATGAGTCCTTGTTCATTAGGGGGTTATGAAATCGCCTTAGCAACTCATGATCAGCATCTGAAAGACTAGAATAGGAAAAGATAGGATAGGATAGAATTAGAAAATATCAGTGCACCCAGCAAGGGTAAGTGTGTTTTGTGTAATTTTTATTTCCATGACATGTACTTAGGTGTGCATTAATATAAGATGTATTTCTTAGTAATGCAAGTCACGGGGTTTTTTTAAGTTAGCTTAGGAAAGGGAAATATGAACAGAGGCAGAACTCATGAAATTGTGTCTTGTTCTTTTCTGTGGAGAGTTTGTCCTGTTATCCCCTAACAGGGCTACCATTAGCCCATTGGCAGAGGGGTATTTTCAAGTAAAGCTTTCTGGAAATATCTGTTAGTCTTTCCCCAGATCTTTGATTAAATGGATGTGCTTGTTAGATTTTAAAAATGTCTTGGACACTTGAAGAGGGCAAAGTGACATTTCCAAAAGCTTTGGTGAGTGAGGGGCAGAGGTGGGACCAGAATTAGATTATTTATGGATTCTTTTCAGATGGGGAAAAAGAGGGGTGATCCATGGTCCCTACAGCAAGGTCAGTGAGCAGCTGTCCCTTCCTAGATGGAGCTAGAGAATAAGACAAACAGACTTTGATTGTAGCAGGAGGGATGGGGCTGGACCTGGGGAGGGGTGCCCCTGTGGTACAGAGTGGCATATGTGCTACACCCCTCCTCCTGAGGTCTTGGGAAGAGTAGAGAAATCCTCTTTTGCTGTGAGATCCTTTGGGGGTGGGGGGCAGGTAGCCAGCAGGAGGGCGGGCAAGCCTGAGCCTTTTCCCACTCCAAGGTGTCCCGGTTCATTTAGCCATGCTCTCCCTGTCTCCCATGAGCAAGCATAGTCTGGGGCTCGCGTGCTTCTTTCCTTAGCCACAGATGGATATGCTGAATCCCGTGATGTTTTGCTGGGCTGCAGTTAGCTTTGCTTTTTATCCGGATGGCAAAGTGAGCCTGCAACAGCTGTGATCAGCTGTTGGAAGTGAGGGTGGGGAAGGGGCAGCTCCTGGCCTCCTGCCCAACCCTAGTTGACTGCTTAGTATCCGTCTCTCTCTGTTGCTGACTCTGCCTCTGTGCCTTTCTCTCTCTCTCTCTCTCTCTCTCTCTCTCTCTCTCTCTCTCTGTGTGTCTTTACCTTTTCATCTTTTTTCCTTCTCTTCTTCCTGCATCTCTCCTTGGACAGTTGGAAGCTGCCATGCTTTTACCTGGATCTTTTAGGGTGGTTAGCTCATTCAGGGCAAGGAAGGGACAGAAAGTGCCCATTTCTGAATCCCCCACCTCAAACCACAGCTGTTGGTGAGGTACTCTGTGACAATAGAGAAAAGGCCTACCTTCAGCCAGACTTGGAGGTCTCACCTTGACTCTGCTCCTTGCTGGTCATGATAGAGACCTTGGCAAGTAATTGACCTTCCCTGAGCCTGTTTCCTCTTGTGTCATATGCAGATACCAGTGCCTGCCCAAGGATGTCGTGGTGGAGATCCAATGGGGAAACTTCCAATAAAGCTCCTTCCTCAGGGATTGGCATATTCTGCATGTTCCTTCTTGGCCACTCCTCAGGCAGAACCCCCCCACTCCCCCACCCCCGCCTTCCTTGGCAGCCATGCACACCACTTGGTGGCCTCATGCTACCTTACTCCTCCCCCCAGCTCAGGGTTTGTTTTGCCTTTACTCAGCCTCAAAGATCTATTGAATTCCAGGGAGAAAACAGTTCCATGAAGGGTCATAATTCTTCTGGTACCAGCTCTTGTCACTTTTCCAGGCTTATAAAAAAGTGAGTCTGAGAAAATGAGCCATTTTTAACATGAGTTATCACAGAATGGGGATGAAAAGGCAGTGCTGAGGAAAAGCCCTAGATGACTCTGAGAAAGAGGTGTGAGCTTACATCAGTCACTGACATTTTGTTTCTTTTTTCTTTGTCTTTTCTTTTCTTTTCTTTTTTCTTTTCTTTTCTTTTCTTTTCTTTTCTTTTCTTTTCTTTTCCTTTGTTTTCTTTTCTTTCTTACTTTTTAGAGAGAGAGAGAGAGAGAGAGAGAGAGAGAGAGTGTAAGCATGTATGCAGTCATGCATAGTGGGAAGGGCAGAGGAGGGAAAGAGAGAGAGAATTTTAAGCAGGCTCCCTGCCCAGCTCAGAGCCCAATGCCAGGTTCTGTCTCACAACCAACTGGGAGATCATGACCTGAGCTGAAATCAAGAGTCAGATGCTTAACCAGCTGAGTCACTGAGGTGCCCTTTACATTTTATTTTTTAAGCTACATGGACAGATTATAAACGTGGTCAATAGAAGAGGATACTGACCATCCATGACTATTACTAGCATCCCCCAAATTCAGACTTGAACTTGGTCTGAGTCAACCTTCCTTAGGGTGCAAGAATGCAGACACCAAATGAGGCCAGCCCCTCCATGTCTGTGGTCCCGAAGCAGCCAGCCAAAAATGAAGCCTGGGATTGTCTGCCGTGCCTGTATCCTCCCTGACTCCATGGGCTGCAGAGAACTGCCCAAGGTTTCTGAGCATCTCCCCTCTTTTCTCAAGCTCATGGGGCCAACATGGATCCACCATCCTGGGCTCCGCTGGAAGAAGAATCCAGACACAAGAGGAAGCTGTGGGGGGTGTTGGAGAGAGTGTAGGGAAAAGACATACCCAGCCCAACACTGGTTGTTTTGGACTTTGGTCCTTTTATTCCATGGACACTTGTTGATGGGGCCATGGATTCCTTGCTACTTCCCAAGTCTGGGAACCAAGGGCTTCCTACTGCTCTCACCTTTGAGGCTTTCTCCGGAGAAGCATCCCCTTCCCTCCGTCTCATCCCGATCTTAATACCACATTTCTCTCTGGGCAGGTTTAAGGATTACCGAGAGCCACCGTGGGCGCCACACCCATATGAGTTTTCCAAACAGTACTGGTCCGTTCTGTCTGCCCGTCTGGCTTTTGTCATAATCTTCCAGGTGAGTTGTTCAGATAAAGAGTAGCCAATTAGAATCCGGGCTGCAGGGATAGAGACAGCATGGCTCCTCGCCTGCCCCTCATCTCCCTTTTCACGGCACTGTGACCTAGGGGTGTCTGCATGTGGCGGGCAGAAGTGAGTGCCTCCTCAGAGGAGGCCTGAAGCACTCTTGAGAGGGCTTCCATTCATGGATGGATTTGCAGGAAGAGAATAGAACACAGAGTAAGGTTACAAGACAGATGTGGTGTAAGTTGCAGGGTGGAGATAGATTCCCATTCAGGCGTAAGACAAGACAGGAAGTGAGAAGAGCAGTGGAAACCAGAATCTCAACCCCAATGCAGGCAAACATACTGCCTGGTCTCTGCAGCCCAGGAAAGGGCTCGAATTCTGAACCAATCTTCTAGCTCTCTGCTGGCTCCCTCCTTTGTTAGAGTGCCTCAGCCCCTGAGACATATGGCGGGAAGGGCCCCAGAGCCATCCGGCCATGCCTTGGTGAATAGCAAACTGAGCCCCGTGATTGCTATCTCTGACAATAGCCCCAGCTCCGATTGCAGAGCAGAGATCCGCGGGTGCGCGGCCCCAGTTCCCGCTTAGGGTCCTGCCGGCCTTCAAGATCCTTTTCTCTTCCACTCCCTCAGGCTTTTGTATTCCCTGAAGGCAAATCTCTGGAGGGCTCTAAGATATCTGGCTCTGACCCTGACCCAGGAAGTGGAGAAGCCTCTCGGCTAGTCTTTCACCAAAAGAAGACAGCCATTCTTCCTCTGGGGAGATGGGGCAATCTATTAGAAAAACCACTCCAATGCCCCCCTGCAGGCATCCCCTGGCTTTCCCACAGCTCACCTGTAACACTTGTTCGCACTGAGAAAGTTGGCTTAAGAGAAGAGTGTGACTTGAAGCAGCTTTAGAGCATGAATGCACCCAGGAGCCTCTGGAAACAGCAGCTGGTCCCCGGGCCCTCCCCTGGGCCCCTTGGTGCAAGCAAGGTTCAAGGTCAAGGTGGGAATAGGTTTGGAGCCTGGAAGACAGCTGTACCCTCATGATCTCATCTCTGGATCTTGGAGCAAGCATGCAATTGGCAGACAGAGAAGGCCACCACTGGGGCATCATACTGTGCAGACCATGGCTTGGAGAACATGGCGGGGGGAGGGGGGCACCGGGCTATAACAGTATATATTGGGCCATGCTGGCACTGTTGTAATGTATTCACCACTTCAGTGGAAAATGCTCGAGAGTAAGGTAGTCCTGTCTTACCCACATTTCCAAGGGAGGGAATGGGGCTCCAAAGGTGGAAGAAGGAAGCCAATTACAAGTGTGCACAGCAGCTTTGAAAGGAGAAGGGGGAGCTGGAGGCAGGGGCCCTAGATGGGCCAGTGTGACTGACTTAGGAAGAGATAGAGCAGGATGAGTGTGAGGTTGGCTGAGACCAGAATTCCACACAGAAACCAAAGGACTGTCTCTGATATGGAGAGCAGAAGGCAAGCAGGAGGCCAGAGAGGGGCTGCTGGCCCAGTGGAAGCCGTGGAGAGGCCAGGGGTTCTGTGCCCACTCCCCAGGAGGCTCTGGAGCAGGGTGCCTGGAGGCTGAGAGGCCAGGCAGGAAGCACAGGAGGAGAAAAAGCAATAGCTGACACTTCTCAAGCCCCACCTTGTGCAAGGTACTGACTTAATCCTTGCAACAACCCCAGGAGGCAGGTACTGTTACTCGTCCACTTTGTCCCTGGGGACCCTGCGGGACACTTCTGCTCTTTGGCTAAGACCACCTGCCAGTAAGTAGCAGAGCCAGAGGACCACAGAGGTGATCTGTTCCTGGGTCTGTGCCTCCCACCACTACCCCCATGTACCACACCACCAGCCCAACTGCTGAGACCTTACTGCAGCCCACCGGGCTGGGCCTTCCCTCCCAACCCCTCTCCCTTGCTTTTGGCAGAACCTCGTGATGTTCCTGAGTGTCCTCGTGGACTGGATGATCCCAGATATCCCCACAGACATCAGTGACCAGATCAAGAAAGAGAAGGGTCTGCTGGTGGACTTCTTCCTGAAGGAGGAGCATGAGAAACTCAAGCTGATGGACGAGCCTGCCCTGAGAAGCCTCGGAGGGGGGCGTCGGAGCAGGAGCCGGGCGGCCAGTGCGGCACCCTCTGGCCAGAGCCAGCCAGGCAGCATTGCGTCTTCTGCCTCGCAGCACACCAATGTGTGAGCAAGCCAGCCCCATAACAGGGACAGCCACAGTGGCCCAGGACTCATGGAGCACACCTCTGTGCCTGCTCGGGAGGGCTAGCTGGCGTCTGCTGGGGTCTGGCCTCAGGGGCTCTTGCAAAGATGCAGTTACGCAGAGAGAGAGGGGTTAGAGCAAGTGAGACAGCACAAGCAGAAAGAGAAATGAAGCTGCTTCTCAGAAGCTTCAAGGTTAAGTTTCTTTGAGGTCCTCTTTGTATCCTTTTGGGGGATTGGCACCCCATTTTGAGACCTGGTGCAAGAGCCAGAGCTCCCAGGTGCCATGCACCTTCCCTGTGTTTCCTCAGGTGTCCCTCTCAGGTGGCCATAGGCTGTGAGAAAGGGAGCCCCCCTCCTAAGTGATTCCTCACCCTTCCCACCAGCTCCCTGAGCAGATCCTTCTGAGTTGCTTGCAGCCAGGACTGTGACAGCCTCAGTGGGTGCAAATTAAGTCACTGGGCTGATGGCTGTGGCCACTGGACTTGATGGGGAGTGGCAGAGGTCCCAACCTGGGCTTGTCTCCATGTCATGGGGATGCTTTGAGCTTGTGCAACTAACCATCACTTTATGCAGGTTCAGATTTAAAGTAATAAAATAAATGGAAACATTGTTTATAAAGATGCATCTCCTTATCTGTGGCTCTCTCTCTTTCTGTCACTTCCTGCCAATATTTATTGAGGAACTTTGTGTTCCAGACACTCAGATGAGAGATAAGCAGAGTACAAGAGATGAAATCTCTGCCTCATTGGAGCTCACTTTCTGGGAAGAGAAAGGACATTAGCTAGTAATAAGGGTTCTGAAGAAATATAAGGGATAAAGGAGGCAGGAAACATGGAAGCAGGGGAGGTAAGGGCTTACCATTTTATATGGGAATTAATGACAGACCCAAGATGGCTCTGAGGTTACATCTTTCCTCCCAGATCTGGGGGCGGGGGCTGTCAAGATTTTCAAGTATATTTGGAAGCAAAGGCCAAACGCCGTTCATCACCACCCTTCACACACCTCAGCCCCACATGCTGTCCAGAAACCTGTTGCACAGTCCTCTTCCGTGGGACCTGGCCCTGGTTCCTCCCAGGTCATTCTCAGTGTCTGCATGGAAGCTTCTAGGAGGGCCACACTCCAGAGAAGACATGAGTGTTTTCTTGTTTCATCACAGCTGGTAATTCAAGGGCCTGGAGTGCTGAGCTGTTCATCCTTGCCACTCCCTGTGGCTTCTGTGTCCTCCTGGCCACATGCAGGATCGCACTGCCCGCCAACTCTTGCTCTGGACAGGAGTCCCTTCTTCCCTGGCCACGCCAGGGCATAGATACAGCTTTAGTGGGAGCAGTGGACAATCCTGTCTCACGCCACTCACATACCAGTAGGCCTACAATAAGTTTTGACAACTTCACGCTTTAATGTTCACACTTACCGTGTTAGCCTAGATTTAAACTACGGTATTACCAAAACACTGCGTCATCTTACACCAGGCTTCAGCTAACTCAGGAAGTGGCCAATAAGAGAAACATTTCACTTCAGGGGCATTAATGACATGGAGATTTCAGGCCCATAAAAAGGAGGAGGATATCCCCAGGACTCCTACCGGTATGGGTGGGGTTGATATTTCCTGCAAGCAGTGATGGTCCACACTGATGGTCAGGGGCCAGCTCCAGCACCAAGACACCCACTTTGCACTGACTGCAGCTGGCTCAGGATCCCGTTTCTTTTTATTCTTTTTTCAAGTTCACATTTTTATGTGATCATAGAGGTGGAACTTGCACACCAAAAGTCACATGAGCTAAAAAACAATGAAGGGGCACTTGGGTGGGTTAAGCATCTGACTCTTTATTTTGGCTCAGGTCATGATCCCAGGATTGTGGAATCAAGCCCTATATTGGAATCCACACTGGGCATGGAGCCTGCTTAAGATCCTCTCTCCTCTCTCTCTCTCTTTCTCTCTCTCCCCTGCTGCCCCTCTGCCACTCACACTCTCTCCCCGTCCAAAAAACAAAACAAACAAAAAAACCAAAAACCCAAAATCAAAACAACAACAACAAAAAAACAAGAGGAAAGTGAAATAACCCAGTCCCCAAATTTATAATCAACATCAACCATTGTTCAGTTTCCTTCTAGACTGTCATTCCCTCTCAAGCACATCTGTATTTTTGGTTGCAAATATGCAGTATATGCTGTCTTGCTTTCTTCTTCCACTTCATGTAGCTCATCAATCCTTTTATCCCACAAATTTGTTGTCAGCTTTTTAAATGTTGATTTTTGAGAGAGAGAGAGAGAGAGAGAGAGAGAGACAGAGACAGAGACAGAGACAGAGTGTGAGTGGGGGAAGGGCAGAGAGAGAGAGAGAGAGAGAGACAGACAGACAGACAGACAAAATCCTAAGCAGGCTCCGGGCTCCAAACTGTCAGCATGAGCCTGACCCAGGGCTCAAACTTGTGGACCCTGAAATCATGACCTGAGCCAAAGTTGAACACTCAACTGACTGAGCCACCCAGGTACCCCTCAGTTGTCGATTTTGAATGTAATTCAGAAGTACAACCTAACACCTACCATGTACCAGGCTCCATATTGGGCACTTGGGGTACATCACTCGACACAATGATTTCTGTCCTCTTGTCGGTGAGTCAGGAAGACATAATAAACAATGAAAATAAATTTTATAGTATGTTAGGAGGTAATAAGTGCTATGGAGAAAATGAAAAAGTCAAGCAAGGTAGAAGGGATTGGTAGCAGAAATAGAGGCTCCATTTTATTTCCATTGCATAATGGACATTTTGCTTTTTTTTTTTTTTTTCCTGCCTCACCCCTTCCTGTTAAGGGATTGCAGATTGGGTATGGAAGCCTGTGGTGGCCAAAGTCCACACCCTAGTGATTGAGCCAGACAGTGCCTCCCTGGAAGATCTAGATGGAGAGGAAGGGATATTCTATCTGCCAGGATATACATTTCCACTCTGAAAGGACTGTTTTCTCACTCTCTCTCACTACAAATGAATTAGGAATTTGTGATTTGCCCCCATCCCTACGCTCAAATCATCTCAGTACCTGCCTTACCAGCATGACCACCAAATGTGCCTGCCTAACAGGGCATCAAATGGGATTCAGGCTAAGAACTTCCCAAAGGATTTGTTAAGTTGGGTAGAGAGATGGGAAGTTCAGTCCTACTTTGTTTATTTTTATTGTTTATTTACTTATTTTGAGAGCAAGAGAGAGTGCAAGAAAGGAAGTGGCGGAGAGAGGGAGAGAGCAAGAGAGAGAGGGAGAGAGGAAAAGGGAGAGAGAATCCCAAGTAGGCTCCACACCTAGCACAGAGCCCAGCTTGAAGCTCGATCCCATGAGCCATGAGACCATGACCCGAGCCAAAATCAGGAGTCAGACCCTTAAGCAGCTGAGCCATCCAGGCATCCCCAGTCCTAATTTAAAACAAATTTAAATAAAAAAAAAATTTTTAACATTTATTCATTTTTGAGAGTGAGAGAGACAGAGCATGAGCAGGGGAGGGGCAGAGAGAGAGAGGGAGACAGAGAATCCAAAGCAGGCTCCAGGCTCTGAGCTGTCAACACAGAGCCCAACATGGGGCTCAAACTCACGGACCTCAAGATTATGACCTGAGCTGAAGTCAAATGCTTAACCAGCTGAGCCACTCAGCCACCCCTCTACTCCGTGCTCTTTAAAGAAATTATAAATTTTAACATTTCACCATAAAATACAAAAAAATTAATTATGAGCAAACATCTGAAACACTGAAGAAATGAAAAAAAATCACTCCTTTTCCTATGCCCTTTCTCTAGAAATAGTAACAGTTAATGTCTGAGTTTAGTTTGACTTCATTTGTGTTCTCATGGTACATGTGCAGTCACTTACATTGATCTGTAATAGCATCTATTTTGTTTAATTATAAAAGTAATATATACTCATTGAAGAAGACTTAGAAAATGCAAAAAAAAAAAAAAAAGTAAAATGTAAGTAAAACAATTTAAATCATTTGAGTTTTTACCTCGAAGATAAACAGTCATGAGCTCTAGATGGAGGGCATGGTGGCAAACAATATTTACCATTGAGTTCATCGGTTTTTCCCTATTAAGAATAAACAGAAACAGAATCCAGCTGATGGCTGATTTACTTAAGTAATATATTTTTTAAATGTTTATTTACTTTGAGAGAGAGAGAGAGAGAGAGAGAGAGAGAGAGAGAGAGAGAGAGAGAGATCGTGAACAGGGGAGGGGCAGGCAGATAGAGAGAGAGAGAATCCCAAGCAGGCTCCATGCTGACAGCATGGGGCTCAATCTCACAACCATGAGTGAGATCATGACCTGAGCTGAAATCAAGTGTCAGATGCCTAATTGACTGAGCCACCCAGGTGCCCCTACATAAATAATCTTGATGGCCATTTTCTTGATGTGCTCACTGTAAAGATAAAAGCATGGAAAAAAAGGTGGACTTCTCTTCCCTCTCTCCCCTTGCATAGCCTCTTTAGAGAAGCCCTGTCTAGGACAATCCTGATTTGGAGAGGGGACATGGAAGTTGCTATTTTTGGCAAGGATTTTATATTTTTTTTAAACAACAGACTTTTATTTTCCCAGAATTCTAAGCTTGAAAGTCCAAAATCAGGATGTTAATGAAAAACTCTTCCTGGAGTGCAGAAAACCACCATCTGTCTGTGTCCTTACATGATGGAGAGATAGAGAACAAGCTTTCTAATGTCTTTTCTTAGAAGGACACAAATCCCATCACTAGGGCCCCATCTCATGATATCATCTAAACAGTTTTTTATAGTTTGTCAAGTTGGTTTACATATAACATCCAGTGCTCATCCCAAGGGCCCTCCTCCGTGCCCAGTCACTCATTTTCCCCCTTTCCCCCACCCACATCAACCTTCAGTTTGTTCTCAGTATTTAAGAATCTCTTATGGTTTGCCTCTCTCCCTCTCCTTGACTATTTTTCCCCTTCCCCTCCCCCATGGTCCTCTGTTAAGTTTCTCCTGTTCCACATATGAGTGAAAACATATGGTATCTGTCCTTCTCTGCCTGACTTATTTCACTTAGCATAAGTGAGTTCTATCCACGTTGCTACAAATGGCCAGATTTCATTCTTTCTCATTGCCATGTAGTACTCCATTGTATAGATAAACCACATCTTTCTTGATCCATTCATCAGTTGATGGACATTTAGGCTCTTTCCATGATTTGGCTATTGTTGAAAGTGCTGCTATGAACATTGGGGTATATGTGCCCCTATGCATCAGCACTCCTGTATCCCCTGGATAAATTCCTAGCAGTGCTACTGCTGGGTCACAAGGGAGTTTTATTTTTAATTTTTTGAGGAACCTCCATACTGTTTTCCAGAGTGGCTGCACCAGTTTACATTCTCACCAACAGTGCCCATTTCTCCACATCCTTGCCAGCATCTATAGTCTCTTGATTTGTTAATTTTAGCCACTCTGACTGGTGTGAGGCAGTATCTCAGTGTGGTTTTGATTTGTGTTTCCCTGATGATGAGTGATGCTGAGCATCGTTTCATGTGTCTGTTGGCCATCTGGATGTCCTCTTTGGAGAAGTGTCTGTTCATGTTTTTGTCCATTTCTTCACTGAATTATTT
This sequence comes from Suricata suricatta, assembly GCF_006229205.1. Classification (NCBI taxonomy): domain Eukaryota; kingdom Metazoa; phylum Chordata; class Mammalia; order Carnivora; family Herpestidae; genus Suricata; species Suricata suricatta. Next base: position 98,639,500 of record NC_043709.1, read on the forward strand.
GTTTTTCAGGTGTGGAGGTTGGTGAATTCCCTATAGATTTTGGATACTAGCCCTTTATCTGAAATGTTATTTGAAACTATCTTTTCTCATTCTGTTTGTTGCCTATTAGTTTTCTTGATTGTTTCCTTTTTGGCAAGGATTTTAAAGATGCAGAAAATCATCAATTCCTCAATAAAATGTCTGTTATTTTGCCATATGGAACTTCACTTTTCTGCCAGGCAAATGAAAGCCTTTGGGTTTGCTAATACACCCCAAACCAAGTTCTAACCTTGCAAATAGATGAGTCCTCATTAAAAACGATGGGAGGGAAACTTATCAAGTGCTCTTCTAAGAAGACATAAATTGTGGTAGGAGATTCCACCTGGCTGTGGAAGGCATTCTAGAAGCAAGGACAAGAATGAGACGGAAAAACTCAGGGACCAGTCTGCCCCATAGTTACTTCAAATATGTAGCCAAATAGGGCTTGAGGTTAAAAATAAATTAGGAAAACGCTCCTATCTTTTTATAGTGTCACAGTCTTCCCTTAGTTGGCTAGAGTACACCTTCAGGTAAAATGTTTTTTAACAATGTAGTATTAAAAATTTTACCCAGATCCCTTCAGAATTGAGCTGCTCACTCCCCAGCTACTGACAGTCACAGTGTGAAGCCCCTCTCAGAACTGCTAAAGGGGGCTGCTGAGGCCAGAACCACTTTTCTGCCGGGGGCAGCCTCTCATCTCTGCAGGTAGAGGAGGCCCACTTTGGCTCATCAGGATAATTCTACAGGGCTTCCTCAGCTCCAGAGCTCCTTATAGAATCGGCCAAATGTTTGCAGCTCAGCTGTTCCCACTGCCCAGATCTGCTTACCTTACTCCTGTGTCCCGCCCCCCACAGGTGTCCTTCTGGAACACACTTCCCAGTCAACATCCTACAGGCCAGGTATCCAGCTCCCATCTCAGGGAACCTGATCAAAAAACATGGGCAGGCATTTGCTTTTGTTGGAATGATGGCTTGACTGAATTTACCTTTCTCGGTCACCAACCTTTCAAAACATTTCAAAACACAGCCACTGTGGCAATTAATGCATGGCCTTCTGGGGTTTGAAGGGGAAAACCTCTTGATCGATTTTCCTTTGTACATTTCTTTTTTCCTCCTGCCTTTGTGCAAATAGGATTTTAAAATGTATTCTTGGAATTCAGAAACTTCATTGGAATGTGTCTTGATGCGCATTTCATTATTTAATATGCCTGAAATGAGGTGGTCACATTCCGTCTGCATGTCGCTTCTTTCTCAGCTCTGGAAGGTACTCTTCCAGGACAGGAATAGAGTCTAGTATAACCATTCCAATTCTTTTGATTCCTTTAAGGAAACACTTAAGGGAAACACTCAAGGTTTGGATCGACTTTCCAGTTTTTGATCTTCATTGCCACCATCTTTTTTTTTTTTTTTCTCTCAGCATGTTTCTCCTCATCTTGATCCTCCATATTTCAGGAGCATGCCCTTTCTGGAGTACCATGTTACTTTTTTTCTCTGCCTCCTCCCCTCAGAAGTTATCCATCTATAATCTCTAATATATTATTTTGGCAGTTTCCAAGCTCTCACTTGTATGATCCTTCATGGATAATCTGGGAGAGAAGTGAAGACTCCTCACCCCTCATAACCCCACTCTTCCAAATTTCCTATTCTTTTGATGGCCTGACTTTTACCTGCTGTATGTATTTTCCAAGATATGCTCCTTGCTGGTAAATGAAGGGGTTGAACAGGACAAGCACTAACATCCATTCCTGCATTGATGACATATAGAGTTCTACAGGTTCACCATGGTATGGAAAGCATGAAGAGCATAGTCAGTCTTATCTTCCATGTCACCATTCTACTCGTCTTTCACAATCCAAGCCTCAGTTATTTGTGTCTTCGATAACCTAACCCAATCAGCCCAGGGAAGAGTTGCTTGGAATTTCTACTGTTGTTCCAACCCACAGTGGTATTGGATCTGCTCAGCCAGAGGGCGCCAGAAAGCACCCACCCTTGAAGACAGCCACAGGTTCTGGAAGACAGAGCAGATGTTTCCTCAGAATGCAGCCGTATTTACACATCTGGCTAACCTCTTGCTCCCCTTCCCTGTTCTGTACAGCAGGAAATGGCAGTGCCTCCAGAACCAGACCCCTTCCAAACCAGGCTAGAAGACAGATGTCTCACCAAGACTCTTGCCCAGATGCAGTGGAACCCACTTATTCTTCTGCTCTTCTCATGGCACATGCAGCTTTATCTGCAGAAAGGAAGTGCAAGGTGAAAGCCAGATGGGAATTTGAAAAGACAGCTCTACATATGAGTTCAGGAACATTCATGTTTTATTGCCCCACCTTTGTCTCACTTCCCGTCTGTCTAACAGAGCAAGGAGCTGAGGACTGAGGCTTCCAAGCCAAGATGTCTTCCTCAATTAGGGGAATGAAGCCGTAGGCCCTAAGGGAAGGAGGCAGACTTTTGACATGGATCCCACATCATAACCTGCTCCTAGTTTTCTTCCAGCTTGATGGACTCTGGTTGGCCTGTATCTAATTCTTCAGAGAGCATGTGTCAACTTCTATCAAGAACCACATCTGCTTGGTCTGAGTGAGGCTGCTAGTTGAGAAACAGATGAGGCTCCTAAAATAGGCCTCTTCCACCCTTTTCTATGGGCCTAATTCCTACTACACTCAGAAACTTTTCTCAAGTGTCTGCCTTACCACTTCAAATTTGGTTTTCTCAACTGCCTCAGCTCTGACTTCACTGTACTCCACCTGTCTCTTCTGATTGTTCACTATCGTTTCATAGGACAAGGTTTTTTCTCTTTGTCTTCTCAATGATTCCACCTCCTTCCAGAAAGCTCCCTGAAGCTCCTCTCCCCTTCAATGGGCAACATATGTAGAGCACTTTTCAAAATCCTTATGTCAAAAGTAGGTAGTATGATTAACATGGGCAGATCCTGGTTTTGTGAGCCCAGAAGCTTCTGCAATTTTAGGGACCTTCTTCAAGAAAAAGGACTCAAAATTATAAAATAAAGTCAGGTACAAAAGTGACTATTTAGCATGAAAAGAAAAGTTTAAAAATACAAGTTTTAGGCTAAACCAGAAACATGACTAAATTTATAACAAATAGTTTTGTTTGTTATTAACGAGCTGACTCACTTGCCTTTATATTACAATACTGTTCCCTCAAAATCTTTAGTCATGTGCTCTTTAATTGTTTTTCATAACAAGGTTTTAAATTAGGAAAGAGAACGGTAATTCACTTTTTCCCCTAGCAAAGTTGATGAACATTTGTTTGTTTGTTTGTTTGTTTTTTGGACAGATCCTGTCACAAATGTATTTGTACCAATAGTACAGGAGGACACCAGCCCCTGCAGATAGAAGCCATAGGGTCACAATAGTTCCTCTGTCCTCACACTGGCAGACAGAAGCCTCTACACCGAAGCCTTTGGTGAGGAGGGGTCCTGAGCACCTTTGGGAACCTGAGCTGCAGCTGCAATATGGGTCTTAGTTTGAGCTTTGGCCTTAGACTTTGGGCTGCAGAACCTGAAATCATTGGCAATGATGGCATGAACACGTTTCCCTAAGATGGGATGAGTGATATAGGCAAGCTTGTGATTCCTGCCCTTTGGGATCTTGGGCTTGACCACTTTGGTCTTGACACATGCACTCTTGGCCTTGGCATTATTGGCCTGCATCTTCTTCAGGCCCTTCTTGTGCTTCTTGGCAAAGCACATGTTCCTTGAGAACTCAGGGTCTACCCCCTCAAGAGATTTATATCTTTGTAAGTGGGGTTTCTTAATGCCATTCCTTTGCCATTTTTGTGACTTGTTGTGAGTGGTGTGGCTCTCAGACCTGGCCATGTTTGCATAGAAGCCCATGCCCTTGAAGCACCTCAGATCATGCTTTTTATTTCTGATAGAAAATAAGAACTTAGAACATTTTTTTCAGTTCCACAGCTTATTGGTGATTTCTTCTGAATGTTAAGATTATTGTCAGATTTGGGAAAGCTTCTCTCAAGTTTCTTTCATGTATAAGCTCTAAGATATGAAATAATTTTGCATATATTTCGGAAGTCATTTTGCCTCCACTTTCCATAAACCTGGGCTCCCTTGGGAGGAACCTTACTCTAAAGTTGCCTCTTATCACTGGCCCCTGAAACTGAAGCTATGGCAGCTTTAATTCTGGGGTTCAAATTCCAGCCTGTGTTTATTTGACATCATGACACCTCACTCAGAACCCCATTGGCCCTGGGTGCTCTACCTGAAGCCTGTAGAGTCACATAATCATAGCGACAGTACTCATAGTGACAGCAATGATAATCAAACCCTCACTAGGAGCAAGTTGTGCTAAGAACTGTACACTCATCACCTTGCTTAATCTTTACAACCTCCTGCAAAGTGTTTTTATTCCCATCTTATACTTAAGAAGGTAAGCCACACCACCGACTGGGTTTCATCCCAGTTATCACTTAAGTGCCCACATAATTTTTAATAAGGCTGGAGTGAGAGGCCATCGATATCTCCTTCCTGAAGCCTCCTACCTTTGACCGCTCCAAGTTGCCAGATCATACTCCACCCCAAAAAGGGCTTTCAGTGACCCCTTGAAGAGTTGGCAGGGGTGTATTCTGTCCTCTTTGGCTAATGTGCACATGGGGCACCATTGGAGAATTATCTATTCAACATGGGCACCTTTGATGAACAGATTTCTGATCATAACTAAGTCATGGCCGACACTTGGGCTCCAAGGTATGACCTCACTGTGCCAGAAAAGGCTGGATCCCCAAGAGCATTCAGCCTCACCACATACATACCAGGCTCAGCTCTTCCCCAGGAATGGCCAGATATTTGTATTAAGTCAGGTTGACCACCTTAGACACCACTTCCACACAGGGACATCGCTTCTGAGGCCCTGGAGTCTTCCTTGCCACACTGATCCACTCTGATAAATGGCAATTTGGGATTTTTCAGTTGGGAACCTCAGAGAAAATTTTCCTTCTAGCCCAAGTTGAATCTAAGGGTTTGCCTGTCTGAGGCTACAGAAACTTCCAGTCTCCTTCCACTCTGTGGAATCCTTTGTCACACAGAAGGAAATCTTTGTGTCAGCCTTCACTGATTCTACAGCTTCTAATCTGACTTGGCAAAGATGGTATGTAGGGTCAAGGCAGGGGATTCTGGCACTCTGTTACACACACAGATACAGAATTCGAGGCTCAGAGAAGCTTTACATCTACTCAAGAGTCCAAAGCGAGGAAGTGGCTGAGCTGGAGTGAACTGCAGTCTGCCTCCCCTCCAGAGCCTGTGCTGATATAGTTATTGGTGAGGAGTGAGAAAGCACATTTCTCAGCTGTCTGTGTTTGGGTAAAGCCTTTTGGGGGACAGAGTCTCATATGATGCTGAGACAATGTACTGTAAAGGAAAATGCACTCTTTTTTGAAGCCAGATATGGTTCTAGTGCCCACTCTCTTAGTGGGGCAAGTGCCAACTTTTCTGAGTTCTGACTTCCATCTGGGGCATAGAAATGAAACCTTCCCTACCTCCTCCTCCCTGAGAACAGGGCTGCAGAGCATGAAATCCATATCAAGGAGCGGTATTGTAACAAATGCCTACATTTCTAAGAAGACAAACATCATCAACAACGGCTAAGACAAATGTATGATCCATTGGTAGAGACTCTTGTGGCCAACAGTGAACCTAATATCCAGGTTCCAAGAGGGTGGCACAGATGCCAGGAAATGGAATATTGTATGCTGGAATGGTGTCTGCAGAGTACCCGGCCCTGGATGGTTAGTATTTTTAACATCACACGTTTGCTAAACTCCATTCCGGGCTGGGTTTCCAGATGAGTAAACTATTGAGGGGGACCTCAAATGCAATGTCACTGGCCAGGATGCACTAAAGAATTACTATCTTTCCTCCTCACTTCTGTTAACGTGCCTTGGCTTTTAAAACAAATGCCTTGCTTTGACATTGAATAAGTATGTCGTGGTTTTTTGAAAACATTACACCAACTCCATTAAAAACATATCAAGTGATACCCAAGTATAAGCTTCAGTTGCTAGACTATGATTTTCAGAAAATGCATTAATCTAAACTAATTTTTCATGGTTTTTGTGGTTTCCTTGAGTGGTTCTTTATAAATGTCTACCAAAGAAAAGAGAGTTCATTGTGGGGGCAGGGTAGACTTCAGGATTGAAATGCTTCATCATCAATACTGAAATCTCAGATGAAAACTGGCTTTTCTACTGATCTTTGGATGATTACTTCATAGCATCACAGCACATCTAGAATCCAACATGGTAACTCTTATTATACTACTGCCTGTTCAGGATGCCACATGGAGGCAATTATTTTCCAGGATCATGAAATCAGAAAATGCCAAAGGACCTTCAGAGAACTGGCAACCAAGAATGGGCTTTCTGTAAAGTGTCTTCCATCTATCAGTGAAAGTCTGCACTTTCAAATCTATTTTCAGTAAGGGCAGAAATGAGGAATCAGATGCACATCAAAGAACCCACTCACATGGTGGTTTATTTTGGGAAGATATTATATAGCCATTTCTCTGCCCCTTATAGATGGGGCATGTGGGCAGTGGCATGCCATTTGGAAAGCGAGGGGTCAGATGAAAGCACATCTCTCTGGGAAAGAGGTCTTTAAAAACAAAAGATATTTCTTTTTTTTTTTTAATAGATCTCCCACTCTGAAGAGAGATTTGAAGTTGCTGTTATATATACAAGGGAGTTAAAGTAGGGAGGATGAGAGGGGTGGGAAAGGGGTGTCAGGTAATGGACAACATGAGGATTATCAATTCATTCAACTACTACAACCACAGAGGCTGCAAAGCTTCACTGAGTATCTAACTGGACTCCTCAAGTCACTTGATTCCTATTGTTTGAGCGGGAGCAATGGTCAAGACAGGCTGTGGCTCCCAGCTGCCTGATCCTCCAATGACCCATGGTTCCATAGGGTGTCCAACCAGGGCCTGACCTTTCTCTTTGCCTGTGCCATCCTCACCAGGCTGAGGTCTCTGCCTTTCTCTTCAGTTCTCATACCCAGGGATTCTCCTGAAAGCTTACATCAGCCTTGTCCTTTGTCCCTGGACATGCCCTTTCATGATGCTCTTTAGAACAAGTCAGGAGACTCTTGGTCCACTATGGTCATGGCCACTTGGCCCGGCCTTACCATTCCACATCTCTCTCCACAAACACTTTACAATTACCTCCTTCATTCCACAAGGGGGATTACATACACATGGTGGGTCTGGGATTTGAAGGGGTTTAGGGAAAGTGAGGGGGATAGATATGTACATATGTAAAAAAAAACACTCATTAGGACTATTTTGAACTGAGCACATTGGAGTCATTATTTGTAATCCTCACAAAGATCCATAACAATAATCCCATGACTGGATAAAAACCCGGTGCTCTAAGACACTCTTTAATTCACTTAAGGACACCTAGCTAATATATTCATGAACCACAAGTAATACCCAGGTCTGTCTTGTTTTTATGTTTGTTTCTTTTTGAAACAGAGAGCACAAGCAAGGGAGGGGGTAGAGAGAGAGAGAGGGACAGAAGATCCAAAGCGGGCTCTGTGCTGACAGCAGTGAGCCCCATGTGGGGCTTGAACTCACTAACTATGAGATCATGACCTGAGTAGAACTCAACCAATTGAGCCACCCAGGTGCCTTGAAACCCAGGTCTCTCTTAAAGGCCATGCTATTTCCTCTGCCATGCTGCCATCAAGTTTTTCTCCAGCCTCCCCCGCCCCCCATTTATTTAATTATATAAACTTTCTACTTTGGCCAAACCCATCTGTTGTCATCTCATATATTCCCATGTTCCTTTCCTAGGCTTTTGCTACATCTGGAATACTCATTTCTGGTGTGCTGCCAGAAAACCCGTGGTTTTACACCTGACCTTTGGTCCCCACTCAAGGCTGCACACAGCAAAGGGTCAGCCTTTTCTCTACACTGTTTTTCAGAGAGACCTCTCTCCCATCCCCAGCTCCTCACTCTTCTATTACAAAACCACTACAAATGTGTTTGTGCAGCAGCAGGCCTGATGTCAAGGTAGATACAGCTCACCTGTGGGCTTGACTTTCCTGAAAGAAAAAGGCACGCGTTAATCTCTCTAGGATCTAAAGCCTCACACAATCCCTTGACATTCAGTGACGGTTGGTTGCTGTCAGGAAGGAGGGTGGAAATAGATGGAGGGAGGGAAGTAAGAGGCAATGTGGCGCTGGAGTATTTAGAAAGTGGTCAGCAATGAGGCTTTCGCTGGAAAGCAGCGATGACCCACCACTACCATCCCCTTTCCACGCCTCATTGCTGCATCTCCACAGGCACATCTCAGAAGAGCAGAGCCCATGCTTCACTGACACACCAGCAAGGCCAGACTGAGGACTAAAGTATGCAAATAATATTCTACTAGATTCTAAATATCCACTGCCTCGCCCTAACCCCAAGTTCCCCAAGTGTACCTCCAGGCTACCTACCTCAGCTACTCCCTGGAGGCCTCTTGGTCCTTACTATGACCCTGGAAGTAAATAAAGAAGTGATGCTTGTCACTCCAAGGCACCTCAGGACTCTGTAATTGTCCAGACTGTTCCAAGTACACAATGTTTGAATATATCTGCATAAAAGTACCAATTCCCTGGTGCTTAGTCCTGGAAGTCTCCTCACTTTCCACTTGCCCTCCACCCCACCTAGAAACTTCCCTTCAGAACTCAGGATCACTGGAATTTGCTCAGATAATTTGAGTGGAGGTTGCCCTCTCTTGCCTCCAGGCTCTTAAGTCCCTGCAAGCGGCCAACATAAACAAACCCTGAGAAGTTTGCCTGAGTTCATTCCAAAGGAAACAGGCGGGTAGCTGCCTACCTTTGCCTTGGCTCCAGAACATAAGTGAAATCCAAGATGGGAAAGCCTTTGGCATCTACCAAGTTGACTTCTCTGTGGAAATCTTATCAAGAAACATTGGACCTTCCAGATTTCCTGAACAGACTGTAGAGAAGGCAAAGTTTTATATGTCTCCAATTCTTCATGTCTCTCCTGTGCCTCCCCAATTCCTAGTCTCTTCCTAAAGAAAGAGATAATTATAATTTCTAATCTGATCTCAGGACATGTATTAATCACATCTGGCCCTGAATCACATCCCCAAAGCCCTGGAGAGTCTCTGCCTTTATTATATTCTTGTGAATGTACTCTGAGCCATTTGGCATCCTTTCCAAGGGTGACTGAGTGGCTAAGATGCATTTGCATTGAAGGCAACTTATGTTTTCTCAACACCACATAATAGATTTAAACACAAAGAACCCCCTTTTAATAAACACCTGCTATCTTCTCCATGCAATAAATCTTTTGGGGAGAGGACAGCACTCACACTATTTCTCCCTGCCTACACTAATTCATTTCCTTCTCTTCTCTCCCTCCTGCCGAGATAGAACTCTCAGATGCTAAAATGGGCCAAACTCTGGCCTGGTTGGAGGTGACATGACTCAGACACACACTGATAATTCCCGTGGCTTGTGGATTCTTCTGGAGTTCACCTGCTTCATCCCCCTTCCTCTAGGCCAGGAACCATATCAAACTCATCCCAGACTGGTATGCCAAAGACCAAATGGCCAAATGAGCCCAGAGCCTGGAACAAATTAGTCTAAGATGAAAGGAAACCATGTTCCAGGAAGGAGAGAATGGCAACTGGAACAGATAATACAGACCAGCCTTCTGGTACCATATTGCCCATGGCCAGAGGTGGCCAATCACAGGCTGGTGTCATTACAGCCTTGGTAAATGTGAGAATGGTGTATAGAATAATAGAGAGGGAGGACTTATGTAGAACTTAAATTCAGAATTTACCTGACTCAAAATTGTTTTTAGGAGATGGAATTCCACAGCCACCATAAGATATACCCTGGTGGCAGAGGCTGGCTTTCATGGGTTCTGAGGTGAATGTTGTGGTGCCAGCTTCCGGAGAGTCAGGTCCCACAGCTTCACGAAACACGTGAGTCTTTTCTCACCTAAAGCCTCTGTACTTGATGTTCCTGTGCCTGAGGTTCTCACATCCCTTGTTCCTTTACTTTATTCAAGTTACTGATCAATTATTATTTCCTCAGAGAAGGCTTTCTTGACCACCATGCATCCAGACACTTAAGGGTGCCAATACTAATGACATATTCCATGCTCGGGACCCACAGAAGAGGACACGTTGCCCTGGAAGTGGGCTTGGTGTGATTTAGTCTGAAAATTATGGGGTTTTGAATACCACCAAAGTGGCCCAGAAAAGGGAGATTCCTTGTTTGTGTGGGGAGGGGCATGGCTGTCAAATGGCTGGAACAAATCCAAGGCTTCCTTTGCAGGATCCAGATGACTCGTGTAGGCTTTTCTTCTCAGGATCATCTCATAGCCACAGTGGCCTCTGCTCTAGCCATCACTTTACTCTAAGGATAAAAGAGTGAAGGGGCTTCCTTTAATTAGGAGCTTTCTGGAAGCCCCACTCTATAACTTCTGTTTACACCTTATTGTACAGGGCTTAGGTCCCAGCAATTGATCTGAGTGTTCAAGAATGAAAAGAAGGTCATCTAGAAAATGAGAAGGTGGTTCTAGAAGAAGGTGGTTCTAGATCAACTTTTCAAGTTCCTTTCAGTGTTTGTAATCTGTGGCTCCAGGACACTGAGGTCTTTGGACAGTTGATTACAATACTCTCAGATATTGGTTTGAAATATACTTATTGGTTATACTTAGTGTAAAGCCCTTTGTTGGCAAGATTGATCACTGGATCATGGAAGCTACCTTTCCATGCCACTGTGGATTTGATGGTGGCAGAAAGTTATCATGTCCATTTCACAGATGAGGTGCAAGAACCTACCTTGTTACAGTGAGTAGGGAGCTGTTCTCCTTGACCACCACATCCAATGTTTTCTCTTCTATAGCACATTGGCTTATGGTCTTAACCAGGAAACTATAGGACCCATCCCTGCCTAGATAAGAAGACCCCTGGAGAGAGCATTTGGTGTGTGCTTTTTGCCCTCACCCCAACCTCAGAGACCACTGATCCTGGGGCCAGCTGGTTCCCTCTGATACTCAGCAGACTGGATGTGGAATGCACTTCCCTTAGGACTCTGCTTTGTTTCCTACCATACCACTGACACACACTTAAGCTCATGCCACAGGGATCATATATTCCCTTCTTCCAAATTTTCTCTCTGCTCAGATATTGTTTTGTGAGTTTCACTTGTGATGACAAGGAGGAGATAAGAGGAGTGAAGTAGAGGTAAAGCTACATTCTAATCTTTCTGTCTGCACTGTGTAAAAGAGTTCAACTTTTATTGAGTTATGTGCTGGTGCAGGCGGGTAGAAGGCAGCTGTTCCAGGTGATACTTGGGGGGAGTGGGAGAACTCGTCTTGTTGACACACTAGTTGGCAAGCCTGCACTGAGCATTTTCTCTTTGCCTATTTTAGAACAAAGTGTTAAGAGGAAGTCAGAGGCATGGAAGTACTAGAATTTAGAAGGACAATTTGTTAGATGCACTTGGGAACACAACATTCTCAAGAAGCAGTGCCAAGTGCAAAATTTGTGAACAAAAAACTTTTCGTGGATAGGGAAGGGTTAGCTGCTGAAGTGCCATTTGAACTGAGTCAAGGAGCATGGTTGTTTTTCTACAGATAGAAAAAGTGGTGGGAAGGTTATAGTTGTCCAGGAAGTGGATAGCTGGGCTAGATGGGGCTGTCATTGCAGGGTAGAGAGGGAGGTGTAGGTATTCAACAAATAAAATAAGAATTAGGGCTTGGTCTTTTATAATACTCTAGAAGGGGCTAAAATCAATCAATTAATCAGCAATTACAGAGTTTCCCGATGTGCTGGGGGCTGGTGGCTCAGAAATGTATAAGGCATAATCTAGGCCCTGATACTACACCATAGAAAAATTAGAGATGAAGACATTTGGCATAATAAAGTGAACCTGCATAAATCAGACAGAAAACTATTAGTTTGTCCTAGAGATAGTCATGGTAGACCAGATGTCCATGCTTCCTATTGCATTCAGGTGTGACTAGATAACCAATTCTCACTAGTAGATTAATATGAGTGGCCTAAAAGTCTTTTTCAAAGGAGAGTGTGCCTTCTCCACTGCTATCTCCATCTACATTTTAGATGGAGAGCCAGAAACAGGAGTCTGAGTCCCTGAGCTGGAATCTTTCTAACCAGGACACATGCTGAACTGTTATGGGAGTCGGAAGTACACCTCTATTGTGTCAAGCTACTGATATGTTCGGGTTTATTTATTACAGCAGCTGGTGCTTTCTTAGCTCTTCCTGTCCTATAGTGAAATCAGTCAGATAATCACTGAATAGCATTTTCTGGGACTCCATTCTAGAGCCAAGGACATGTAACTGGACTTACATGGAACTCTGCAGAGTTAGAGTTTATAAAATGATTGAATTTATTCCTTAGGGTATTCTGACTTTCTCTACTTCATTCATATGCCCAGAAGGGAAACATCTCCTGCTCCCGCCCACTCTCTTTTCCCTTAGGACGCACAATAACCTAGAGAGATCATATGCTTACCTGCCTTGATTTCCTATGGACCTACTCATGGGAGATCCTGGCTTGTCACTGAAGGATATTCTATAATCCTTGATTTTTTTTTGCCAGATCCTTGATTATGAAAATTTTAATACAATTTCATAATTTAAGATACTATTTGCATTATGCAGCTTTCCAAAAACCATTTGAACCATTTCCCCCCAAAAGGCATAACATTGGTAATTAATCAGAGTGGATCATAAGGAGAAGGGATACAAAGCACATGAGTGGGTGAGAGAGTAATGGGGTTGTGGTGAGTGTGTTAGGGCTCCATGCCTTCAGATGCTGTAAGCCCTTCACACCCAGAAGAGAATCTGCTTGCTCTGTGCGGGGCCAGCCTTGGTCAATCAGCGCAACTTGATTCTGATGCCCTCTCACCTCCCCATCCCAACCAGGGCTGATCCTGAGCTTCTTGTCCAGCTTCTCTGCACTGCCACCCAGAACCCTCAATATTCTATTCCTGGTCCCAGGTAAGCATGTGTGTGATGTTTGCTTTCCAGACTTAAATCGTTTCTCTTCTTAAGAAGAAATGAAAGGAGGAGCACCTGGTGGCTCAGTCATTTAAGCGTCCGACTTTGGCTCAGGTCATGATCTCATGGTTTATAAGTTCGAGCCCCATGTCGGACTCTGTGCTGACAGCTCAGAGCCTGGAACCTCCTTCTAACTCTGTGTCTCCCTCTGTCGCTGCCCCTCCTCTGCTTGTGCTCACTCTTGCTCTCTCTCATAAATAAATAAACATTAAAAAAAAAGAAACAAAAGGAATCTAAGAAAGACCGTCTAAAGACTAGAAAATATCTAAGGCTCAAGAGAAGGAATTACTATAGCAGTATAACCCAAATTAGTGTAACCACTTTGGAAAATTGTGTGCCATTTGTCTGAAAGCTAACATACACATTCCCAAGGAGCCACCAGGGTCCACACCTACAAATATACCTGGCAGATATGCATATATTGTGAAAAGAAAAAGACTATAAAAGAATGCTCATACCAGCATTATTTGTAATAGCCCCAAACTGGAAACAAACTTCATGGCCATCAGCAGTATATGGGTAAATATATAGTGATAAATTCACATACAACGGATATGATACAGCAGAGAAAAAAAATGCAAAGTTTACTCTATGCAACAATATGAATCTCACAGACAAAATATTGAGCAAAATAAGCCATACATAAAAAATATTTAAAGTATGAATCCATATACAGGTTCAAAAACAGGCAAAAAAAACTTTATAAAAAACAAGAGTACTGGTTATTTTGGGAAGTCACTGATTAGGAGACCAGGAGGGAAGCTTCTGAAGCCAGGAAGGAGTTTTCTCAGTGCCTGGAATGTTCTATGCCCTTTACTTGAGTGGTGGTTTCATGCGCTTCAAATTTATGTACCTTATTGTAGGTATGCTCTACTATAGTCATAAAATGTTCAGATAAACAGGAAGCTTTAAATTAGAATTGCAGACACTGGCAATTAGTGGCTGAGGTACTTTAGGATGAGGGTCATCAACCAGGCAGTGAGTGCTGCTCTATACATTGTGCCCTCAGCCTGTAGAGGTGCCAGAGGCATGGCCCATCTCTGTCTTCAAGGAGCTCTGGACACCACACAGGAAGCTCTCTTCTTTACCCTCCATTCCTTCTGTAAGAGACCCGAATAGTGTCTGCAAAGAAACTGGAGATGGAATGGCTCAGCCCTCCCAAGCCTTTGGAGGTTGGCGATGCAGCTTGCCTGATATCTTCTCCCAGGCCATTCACTCTCCTGCTTTGCTTTTCATTGTCTCTTTTCTCCCCTCAGACTGTCAGTGGTTCCCTCCTCACCCTCTCTCTCTTTCTCGCTGAGAAGGTAGGAGCCATTAGATTAGAGGTGGACCTCTGCCCTCCAGCCTGCGGGCCTTGAGCTTGCACATCTGCCCTCCATTGTTCTCCTGTTCGGGTCCCTCCTACCCCTATTTCTCTCTCTGGGATCATTCCCATCAGCATAAACAAGCTGTACTATCTCCCATATTAGGATAAAACCAGAAAAACTTCTCCCTCCAATTATTGTTTCATTTACGTGCTCTCCTTTAGAGCAAAGTTCTTCAAAAGACTTAAATCTCAGTGACCTCCATTGGGAAGAATGTTCTCCTATTCTCTCTTGAATCCTCATCATCTGGCTCTTGTTGCCATTACCAAACACCTCCACGCTGCACCATCCAGAGATGTTCTCAGTCTTTATCTTGTTGAGAACACACAGCACCTGCTACAGGTGGTTCCACTCCCCTCCTAGATGCCGTTCTTCACCGGGCTGCAGGGGACCGCTCCCTCTGGATCTTCCCCCTGCTTCACTGTTTCTTTTCTTGGTTTTGTTTTGTTTTGTTTGTTTGTTTCACATCTGCCCCAGAGTTTACTCCTTGGATCTTATTTTCCCCTCTCCCTACCCTTACATCATTATTTCTCATGTAGTGTCAGGTTTTAAATGCAAACTCCAAACATTGAACTCTATTTGAATATATATGTATGAATACCTCATTTATCCCAAATTGACTGTCTTCCAAACCAGATTCCTCTTGCAGGATTTCCATCTCAGTATATAGCGACTCTGTTTTCCAATTGCTCAGGTTAAAAACCTTTCGTGGTGTCAACCCCCTGGTGTCTTACTCAGTCCAAAGAGTCAGCCTTTCATCTGAGTGCCACCCAGTGTTGTTCATCTCTGGTGATGGAAATGCTGTTCTTCCAGCTGCTCAGATCAAAACCTTTGACATCATCCTTCCCCCTCCCTCTTTCATGACCCACATTTGTCACCTCTACTTTCAAAATATGTCTGGAATCAGACCACTTCTTGCCAGCTGAACCACACCTAAACCACTGTCACCTCTGCAAGATTGTGACCACAGCCTCCTGGACTCCCTGCTTCAACCCTTGCTTCCTTACAATCTACTTTCAGTGTTCTCCCCCTGGCAGCCAGGACAGGCATTTAAACCTGTCAACTGCCCATGCCTTTCCTCTGCTCAGAGCTACTAAGGGGGCTCCCTTCCCCTCCAAAGTACACAGTTTTTGTTACCTGATCTGGATCCTGCTCCTTCAACTTTGTCTGCATCACAGGGTGACATTCAAACTATTAAGTTGCACTGTCATGTGGGCACTGACAGTCTGAACCAGTGCCCATCACAGGGCTAGAGGAAGGGCCTGAAAGTTTCCTGTTCTGCCAGGCATTATCCTGTAGTTGCTGGATACAAGGAGTTCCAAGAGGGAGGGAAGGTCTATGGGGCCAGAGTAATGCTGAGGTGGTGCGTGAGAGTTTCGAAGAGAGGTTGTTTGCCAACCAGCTTGGAAGGTTTTCAGTGCTTTCACGATCAGCAGTCCTGTTATCGGTGTGTATTAGCTGAACGTCAGTACCCTCCTGCCACTTTCCTCCTGTTCACTCTACTCCCGCCATGCTGAGCCCTACAATCATGTGCCAGGCATTCCTGCGTGGGTGCTCCCCTGCATGTGGCTCATCACCTCACTCCTGTAGATTTACCTCAGCCAGAATTTTCTTTTCTTCGAGGAGCCCATCGTGATCACCAGCATCCCCATCACCTGTATCTCTCTTGTCAGTCTACAGAGTTCTCTCAAAAGTCTGATACACCTGATATTTACTTACTTTGATTGCCTTTCTCTTTACTGGAGTGTGAAATTCAAGAGGGAGGAGGATTTGTTTTTCTTTCCACTGCAGCTCCATTGCCTACAACTAGCAGGCACTCAGTGACATTATTAAATTAATGAATAAATGAACAGTCTGTCATTAAATAAAACTAATAATTAGTACCAACCAACCTTCAGACTAAAGCTCGGCATAAAAAATAACATTGTGAGGGTCAGAGCTACACATGAGAGGAATGAGCTATTTCAAAGACCCGGTGTACTCTCAATTTTGGGAAACTGTGCATTATGTTGGGATGTTGTTTCCACCAATCTGGGCCTCAAATGATACAACTCACTTAACATCTCAGGACTTCTGTGTCATCATCTACAAGATGGGGTAATATCACCCATGTCACAGGGCTGTGTTGACAAAGTTTGCAAACAAAGAGCTTGTCATAAGGCTCCACACGTTAGGTTTACTGACTTGGTTCTGTCCTCCTTTATTCTCTTGTCCCTGAGGGGTGTGGTGGTCCTCAGATGGACATGCAGTTTCAAGGGTGCATGAGTAGGTGGGGCACATAGATTCAGGCAGGGGCTGGGACAGGGGTGAGGGCAGGGTTTGGTGTCATTGCTCCTGCTGGGATGGCTCCAGGCTGCTGAGTTGGAGGACACAGAGCAGGTCCCATCTGTGCCACCAGGCCTTCTGTGATGATCTGGGAGAAGTGACAAGCACTACCCCAGATCATGCATATTCAAAACCCAGTCTGGTTCCCTGGCACAATGGGACAGAACAACAAAGCAGGTACACAACTTGTCTCCTTGAGTCAAACACTGAGTAACTGGATTATTTAGGTCTGAATCAATAGGGCAGGATGGGATCCCAAGAAGATGCTACATATTTTTCTTTGAAGGCACTAGCCTATCTCCAAAAGAAGGGTTCTTATCCAAGATTCAGTGATTTCCAAGATAGGTTTGGATAGAATTCACCCAAGAGCTTAGATAAGAAAAAAATATATGTTTATTTTACTAACCTCTAACTGAATTGTAGCACATCCTTCTATTTTGAATATGGGCACCAGTTCACATTACTAATAGTGAGTCTAGTGACTTTGTCAACAACAGAATGCACAGTTTTATATCATGTCCTAAGTTGTACAGATGTCATGAAATACCATCATACTCATCACTACTTTGAAATAATGGTCATTTTTGGAATTGCTGCTGTATCTTGTTATTTATTGCATTACTAAAGACATTTTATCATGTTTTTGTCATATTTTGATAATTGTGTTTCAATACCATTGGTTTCATTTGTAATACTATGTGTTTCATTGTATTCCAGGTTTCTAAGAAAACATTATTCTGAGAAGTGGCTGTGGGCTTTCACAGAATGCCAGACTGATCCATGGCTGCAGACCCTTCTCTATACCACCTCACTCAAAACTCTTCTCTAAACCGTTTAGAAGAGACAGATGTATGTTTTGTTGGGTCTTGTGTGTGTGCATATGTATATATATGTGCATGCATAGATGTGTTTATGTTCATGACCCAGCAGTAAACTATCAATATAATTTCAGGAACACTTTTTTCTATATCAAACTCTGATCCTTTGTTCCTTCCATAAAACCAGGTTACCAGGTTAGCCAGAAGACTGGCTACCTATCAGACACTAGTCTTCCCCGCACAACAGTGAAGTCACCTGGAGCTGTCTCCTCTCACAGGTCAATGGGCTCCTTATCCTTGCACTTAATCTCCCAGCCCTGTCATCTTCCATCCACCCAGGACCACACTGGCATGGATTACCTTCCTTAGCTTTCTAATCTTTCCCCATCTGTTATTCACAGAAGGTTTGAGCTTCTTTTTAGATCCAAAAACTTCACTCTACTAAGACAAAGAAAATAAAGTACCATCAGCTGAAAATTAATAAATTGTCAGGTCCCCACATAAAGAGATAGGAGCTTTAGAAGAGCCCAAAAAACTTTGCTGATGTCAGTGTCCGGGCTACCTATTTTCATCCCGACTTATCTGACCACATTGGCAAAACTCCTAAGCCTAAAAATACTTTGCTTTCCCTTCATTTTAATGAGATAGGTTAGGTCAGAAGACTTAAGAAAGATGGCAGGGTGGAGTATTCAGAATTGATCGAGAACATCCCTAATTCAGAGCTACTGAGGCCTGAAAGTTCCATCCCTTATCTCCATCTTGAGTGACTTGACTATAAAGGAAAGGACCAAGTAATAAGAACATAGATACATAATGAGAAAATACTATCCTTGGCCCTGAAGATACAATGATGGATAGGATGATGTCTCTCCTCACACTTTGGAGAGGAAGATGAAACATAAATAAATGAAAAGAGAACAGCATAAGAGAGTAACTAAAACCTTTTTAGTTACAAGTGACTGACACCCAGTTAAAACTAGTTCAGGGAAGAGAGCACAGGCAGTAATCTCTCTGACATTGGCCACAGCAACATTTTTCTAGATTTGCCTTCTGAGGTAAGGGAGATCAAAGCAAAAAAACTATTGGAGCTACATCAAAATAAAAGTTTTCTCCACAGCAAAAGAAATAATGAGCAAAACTAAAAGATGACCTACAAAATGGGAGACGATATTTGCAAATGATATATCCAATAAAGGGTTAGTATCCAAAATATACAAAGAACTCATACAACTCAACACCCCAAAATAAAATAAGCCAATTAAAAATGGGCAGAGGACATGAATAGACATTTCTCCAAAGAAGACATACAAATGGCCAAAAGACATATGAAAAGATGCTCAACATCACTCATCATCAGGGAACTGCAAATCAAAACTACATGAAATACCATCTCACACCCTTCATAAAATCAAACACTCCAGAATCAACAAGTATTGGTGAGGATGTGGAGAAAATAGTACAGCCACTGTGGAAAAACGTTTGGAGATTCCTCAAAAAATTAAAAATAAAACTATCCTATGATTCAGTAATCACCCTACTGGATATTTATCTCCAAAATACAAAAACATTAATTCAAATAGATATATGCAAATGTTTATAGCAGCATTATTTACAATAACCAAACTACAGAAACAGCCCAAGTATCCACTGATAGATGAATAGATAAAGAAGAGGTGATGTGTGTGTGTGTGTGTGTTTGTGTGTGTGTGTTATTCAGCCATAAAAAGAAAGAAATCTTGCCATTTGCAACAACATAGATAGAGCTAGAAAGTATAATATTAAGCAAAATAAGTCAGAGAAAGACATATTAACTGACTCATATGTGAAATTTAAGAAACAAAACAAATGAGAAAAGGAAAAAAAAAGGACAGGGAGGGGACAAACCAAGAATAGTCTCTTAATTATAGAGACCAAACTGATGATTAGCAGAGGGGAGGTGGGTGGAGGGATGGGAGAAATAGGGAATGGGGATTAAAGAGTACACTTATGATAAAAATATTAAATAAAATGATTTAAACAAAGAAAATGGACTTGAACAGACACCAAAGAGGAAATATGGGTGGAATATCAGCACATGAAAAGATGTTCCACACCTTTAGCTATTAGAAAAATGCAAACAAAAGCCAAAATTAGATACCACTACATACATATTAGCATAGCTAAAATAAAAGTACTGACAATGACACATGCTAATGGAGATGTGGGACAACTAGTAAGATGTATGAACAATTCTCATACGTTTGCTGGTTGGAATGTAAAATAGCATAGGTACTCTGGAAAACAGTAGTTTTTTTATAACATTAAACATGTCCTTATGATAGGATCCAGCAATCCTGCTCTTGTACATGAATGCTTATAGCAGCTCTATTTATAATCATCAAAAATTGGAATGAGTCAAACATCTTTCATTTCAAATATTTGTTTGACTGGATAAACAGATACTGGTATATCCACACAATGAAATACTATTCAACAATTAAAAGGAACGCACTATTTATACATGCAACAATTCGGATGAATGTCAAAAGCATTATGCTGAGTGAAAGAGCCAGTATCAAAACATTAATTACTGTGTGATTGCCTTTATATGATATTTTTGAAAAGAAAAAACTATAGTGATGAAGAACAGGTCAGTAGTTGCTGACGTTTGAGTTAGGGAGACTGTGACCATGGAGGAAGTTTACCAGGGTTGAGGAAGTTATGGGATTGTTTTGTAACCTAATTGTGGGGTGGTTATACAAATTTATACACGCACTACCATTCATATCCAGTAAAAACCTGGATACCAAAAATGTAAATTTTAGTGTGTAAGATAAAATAAATACTATATAAAAAACTAGTTCAAAGAAAAATAATATTTACCTTATTAATTGATTTAACTAATGTATTAGTTTCCCCTAGATTTTGCTGGAGTAACAACTACTTTCCAAATCTCAGTGTCTTACATTTACAAAAGTTTATCTGTTACTCATGTTATAAATTTTTCATATGGTAAGAAGGACCCAGACTTCATTACTGGGTCACGCTGAGAATGTGGCCTCTTTCTTGGTCTTGTGAAGGAGGAAAAAAGCAGTAATAAAACTGTCCATTAGTTCTTCAAGCTTCTGCTCTGTGATAGTGTGTATCATTTCAACCTGCGTTAGTCAAATACCAACAATGGTTTCTATTGGCCAAAATAGGTCAAATATGGATTCAGCTGTGGTGGGAAATACACTCCTATAGGGATAAACCTCATGAAGAGACCCATAGAAAAGGGTCCAGTACTGAAAGGAGCAAATATTTTAGAGAATTCTATTGTCTACCACAATGAACATTTACTGAACATCTATTTTGTGCCAGGCTCTGTTCCAGAAAACACAACAGAGAGCAATACAAACAAGGTTCCTGCTTTCATGGACTTACCAAATTCTTGATGATGGTGGGGCATGTGGGAGAATGTAAAAGGAGACCAATTAACAATAAGCAAAAAGAATTAGAAAGTGGCAAAAACCATGAAGAAAATAGAGCAGCATAAGGAGATCCAGTCCTTTATCTTGGAGTGTCAGCAAAGTGGCATTTCACTTCAGGTCTAAAAGACAGTCATGTAAATAACCCCAGGTGTCTCCTAAAATCCTGAGGAGAAGGGAAAAGGGTTTGGCCCTGTCCTTCCCAGCAAATGCAACAGTTCAATAATGCTTGAAAAGTATTGTGACTGGCCAGACTTGGGGTCACATGTTCATCCCCAAACATACTTGTCAGAGTAAGAACAAAGTCTTGCTGTCCAGCTTAGGCCACATGTTTCTCCCTTTGATGGTGCCTCTGGATTGACAGTCCCATCTGAATCACTGGAATAGAGTAAATTCCAGTAAAGATGGGATTTGGAACAGGAAAAAAGTAACAGGTGTCCACTTCTCGGAAACTGTGACAAATGCTGGTTGGACTGTCAGTCATTGATAAAATGGCTGTGACTCAGGACAAGGAGGCCTGCATTCCAGTCTCTGCCCTTACAGGAATTAGCATGGACCCAGGTTTCCGCCTTCTTCCATGGGAGGTCTGGGGGGCATTAGACACCCTCCTAGCTATTTTCTATTCAGTGACTATGGTTTTGAAGATCTCTCTCTTACCTCTGATTCAGTTAAGATGTTTTGGTTACAAGTTATGAATGACCTTGACTCAAAAGTTTTAAGCAATGAGGGGGTTCATTTCTCACATAAGAAGGCATAAACAGAGCCAACTCCATAGGTCAGGGCTCTGGCTCCTCACTCCCCTGGTTCTTTTCCTCTGTCCTCTTCCAAGGAGTGGCTTCATCTTCAGGCTGATTCCCCTCATAGTCACAAGTTGGCTGTGGGAGTCCCAGCCATCTCATCCTCATATGACAGTGTCCAATGAAAGAATGGTGGCCAGCTCTTTCTTGCATCTCTCCTTAAGAATGAAGAAACCAACACAGCCTCCTCTGAAGTGTCTGTCTTCTGAGAAATGTCAGGGTTTCCTCAGGAGGGATAAAGGAGAAGTAACTGTTGGGTGGGTAAAAAACAAGATTTGCTTACGATTCTCATTTATGATGGACTCCCCTCTGCAGAACCATCTTCTCTCCCAGCCCTGATTATTTCTGCTGCCTGTCTGCCTTCAAAGTAGAGGCGAAGACTGCAATATTTCTCTCTGTGGCTCTAAGGATACTGGTAGGATGCAGTCAGCATAAAGATGACAAACTTCTTTCACATATGACTCTACAAATAGAAAAGATATTAATCCCACACTGTATGATATCATTTCTTCCTGGGTTACCCATCATCAGCAGATAAGAAAGCCATAACCTAGTGGCATGAGAGATAAATGACCTGACCATTTTGTGCTTTTCAAGGTACATCATGGAGGGGGAGTGGATAGGAAGAGAGAAGGATAGGAAATTCTGACTTGAGGACTTGGATCTCTATTCAGGCCTGGCTGCTGGGATTAGCCCTTCCCGCTCCATAGCTAGAATCCCATTGCAGAAGTGTGTGTATGTCTCTGTTGTAATTTCACAGAGCAAACTGATACCCTCTCCCTTTATTAATCTGTAGGCCCAGAAAAAAGACATCATACCTGCAAATGCTTTGAATATTGGCATAATCAAATATAGAATAAATACCTTTGCTACTTTTTAAGAGATAAAATCTAGACTTGAAAAAAATAGTAAGGACCAAAGACTATCAAAAACTCCAATGAGATTTTATAATGAGTTAAATGGAACTTCTAGAAACTAAAAAATATAATAATTAAAATAGAACTCAACAGGTATTAAACAGCAAATTAAACAGCTAAAGAGAGAATTAATGGCTCAGAAATTTTCCAAAAGAAAGCATTGAGATAAAAAAAAGAATCAGAAAAGGTATGTCAAAATATGTAGATATTAGGGTGAGGAATTCTAATGTTTACATAATTTTGAGGATGTGCATATCTTTGTTGAACTGCATACCTAGCAATTTCAGTCCAAACCTTCAGTCCAAGAGAAAGAGAGACAAGAATATTCATGGCAGCAATGCTTGAGATTGCAATCAAAAACTAAAAACTAGAAAACAATAGGAGCATAAATAAATAAATTTTGATCTATATTTTATATGCATTTATTATATATAAATCATATTGTGATTGTGGAATTCTATCAAAAAATGAAAATTAATGGACTGTTATTTTACACATCATCATGGATGAGTCACGAAAATAATGTTGAGTTTAAAATAAAAAGCAAGTCACAGAACGATATATGTAATATTAGAAAGCATGAAAAATGGGATGATTTACAATGTAGGGATACGCGAATATGTGAAAACATAAAGAAAAGTGAAGGAGTGCCTGGGTTGGCTCAGTTGGTTAAGCGACCAACTCTTGGCTTCAGGTCAGGTCATGGTCTCACAATTCGTCAGTTCAAGCCCCACCTTAGGCTCTGTGTTGACAGTGCAAAGTCTGCTTGGGAATCTCTGTCTCCCTCTCTCTCTCCCCCTCCTGTGCTTGCATGTTCTTTATCCTTCTCAAAATGAATAAATAAACATTAAGGAAAAGAAATGTAAAGAAATGACAAAAATTCAGGTTACCATCAGGAAAAATGACGGAACCAGGGAGAAGCACAGGGGGCCTAATGTTCTTTCACTTGAGCTGAACAGTGGCTACATGTGCACATATATTGATTTTTACACCCTTTTGTTTGTGTTAAAAGTATTGTTTGCATATATATATACTCAGTATAGAAAAACAAAGGTATGGAAATATATCTATAAGCAAATATGTATCAAACACACAACCAAGTTTTTTTGGACAAAATGCATTTTGAGGTAGCCTTCATCCAAAAGGACAAAGGAAAATACTATACATCAGTAAAATGAATAGACAAAGAAAATACTGTGAGCACCTAATAATAAGGCCTTAAAATATATAAAATAAAAACTGATACTTAACTTTTGAGATAAGTAGATCAATCATTTGTGGTTGCTGGCGATTTTAAAACATTCTA
Source organism: Suricata suricatta (assembly GCF_006229205.1). Taxonomy (NCBI): domain Eukaryota; kingdom Metazoa; phylum Chordata; class Mammalia; order Carnivora; family Herpestidae; genus Suricata; species Suricata suricatta. The sequence continues at coordinate 98,663,569 of NC_043709.1, forward strand.
TCTTGTATGGAGTTTAGTGAGCTCCTTGTTTTGGATACTAGCCCTTTATCTGATATGCCATTTGCCACTATCTTTTCCCATTCTGCTGGTGGCCTGTTAGTTTTTTTGATTGTTTCCTTTGCCTTGCAGAAGCTTTTCATCTTGATGAGGTCCCAGTAGTTCATTTTTGTTCTTGATTCCCTTGCCTCTGGGGATGTGTCGAGGAAGAAATTGCTGCAATTGAGGTCTAGGAGGCTATTTCCTGCTTTTTCCTCAAGGGTTTTTATGGTTTCCTGTCTCACATTCAGATCCTTTATCCATTTTGAGTTTATTTTTGTGAATGGTGTCAGAAAGTGGTCTAATTTCATTTTTCTACTTGCTTCTGTTCAGCTCTCCCAACACCCCCTCTTGAAGAGGCTGTCTTTTTTCCATTGGACACTCTTTCCTGCTTTGTCAAAGGTTAATTGGCCATATACTTGTGGGTCTAGTTCTGGGTTCTCTATTCTATTCCATTGGTCCATGTGTCTGCTTTTGTGCCAATACCATACTGTCTTGATGATGACAGCTTTGTAGTAGAGGCTAAAGTCTGAATGATCCAGTGAAGAAATGGGCAGAAGACCTGAATAGACACTTCTCCAAAGAGGACATCCAGATGGCCAACAGGCACATGAAACGATGCTCAGCGTCACTCATCTCATCAGGGAAATTCAAATCAAAACCACACTGAGATACCACCTCACACCAGTCAGAGTTGCTAAAATGAACAAATCAAGAGAATATAGATGCTGGCAAGGATGTGGAGAAACAGACACCCTCCTACACTGTTGGTGGGATATGTAAACTGGTGCAGCTGCTCTGGAAAACAGTGTGGAGGTTCCTCAAAAAACTATTGATAGAACTCCCCTATGACACATGTACCCCAATGTTCATAGCAGCACTATCAACAATAGCCAAAACATGGAAAGAGCCTAAATGTCCATCACCTGATGAATGGATCAAGAAGATGTGGTATATATAATGGAATACTATATGGCAATGAGGAAGAGTGAAACATGGCCATTTGTAGGAAAGTGGATGGACCTTGAGGGTGTCATGCTAAGCGAAATAAGTAAGGCAGAGAAAGATAGATATCATATGTTTGCATTCATAGGTCTAACAGGAGAGACCTGGCAGGGGACCATGGGGAGAGGAAGGGGGAAAGAGAGCGGGGAAGAGTGAGGGGCACAGATCAAGGGAGACTACTGAATACTGAAAATGAACCATGGACTGAAGGGGGAGTGGGAGGGAGGGGGGTGATGGTCATGGCAGGGGGGCTCTTGTGGGGGAAGCACTGGGTGTTATATGGAAACCAATCTGACAATAAACTATTAAAAAAATAAAACATTCTATCATGAAACGAATCAATGAAATTGACAAAAAAAGAAAAGATACGCTAGATTTGAATTATACAATTATGCAAGTAATAAGCCTGAACTAATACATATATATATTTCACACTCAATAAATATAGACTGCATGTGCTTTTCAAGAACACATGGAGTATTCACAAAAGTCAGCATTAAACTTGAGTGACAAAGGGAGCCTCAATAAATTCTAAAGAACCAGAATTGCACAAACCATACTCTGACTATAATGCTATATAGTGAAGACTTTATAACAAAAAGATAGATTTTAAAAATCCCATAGGCCTGGAAACTAAAGAGCATGCTACTGAATAACCCTTTAGTTAAATAGGAAATCAGAGGAGAAAGTATGAAGTACTTAAAACTGAACAGAATAAAAGTGCCATGTGTCAAAATATGTAGGGCACAACTAAATCACTTCTTTGAGTGAAATTTACAGCTTTAAATACATTGATCACAAAGTGAGAAAGAACAAAAACAAATGAGCTAAGTTTCCAACTCAAGAAGGTAGAAAAACAGCAACTGAGTAAACCCAAAATAGTAAAGGGAATAGAAAATAAAAATGAGGCAGAAATAAATGAAGAAATGTATCTTATTAATGAATGGTCCATCTAACATTGTAAATATTTCAATTCTCTCCAGAGTATCTACAAAGTCATTGCAATTCCAATTTAAATCTCATAAAGATTTTTTTGAGGGACATAAACTTGTTCCAAACATGTATCAAAAAATATAGATCCACAAATAGCTAATTAAACTTTGTAAAAAGAAATAGGATGACCCTCTTACTCATAAAATATGAAAACACTATGAACCTATAGTAATGGAGTGATAAAACCAAGATTATTTTGGTGCAGGGATATGCAAAAAGATCAGTGCAGTAGAAATCAGTGCTAAAACCCTCATTATATTCATATATATTCTTTTCCTGAACATATATATATATATATATATATATATATATATATATATATATATGAATCACCACAAAATCATGAAGAAAAGAATTATATTGGAGGAAAATAAATTTCATACCTATCTTAATGAAGCATAAATGTGACCTTTTGAAAGACTAATGATCTATATATGAAAAGTAAAATTATAACATAATAAAAGAAAAATAATATATTTGTAATTTTCCTGTAGGGAAGTATTATTAAATGAAACTCCAAAAACATAAACCACAAGGAAATAAAAAAATTATACATCTGACTTTATCAGAATTTTTGTTTAACAAAAAACATCACTGTCAAGTATAATAAACCAGTAACATATTGGGAGATGTTTACAAAAATAAAAAAATAAGCCTGAGACTAGTATCGAGGATGTTCAGCAAACACAAACAAGTAGCAAATACATAGGTTCCCAAAGGAATAATGAGAAAAAAAGATATGAACACACAATCCACAATATGGGGAAATGCAAATGGACCACAGGTGTATTAAGAGATGCTAAATCTCACTAGAAATGTTAGTACTAACAGCAGCAGCAAGTAGTAGTAATAATAGTAATCACTAAACACTTAAATAGGCACCACACTTTTACTAGCTCATTTACTCCTCATATTAATGTCGTGAGGTAATTGTATCACTATCCCCATCTTATAGAAGCAAAAACAGAGGCATAGAGAAATGTCTTGCCCAAGGTCATATAGCTAGTAAGTGATGAAGTGAAGATCTGAACCCAGACTTTCAACTGCCACAAAATCCTGAACTTGGCTTTCATCAGAGTGTCAAGGATGATGGTACGGATTGAGAGTGAGGACCAGTTTGGCTTCCTGCCTGCACTGCTGGTGCCAAAGTTCTGGAGAGAAACCTGGAATGTACAAGAGTCTGCCTTTACACAGCGACTGAAGTCTGGTCACGAGAGGACGTGAGCAGAGTCAGGTGCAGGCTAGGACAGGTCCCAGGGGCCAGGCTAAGTGAAAAGGGGGTGGGTGCACCGTGGAACACTAAGCCTTAGACAGAGAACATCACAGGCAGAGCTTTTTATTTTAAATATAATTTATTGTCAAATTGGTTTCCATACAATACCCAGTGCTCATCCCAATGGGCAGATCTTACAAACGTAATTGTAATTTAAAAAAGAGAAGAAACAGCAGAAAGTCCACAGCACAATGTCATTTGTGGTAGATTAAACACACAAAAACAATGTATTTAAAATGTGTTTTAGAAAGTCCATTTCTATTAAGGATTTATATCAAACGCATTGAGGGGGCGGCAAGAGGACTGTAGATCGAGGACGTAGAGGAAAAGATGAAAACAACAGTGGTGGGAGCAGTGCATGGTCACAGCCTGCCACCATCTGAAGAGGGTGATTAGCTCTCTCTTCTCTATTTAGCGCTGAGCGCTCTCTGCCTGGCAAGTCCACCTGTCCAAAAGCTGCTTGCCCCTAAACAGCCTATCTTGGGGGGCTTCTGCCTGGTTACTGTTGCAGAGCTCGGACTTGCCTCTATGAGGCCCTGGCTTTCCCTCTGCCTTTGTAGGTCCTAGAACATGGAATTTTGGTCATGTTCAGACCTCATGCCTGTGACTGGGCATCTGTCCCAGCCAGGTGGCACTTCAGGGGAACCCTCGCTCCCCTGGAAAGGCTCCTCCTGGACAAGGCTCTTCTTACTCCCTCCCACCCACCTAGTGCTATGTTCACAGGTCCTTCTATCAGAATCCCTGTTCCAGGTACTGCCCAGACTCTGCCAGTCTCATGGGACCATAGTGTCCCTGACCCAGAATCTCCTTTTTCCTTGTCACCCCAGTAACACAAGGGGAGATGCCCTTCCTGCCTTTTGCCCCAAGCAGCACTTCTCCCAGATGACCCCACCCTCCCCCTGGTCCTTGGCATGCACAGGGGCCTGGCACTGGGCCTCGAAGCTCAGTGTCAGGCTGCAGGGGAGTGCCAGGTGCACTTTGGGCCAGCCTTGTCCCGGGGTTCCAGCTGTGTGGGCTTTCAGCATTTTTGCATCTGTCTGGGCTGTGTCACTTGGCACTTTCAGACATGCTGCTCTCTACTTAGGTTATTTCCCATGTATGCATTTAGTGTCCCTGCCAGACCCAAGCTTGTCCCATCCCCCAGGTCCTTGGAAATGTGTAAGTGTGTGCTCTACGGTAATGTTTGCTCTGCTATTTTTCAGGGGTTGGATGGACTGGCCCTGGGTCAGGTGTACCAGGGCATCACAGCCTTCACACCTCTCATTGGACCTTCCTGACCAGGGTGCAGTAGGATCCGATTAGGAAAACAAGCAGAGCTAAGCGGGTAGAAGTAACACCCTCTGGGAGTCGGGGTCTCTAACAGCTTACAAAAGCTCTTTCAGCCTCCAGGAGGCCCAGCGCCTCACCCAAAGCCACGGAGCTCTAGGCTGCCAGTGCAGACTGGATTCCCAATCTTCTGCACCCACCTTCCGGATTTTCAGATAAACTGCTGCCTTTTTCTCGAGTGGAACGCCCAGTGGCTGTGCACTGGAGTTTGGTTCCAGCCTTCTGGCCCGTCTTGCTCTGCAGAAGCAAAGCTCTTTCATGACCACCTCACCCTGTAGGGAGGGAATGCTAACCAGCTCTAACACTTCTTTCCCCAAATGGCTTTCCCCCTAATCAATCCCAGGAGCTCCCCCTTGGGCTTCAGGGAGACGCTGAATGAGACACTCCAAATGCTTAGTGCCACACAGTAGCAATTTCAACTGTAAATACCCCAAATTATGTTTAGACAGCATTAAAGCCTGGTTAGCAGTGGGAAGCTGGTCTGGGGCCCTGCCTCCATCCTTTTCGGGCTGGCTCTGCTCACACGCAGGACAGAGTGAACACGCTTGCCATCTTGCCCACCCAGGTAGTGTGTCTTTGTCCTTGTCCCTTGGGACACAGCAGGATTGGGGAGAGCTCTTGATGAAAACTGGGTTCCTTGCCTCCCCAGCCTCCATCATCCCTCCTCTGTCCTTTCCTATGATAGGGAAAAGCACAAGGCATAGTCTAGTCACTTTAGTTTACTCATTTCTGGTGGCTGCTGTACCACAACTCAGGAACTTAAGACAACAGAAATGTGTTGTCTCCCAGTTCTGGGCCCAGAGGTCCAGAATCTGTTTCACCAGGCCCAAATCAATGTGTCTTCAGGGGCACCTCCTTCTGGAGACTTTGGGGAGAATCTGTTATCGGGTCTTCCAGGGCCTTGAGATTTGCAGGTACATCTATCTCCTCTTCAGGGCCAGCATAGCATCTTCTCTCTCTCTCTCTCTCTCTCTCTCTCTCTCTCTCTCTCTCTCTCTCTCTCCCCCCACTCATCTTCGCATCACCTTCTCCTTGACATGGGCTCAGTCAGGTCTCCCTCCGATATGTGTATTTGCATTTAGGGTCCATCCAGGGGATCCAGTATATTCTCTCCATCTCAAAACCTTTGCTTTGATCACTTCTGCAAGGACTCCCTTGGCCCATTATCAGATAACATTCACAGGTTCCATATCTTCTGGGAGGAGAGGTAGCATTTTTCAGCCTTTGACAACCTCTAATTCCTCATGTTGTTGGAGAAGTCTACGTCCTTTCTCTGGACCTTAATTTCCCCATTTGTGAAGTGTGAGGCCTGGGTCAGATGGCCTCTGAAGCCCTTCCAGTGATCTGACTTCATTAACCTCTCCCTACAACCTCATTCAGTGGCATTTGTGGGTGGGGACACATTCTCCTCTCCACCAGGCCTGATTTCTGGGGGAGTTTCAATTGCCTAAGGTGTTGGGGCAATGACTGAAAGGTGACCTGAGCAGCTTGTCAGATCTGTACCAACACCTGCCACCAAGCTCCAGGCCCAGGACAGTGTAAAGGAAACAAGGATAGGGGTGGGGAGGGCAGGGATGCAGGACCCTTCCCTTCCACCCCTCCTACCAATGCATGCTTTGTGTGAGGGCCTCTGATCCGGTTCCTCTCAACAGGAATACTGAGGGTTGGCCAGTTCCTGCCTTGCTGCTCCCTCCCTCCTCTCCCCTCCACCCCAGCTGCATGCTCCCTATAGTAAACACATGACTTCACGTCTGGCTGCCTGGCATTCTGGAAGCTGTCCAAGGAGCCTAAGCAGGTGGGTATCCCAAGCCCCTCAGCACAGAGCAGCCACAACCCTAGGCAGCACCATCAACCCTGTGTTCTTGGATTGAAAACCAAGCTCTGCAAACCTGGCCACCAGCCCTGTGCTCCCTCTGTGTTCTGTGGGGCAGCCCCTAAGCCCCTCATCTGTGATGTCAGTTATGGTCAGCTGGTCATGAGGTGACCTCATGTCAACTCCCCCCTTAGCATGACCACACCTCCTGTCTCCTCCCATTTTAGCTACCAGGAATTTTGGTGCCATCAGCAATTACCCAGGAGCAGCTCTCTTCCTGGTGCCCCAGCACAGGCTGAGTCTTCTGCTAAGTGTTTTACACATGTGATCCAACTTCTTCCTTAAAACCATAATCTCGAAAGGTTTGTGTTGTTCCTGTCATCTTTATGGGAGGCAAGTGGAGACACAGAGAAGTCATGGCCACCCTGCTGGTCCTGGCAGCCTGGGTTTGAACCACTCTGCTCAAGTTTAGCACAGGCATCACACCAGCTCTGAGCCATCCCACACACCATTCTTGCCCCAACCTGAAAAGTCTCCCTTCTGTCTATTTGCCAGGCATGTCCTTCTTCACCTCTGAGGCCTTGATCATCTCTCGGCAACATTATCATGATTGCTCTTTTCCAGAAGCCTCCTTGTACCTAGGTTTATTACAGACCACGCTTTACTGTAGAATTCCCTGTAGACATTGGGCTAATGCTGACAGATGTCAGGTGGAGTCCTGGGTGGTGCTTGGGCCTTAGTTTTCTTGCAGACTGGTGGGGCTAGATGAATCTATTGTCTTGTGCCCTCACCCCGGCCCTGACTTCCATTCGCTTGGAGACCTACCTACCAAGTTTGCTGGTGAGAGAATAGAGTGCCAGTGCCAAACCAGCCCCTCACCCAACATCTTGGCCGTGGGTGTAGCCAACCTTGTCCAGGGTCTAGAAGGTTATGGGGATCCAGGGAGCACCTGTGTGGTCATAACTCCCCACACTGTCTCCTTCTGGAGCATGTTTCATGCACTGGTTTTAACCAGCTGCCTCTTCCTGGATTCTGATTGGCCTCCTGGCAAAGAGCACAGGCTTGGTAGTCACACAGACCCGGGTTAAATACCAACTCTGCCACCCATCAGCCATGGTCTCAGATTTCTACCCCTGTAGAATGGGGATCAGATGACTTCTGAGTGTCATAAGATCTAAAGGAATGTGGCATAGTTGTTGATATAAGGTAAGACTGGTGATGGGTAGCTCCTTTTACTGGCCTCCCACCATCCTCCCCTGCATTCCTGACCAGCCTTGGAGCTAGTGTCCAGCCATTGCCCAGGGCTCTGGGTGGAGCACCTGGGACTGTGGACTGCCTGGCACTGCCTGCTGCTTGGAGCTTCTGTCCCTACCTTCTCTCTGAGATGTAGCCCAGTCTGTGTGTGCCTCAGTCTTCATGTTTAAGCCATCTTAGTGCCTCTGAGGCCTCTGCAGCATCCAGCACCACCCCAGCTTCAGGCCTGTGGTCTGCTCTGCCTGGTAGGGCCATTCCATTGCCATACTCCCAACACCCAGACCCAGTCTCTGGGCCTCTGCTTTCCTCTATGGCATTTGTCACTTGGCCCCATATCCTGTTGGCTCCTCCACCACTAGCTCTTACTGTCTCCCTGTGGCCAGCTGACCACTCCTCATGAAAAGATGCAGCCCCTGGAGATGCCTGTTTGTCTACCAAACAGCCAATCCGAGGAAAAATCTAGAACTGGACACAGTACCTTGCAATTTATTTTCAGGCCGTAGAGGAATTGCCAGCAAAGATTGAGAAGGTAAACGTAGTATTTGGGGTGATGCTCTTATTATACCGTTTTAGATAATTAATGTTGGATTTTACTGGGGTGAGACAGGAAATTGTGGTATCTGAGGCATGGAGACAGTCAAGACAGTGTGCTGATTCACATGGTGATATCAGTAAAACCCACCCAGGACTCATGCTTGGCATGAAGGGAGGTTGAGGGACAATGAGGGGACATGGATTCAAAACATCTCAGCAAAACAGGAGAAAGTTGGTATTGGAATCTTTTAATTCCTTACTTCTGGATGCTAATATTCTGTCAAACACAGACAATTCACATGGCATTTTAAAGTAAGGAAAATATTTTCTGCATCTGATTTCATAGTAAAGAAGACAATATGTCCACATGGCTTTTATGTGGTTTTCTGTTTTGAGGATGAAAACAGCACCAGCTCTTCCACCCCAACTGAAAAATTAACATCTTTCAGAGTTTACAAAATACTTCACGTGCATTGTCTCACAAAATCCTGCGAGATAGGTATGTTCTATTGCCATCAGACTCTGTGCAAAAAAGGAAACTGAGGCCAGGAGGTCAAAGTTCCTTCCATCCAATCACTGTGTTTCTCCAAAGACAGAGCTGACCTTCCTGGGGCCAGTCCTGCCATGGTGGTCCCCCGTGGTCTCAGGACCCTGCTGCACCCCTCCGTGATCTGGAAGTCCCTTGCTCTGCTGCCAGCAGTGGTTACTTCCACTTCAGCCCTAATATTGGCTCAATGGTTGGGGGTGCTAAAACTTGGGCAATTTACATACATTGCCCTATTTTTCTTATATGAAAACCTTGCATTTTGGGACAAGTACACTGAGACAGAGAGAATGTCCTGTAGACTTTCCACGCACACCTCCAAATCTCTTCACTGCCCTGTGCTATAGGGCTGACTTACAGGGGCCCAAGAGGACCACACCAATGGGCTCCCTTGCTGACTGGCATGCAGTTGGGTCCAGTGCATGCAGAACACCGGGCAGGAGATGTGAAAGGGGAATGAAGTTGGGTTGATTTCCTCACTTTTCCTTGCTGAGTTTCCAGCTCCTGTCAATCAGTCCTGTCCACTCTGTCTGCAGCTTCCAGTAAGCCCCTCTTAACCTTCCCCTCCAAGCTAGGGAATGGCCATGGCCGTGTCCTTCAGAGCCAGATTGGAGCCTGAGGCCACAGGAGAACTGAGGGCCTTTATATACAGTTATTTTTTTTCTAGACATTAGCTGAAAAATATTGAAAAATTAAGAAGTAGGTGTATCAAAACATGGTTTTTAAAAAGTTTATATCTTTTATTTATACAGTACACTGTCTGTATTCTAATTTTATTTCCCAAGCTTGAATGGAAGAAACTCATCATTAATACTTCAAAAGTCTATTTCTTGGCTTATCTTATTTTTAGTTGAGAGTTGTGAGTTACAACAAATAAGAGGAAATAACTTGGAAAATATATTTGACGAATATAAAACTTTATCAGCAGATATAAACATACTTTCTGAATTTAGGAAGAAAGGAAAGAAGAACTAAGGAAATTGGAAATGTATGGATCACAGATCAGACTATTAGTTAGGATGAAGCAAGTGCATATTGAATAGAACTTAAAATTTTAGATGTTCTACTTCCACATTTGAAATGGATATATGAAAGTTATCTACAACGAATCTTTGGATTTAAATTTTTAAGTAATTTTCCATAACAAGATCTGATTTACAAAAAGAAATCACTGGTTAAGCTCTTAAACATACTGATGATATGAGCATTATAGAAATTTCATCTGGAATAGTTTTAACTAATATAACATATCAGTCATTGATAATATGAAATCAGCATTGTATTTGGATCTTTTAAAACTGATTCACACATGTTGCATAGTGCAGTCTTTTACAAATTTGGAACAGTGGCCTTGAGAATTTTTTTTAATGTTTATTTATTTTGAGAAAGAGAGATAGTGAATGGGGGAGGGGCAGAGAGAGAGAGAGAGAGAGAGAGAGAGAGAGAGAGAGAGAGAGAGAGAGAGAGAATCCCAAACAATATCCACACTGTCAGTGTGGAGTCCAATTCGCGGCTCAAATTCACGAACCATGAGATCATGATCTAAGTCAAAATCGAGAGTTGGACACTTAGCCAACTGAGTCACCCGAGTGCCCCTAGAGAATTTTATTTTAAACCATCTCAGTAGTGTTGTCCTTCGAGAGACATTTTGGTGAGCTGAAGTTAATTAAAAGTTATTTTAGATAGTCACTTTGTTCGATACTGTCAAACAACGCAATCTCTCTAAATTGAAAACATTATTGATGAAGTTGCTTTCATTTTAATCCAAGAAAGTAGAAATATGATTCAATTTGAGGTGAATAAAATATTTAAGTCTCAAATACTGTTAAGTTATATCTACTTACTTTTAATTTTCAGTATTTTAAAAACTTTATGCTCTGGGAAAACTTAGCCATTTGAAATACAAAGAAACATTTATCTATAGGTACGCACATTTTTTCCTTTTGCCTTGGGCTTCCATCATGGCTCAGTAGGACGTTGCTGGAGCTTGTTTTTATTTAAGATTTTGATTTTTTTTCACTATGGTTTTTTTTAAAATGTTCATTTACTTATTTTTGAAGGGATAGAGAGAGAGTGTGTGCATGCACAATTGGGGCGGGAGCAGAGAGAGTCGGGGAGAGAGAACCCCAAGCTGGCTCCACACTGTCAGGACAGAGCTCAACATGGGGCTCAAACTCACGAACCATAAGATTATGACCTGAGTCCAAATCAAGAGTTAGATGCTTAGCAACTGAGCCACCCAGGTGCCTCTTGCCATGGATTTTTTTGTGTTGATTTTAATTTGAAAACAATATTGCTTTAAGATATTCTTTGTCTTGATTGCTGAGTTGTTCAGTGTCCCTTCACATGCTCACACTAGTCTGGTCATGGTGCCCCACTGTTCCCAGCCCTGGCATGCTGCACTGTCCCTCATGCCTTAATACAATTCTCTTCAAATTATCCAATTTGACAGTTCCTCTGTTTCCTGCTGGAGTCCTGGCTAATACAGCAAGGTCAAGGAATTTGCCCAAGGTCGCATAGCTAGCAGATAGCAAAACCAGAGTCAAATTCAATTCTTTATGACTCCAGAGTTCTCTCCCACTGCCCTCTGCTGTGTGGCCTCAGCTGTGGGAAGGAGAACTTGGAAAAAGGGAGGCTTTCCAGGAGACGGCTAGCCTACAGAGGCACCTGTGCTTTCTTTTCCTGTCTGGAAGCACAGCCCGCTCCAGGGCAGGATTTCACAAGCTGTGCCACTGCCCTCTCCTTCCTGGGCCACACTGCTGGCCTGAGCTGTTTGTCTTCTATCTGGGAGTCCCCAGGCCTCGGGCAGGCAGACTTCAGGAGGGGATTCCCTGCTAGGCTTTTTTGTCTTTTCTAACTCATCCTCTAATTGAAAATGACCCCATGCAGCTGTCAGCCTGGAGGCCTTGAGTGTCTGCACCCCTGCCTGTGCCAATTGCAGAGATCCTTGTGATGACATCAAGCGCATACGCCCAGGAAGACATTAACAACTGGTTATTTGCCCCTGACAGGGAGGCACTGGAGAGCACAGCCTTGGGGCTCCTGAAGACTGGCAGTGCTCCTAGAAGCCAGAGACCCACATGCCCAGTGCCTGTTCACAGACACAAGCGAGTCCCAGCCTGCCCTATGAGGGGTGGGGACAGCTGGACAGATGGGGATTCTGCGCAGGGAGCCCTTCCTGTGTTGCAGGTGTCAAGAACACAGAGTTGTGCCTTAGAAGGGGTCCCATGGTGGCTTTCTGTGGCCACAATTTTGGGACAGAATTTGCCTTCTAGAGGTTGACTCGATTGAGGAAGCCAAAACTGAGGCTGACTTATCTCCTTGGTAAAATGCAAGTAATGACAGTGTCTCTTAGGAAGAGAGGGAGGAAGGCATGATTGGAAGAAAGAAAAACAAACAGGCAATGGGATTTAATTCACACCTTTTGAATTCCAAGAGTAACGTTTGAGCTATGCTGTAGACTTGCCCATTCAGTTAATAGTTATTTTACAAATCAAAACACTCAGAAAGATTAGGAGAATGAATGTGAACCCATAGGCATCCATTTCATAAACATTTATCATGCAGTTGGGAAGGACAAGGTACTATTCATGGTGCTGGGATACTGAGGGACACATGGCAGCTGGGGCTACTAGGCGAGGTGGCCCACATTCAGCATCCAATCAAGAAATAAACAAGTGCACAATAAAATGTTAACATGGTGGTAAACTGGTAAGTGAAGGGTGTTGCAGAAGAGGAATGGCTAGTGGGGATGGTGGATATTTTAGCTCTGATGGTCAAGGAAGTTCTTTCTGAAGAGGTAGAAATTGAGTAGATAGGGAAATGTAATAAAAAATAGTCCATGAAGAAAGCTGGGTAAGCAGGGTCCCAGGCAGAAGGAACAGGTAGTGCAAAGGCCCCAAGGTAGGAATTGTTTGACAGATTTAAGTAAAAGCAGTGCTGTCCAAGTGACTAGAGCAGGGTTGGCAAGGGGCAGAGTGAAGGGGGTATGAGAGGTAATCAGGGCCAGGTCATCTGGGAACTGGTAGGCTCTGATGAGAAATTTGGATTTTATTGTAAGTGTGGTTGGAATTCACTGGAGGGTTTTGAGTTGAGAATGAACATAGTTAGACTTTTGTTTGAATGGGAATCTTTTGGCCCACTGGTTACAAGAGTAAGTAAGGATGGATGTAAGAGTAAGTAAGAGAAGGATGGAAGTAGGAAGATGAGTTAGATTTTGTGGAAGTCCAGGGACAGGGGTTGATGGCTTGTACCAGTGTGGTGGTGGTAGAGATAGTGGCGAGTGGTTGGCTTTTGTGTACATAGTGAGGGCAGAGTTATAGCATTTATTTATTCTTATTTTTTAAAGTTTATTTATTTATTCTGAGAGATCAGGGGGAAGGACAAAGAGAGAGAAGGAAATAGAGAATCCACATGCTCCACATTCAGTGCAGAGCTTGACTCGAGGTTCAGTCTCATGACCATGAGATCATGACCTGAGCAGATATCAAGAGTCAGATGCTTAACTGACTGAGCCACCAAGGAGCCCAGAATTATAGCATTTATAGTAGATAAGATACAGTGCAAAAGAAAGAATAATAGATTTTATAAATAAGTATATATGGTTTGGTTTTGTTTATACACTATGCCTCTCTATTTTTGGCTTGGGCAAGTAGATGAACAGAGGAATCACAGAGGTGGATAAAGCTGTGGGAGATGGGTTTTGGGAGAGGGCTAGAAATTAAGAGTTTGCCTCTGAGTATTAATAGTATCTGCATAGAGAAATGCAGTTTGAGTAAAATTTAAAGAACTCTAAATTCATAAGAAATACAAATATTCTGCTAATTGATCTTTCTAATTGCTGATCATTGATCTGGCTTTATCGCCAGACTTTTAGAAGAAAGAACGAAATCTGAACCTAGTGATATACTGGCATATACTTACTCCTAGGGCTTTTCTGATTATGAACTAGCAGTTCTTTGAGGGCAGGGACTCTGCCTTATTTATTTTTGTCAACTCCTGGGCTTAGCCCAGTGTCCACCTGCTTTAGGTTAGACTTCTAACAAATGTTAATTAAACTCAGAAGGGAAATGGAATGCTGTATCAAAACAAGGTCAATCCACAGCAAAGCTGTGAGTGTAGACAAGCCTGAGCACTCTTGCTTTTTTGGTCTGCTTAGTTCCAATGACCCCCTGGCAGCCTCTACTGGAACACCCAAGCAAAACTGCAGCCCCAACAGGGGCCCTTCCCAACCATGGAAGTAGTCATTCCTGCATCTCATTCCCAGCTCCCCTGCCAGCTCCTGCCACTGAGATTGAGGTGGGCTCTGTGTTCATCTACATGATGTGCAGAATCTCTATAGTAATTCATGAGATGGATTCCTCAGACCATAGGTTCAGTTACCATGGCTGGCCCAAGTGGCTGATACTCTAGGCCACTTAGTTTTTCAGACTTCGAAAAATAAAATCACATCATGTTGACAGTTGCCAGTATGCCTTTATATATAAAGCTGAACTCTGGGGCAGGAAATTGTATTTTTAAGAAATAAAAGTTAAGTTAGTGCAGAGGCAGAAAGGAAGCTTTCATGCAAGGATGGTTAAGGGTGCAACATTACGGAGGGTTGGGATGCTGTGGGGGAGGAGTGGCTGTATCATCTATCAGCCACCTTGCAAAGACCATTTATCATCACTCACAAGTCTATGGGTCAGGTGGATGGTTCTGCTGATCAGAATTGGGCTTAGCTAATCTTGGCTGATGTTTGCTGGGCTTGGCTAGGCAGTTCTTCTGGTGGTGGCTGGGGGTCATTCATGTCCCTCCCTCCAATAGGCTAGCCTAGAATATGGCAGTTCCAGGAGTCCAAGAAGGAGAAAGTAATTGTGCAAAGCTTCTTGAAAATGCTCCAGATTTACTCATCGATACTTCCAGAGCATTCTTTTTGTCAAAGCAGCCATAAAGCCAGGCTCACATCTAGATGAGTAAAGTATGAACTCACATTGCAAAAGACTTGGATATAGATAAGGTGGGGTGTGGAGAACTGGAGCCATTTTTGCAAGGAGGCAACTCTGCAGGAGGTCTGGGCACCAGGGAGGATGTCTTCTGCTTCCTGTAATTCCCAGAGATGCTAGAAGTGAGGCTTTCATCGAAGGATTCGCCCTCTTTGTGGATGTTATTTGGGCATGGGCTTTGGAAACACACCACCATTTAACTTCTCCTTCCTTAACAGAAAACTGAAATCCAGAGAGGAAGGTAATTTGATCAAGGTCACACAGCTACTGCTGGCTCCAGGAGAATCCAGATGTGTCTGGAGGGACTAGAGCTTTTGTTTGTTTGTGTACGTTTTTTTTTTTTAATTTTATAATGTAAAATCACAACCCATTCCACCATGAAGATGGAAATCAAACTCATTAGGTTGCAGGAAAGCATTTTAGAAATGAAAAAGGGATTTTAGGACCCTATAGGGTAGGGATGTGATTGACAAAGAGAGAGAAAACTGGGGTCTTGATGTCACCACTAAGTGACAGGTGACATCAGGACACCATCCAGTACCTCTGAGCGGCCTGGCAGGACCCAAAAGGGCATTTGATCTCAAGGAGCAGGTGACTTTGAAGAAACAATCAGTATTATTTTTCTTTCCTGATTCAAGTCCCTCTTTTTATCTTCTCCTCTGCTCTAGCATATTATATTTTCTCTAAATCTTCATCGAAACAAAATGCTTATTTCACATAATCAAGTATATATATTTTTTTTTCAAGTATGTTTCTTGAATGGCTGCCATGTGCTGGGTATTCTTATGGGTGCTGATAATGTCGCGGCAGAAAGATGAGACAGAACTTATTCTCAAGGTGCTTGTATTCTCACCGACAGGAGAAAATCAGGCAGAGAGACAGCTGCCAGGAGGGAGGACGGCAGGACAGAGACGGGGAGCATGGAAGGCATCCTTGGGGAGGTGACTTGCCATCTGAAAGACAAGAAGGAGACGGCAAATGGAAATTCAAGGAAGGAGCATTCCGGGCAGACAGACCAGCCAGCGCAAGACCCTCCGTGAGCCAATCAACAGGGGAAGGTCTTGTCTGCAGCATAGCCTGAACTGTCACCTCTAACAGGGACCAGGTTTTGCTCTCCAAACAAAGAGGTTTCCCGCCCCCCCTTAAAACCTTTTTCCTATTTGAAAACAGGCTGTCAGAGTTGGCTCAGAAACCATTTGCTTGCCCGATGGGGGAATAAACACACAGTCCTTGTGCCTTGATCGCCTTTAGTGGAGCCAGAGCCCTGGTGTGTGGGGCAAGAAAGATTTGAGCCCTGGAACCGCATCCAATTTCCCCCAACCCAGTAACAAGATCTCATGTACTTGACAAGCGGGCCCTCTCCCCCACTTCCCGCACCATCCCTGCCCCCTGGAATTCCTGGGCAGAACAGCTGCACTCTGGGCTCAGTTTTCAATGAAACAATAAAATACTCCTGCGTGTCCTTATGAGGATGGCATTTATGACTGGGGTGGGCCAGATTCCCTGCACAGACACCCCCTCCCCGATTCCCAGGCTCACCAGCCCAGACGTCCACATGTCCCACAGCCTGTCCTTAAGCCTCTGGGAACCTCGGCCTGGGTGCCCCAGAAGGTCCTGGCCCAGAGCATGGAGCATGCTGGTGTAGAAAAAAGCCGTGCGTATCCAGTAAACACAAGGACTTTTGCCAAGAAGTACAAAGTGCACTTGTGCATCACGAGCCATCCAGCAGGGCACTCTCCTTGGCACCACACCCCCTCCCAGAACCCCAGCGCCCCGCCCCACACACACAGCTGTCTCAGGGAGACTGTCTGCTCTCTGGTTCAAGGACAGGAAAGCCCTCCCTGGCTCTGAAAGGAGCGTGGGTGTGGCCCACATTCCAACTGCATGGCGCACCCCTCCCCCACGCCCTGTTTCTGCCCTGCCGCTCTTTAATGCAGCAAGAAGTCTTTGACTTTCATAAATTTCTCTTGTGCTCAGCATGCACGTTTGGACACCATGCACTGATAACCCCCAGACTTCCTCCGAGTGCCAGACTGGAACTTCCACGGCCAGGGGCCAAACCTCGCAAGCTTCCACGTGGGGGCGCAGCGGGTCAACTCGCAGTTCAGGGTAGGCCCACAGCCTCTGCCTCAAGCTCAGAGTCTGTGCAGTTATTTTACATATTTAATTCAGTTTTGAAATTAGTGCTTTGTAAAAATGGAGTCTCGGAGAGCTGGGGAAGGACAAGTAGGTCTCACAAGCCTAACATTGATGAGACATAGATAGTCATCATGAGATGTGCTCAAGGAAGGGCAAAGCCACCAGTGGGCGCTCACTGTGATTAATCCGAAGGACTGTGTTCCAGGGGATGCCAGATGCAGTCCCGCTGTAGGCCTCCCACCCAGAATGCTCTACCGCTAGGCTTCTGCGGGGAGCTCTTCTTCACCAGCCTTGCAAGGCTTCCCTACCCCTCCCACACTCCCTTGCCTTCCGGGACCTCTTTTTACTCAGTTCTGCTTTCTCTCTCCCACTCCCCATGACACTTAGCACCATCTAACACACTGGCTTATTTATTACCTGTCCTTTTTATTATCTGTCTCCACCCATGGAAGATATATCCCAAATACGCAGACTCGTGCCTGGTCCCTAAGACACAATTTTGGTTTTTTTCATATTGACATTTCATTGTTCGTGTTGCATAGTAAAGGAAATAAATTAGCCAATATGTTCAAAATATGGGTAGCAGATTGCAAAAATATTTAAAAAAAAAAGGTGAGATGTAATCACTACATTACAATTTCTTTTAGATCCCTGGGAAAATGCACACCTTTGCCGTTAAGTCTATGATCATGCTTGCAAATATTTGATTTTAGTGCACAGTTTCAGAAACACTATACATGACAGTAAGGATGGCTCTTGAACAATCTGAGCCCAGAGTTAGAGCAGATACAGTTTATGACCAGACTTCAAAGAAGGAGAGTGAAAGCCAGAAAGACTTCTTGTAAGAAGCAGCAGGACTGCCTTTCTAGTGGTTGATGGGTCAGGTTTTGCAGCAAGCTCTTGCCGAGCAGGCATGGGCTGGGGACTGCAGCCTGTCTGGAATACTTACTGGGTGTTTGTCTACCAGCCTTTGTGGCAGGTACAACCAGGTCATGCACTCGGTCTGATAGCGAGAGACAAGACATCTGGTTTTCCCCAGGGCAGAAAAACAGACAGGGTAGCTTCCAATGGAGCCTAAGGGAGGGGGATGTGTAGATCCCCTGGGGCAGGGACAGGGTCAGTCCCCACTACCAGTTTCCCTTGATTCTCCCCCATCACACCTTTTTAAAAAAGTTTATTCTGGGGGTGCCTTGGTGGCTAGTCGGTTAGGCATCTGACTTTGACTCAGGTCTTGATCTCATGGTTCGTGGGTTCGAGCCCCAGGTTGGGCTCTGTGCTGACAGCTAGCTCAGAGCCTGGAGCCTGCTTCAGATTCTGTATCTCCCTCTCTCTCTGACCCTCCCCTGCTGGAGCTGTACCTCTCTGTCTCTCAAAAATAAATAAAAAACATAAAAAATTTAAAAGTTTATTCTGAGAGAGACAGAGAGAGGGAGAAGAGAAGAAGCAGAGAGAGAGAGAAAGGGACAAAGAGAGAATCCCAAGCAGGCTCTGCACTGTCAGCCCAGAGCCCAATGCAGGGCTTGCACTCATGAACTGTGAGACCATGACCGGAGCCAAAACCAAGAATAGGACGGTTAACCAACTGAGTCACCTCAGCATTCCTGATCACTCCGTTAACAAAAACATTAGCTATCCTGTAGTGGGCACTTGTGAAGTATCCTGCCATGTGCTGTTTGTCTGCAACAATCACTCACCAACTTCTCACTATAACTACTATCCTGGGCTATTGGGTACCTCTCCCTCCGTTTTACAGGTGAGGAAAGGTGGGGTCAGAAGGGTAGGTAGTCCTTATTGCACAGCTAGTACAGGATGCAGTTCGTGTCAGAGCTGTCATGCCTGGCTCGAGAGACCACACCGCTAACCACCTTGAGGGCCACGAAGGGCAGGGACACGCTGGGAGACCAATGGGATCCGCTCTCACCAGCCTCTGACAAGTCCCTCCCCCTGAGGGAATGCAACGGTTCCATGTGGAATGGATAACAAAAACCAAACCCTTTCAAACTGCTGAAAAGGACGAACAGCAGAACCTTACACACGAAACCAGAGAAAATCTTTTTTTGGTTGACCAGATGAATAGAGTAGACAATGCCCTCAGAGTCACCTTCATTTTGGATTCAGGAAATTGTTTTTCTTTCTCTACACACAAACACAGAAATGTACATAAATTCATCCTAATCTCACAGAAACTCACTGCAGCATAGGACTGTGGGACTGATCACAGTTGTCGCTGGCTGGGGCCAGTGGAAGTGACCGGCTTAGGGAGGAGGGTGTGTCAGAGGTGTGTGTGGGTTCAGTTCTTCTGAGCCCCAGCCTTTGACCTTGACCCGGGTTGATTTGCCAGGAAGCTACTGAAGCTTCAGTTTCCATTTGCTCCAATCCCTTCCAAAGTCTGAGAGGCACCTTTCTAGTGCCTTCATATGTGACATGGTTCTTAAAATCTGGTGGAAGTAAGAGTAAGATTATTCTGATATCGAGAAACAAATTGTAACCCCCCCATAAAAAACCCTAAGATCACATTAAATTATTAATTCATGAAGAAAAAAACATAAATTTCCAATAGAAAGTATGTATTTCCACTAGAAGTAATGAGCGGGTCTTGGATTGTTACATAATCCAGTTAAAGGAAAGGAATGAATTATATATCCACTTGGGAGAGAAATTTTCTTTTCTTTGATTCAACAGAAACTAACATCATGGACAAAGATAACATAGCCCCACAGTGGAATGACAGACTGGTGAATGAATGTTGACAACTCAGAGAGCAGGTAAGATTACTCACTGTATTTTAAAAAGTGGACATTTTTCAAGTGATATGTGAAAGAAACCTAGTAGGAGTTTTCCAAAACTTGGTGATAATTTTAAAAATGCACGTGACATTACCAAGGAAGAATTGTGAGCCTGGAGGAAACTTTCCCAGAATATCAATATTAAAAAGCAAAATGTGAACACTTATGCTACCAGTGAGGCCAAGTTCTCTTTTCAGTCTCTCTCTATAAAATGACACTATGAACTCCTACCAGGTGTGAAGAATATGCAGACCAAAAATATGGGGGAAAAGGTATCATAGAAGGCAATTAATAAAATTACTTGTATTAGGCTTCTCATATTTTCCGATTGTTTAATGGTACCCATTGACCTTTAACATTTATAATTTGTTGTGACTTATTTTACTTCCTTAAGAACCTATGCTATTTGCTGGAAAACAGTGTGGAGGTTCCTCAAAAAATTAATAGAACTCTCCTATGACCCAGCAACAGCACTGCTAAGAATTTACCCAAGGTATGCAGGAGTGTTGATCCATAGGGGCACATGTACCCCAATGTTCAAAGCAGTACTTTCTACAATAGCCAAATCATGGAAAGAGCCTAAATGTTCATCAACTGATGAATGGATCAAGATGTGGTTTATCTATACAATGGAGTACTACATGGCAATGAGAAAGAATGAAATCTGGTCGTTTGTAGCGACGTGGATGGAACTCACTTATGCTAAGTGAAATAAGTCAAGCAGAGAAGGACAGATACCATATGTTTTCACTCATATGTAAAACAGGAGAAACGTAACAGAGGACCATGGGGGAGGAAAAGGGAAAAAAATAATTGGGGAGAGGGAGGGAAGCAAACCATAAGAGACTCTCAAATACTGAGAACAAACTGATTGTTGATGGGCATGGAGGAGGGCCCTTGTTGGGATGAGCACTGAATGTTATATAAACTATAAAAGAAAAAAATAAAAGTGATCCCTCAGGGGGTAAAAAAAAAAGAACCTATGCTGTTTGTTAGGGCTGCCCTAGCAAAGACACGCAGCCTGGGGCTTACTTCACGGACCTTTGTGTCTCCCAGTTCCGGAGGCTAGAAGTCCAAGACCAAGATGTGGGCAGGGCTGGTTTCTTCTGAGGCCCATGGGGAAAGGGTCTGTTCCAGGTCTCTCCCCTTGGCTGGTCGATGGCAGTCTTCCCTGTGTCTTCCCATGGCGCCTCTTCCCTCCATGTGTGTCTGTGTTCTTACTTCCTCTTCTTATAAGGACACCAGTCATATTGGATTCAAGCCCACCCTAATGACTCTGTTTTAGCTTCATTACCTCTTTAAAGACCCTACCTCCAAATACAGTCACATTCTGGGGTACTAAGGGTAGGACCTTGGCACTTTGGATTTTGGGGGCTAAGGGAAGTGTGCACATTATGCCTGTAATGGTACTCAAACTTTTGTATTCTTTATTAAGGTTTATTTATTTTTGAGAGCAAGAGAGACAGCCCACAAGCAAGGAAGGGGCAGAAAGAGAGAGGTAGACACAGAATCGGAAGCAGGCTCCAGGCTCTGAGCTGTCAGCACAGAGCCCCATTGGGGGCTCAAAATTTACAAGCCGTGAAATCATGACCTGAGTCAAAGTCGGATGCTTAACTGAGCCATCCAGGTGGCTCTCGCCACTCAGTCTTTTGCTGTTTTTAAAGAGGGTTTTAGGGGCACCTGGGTGGCTCAGTAGGTTGAGCGTCCAACTTCAGCTCAGGTCATGATTTTGTGGTTCGTGAGTTGGAACCCCAACAACTTGGAGCCTGGAGCCTGCTTTGGATTATGTGTCTCCGCCTCTCCCTCCTCCTCCCCCACTCACTCTCTGTTTCTTTTGTTCTCAAAAATAAATACACTTAAAAAAATTTAAAAAAGTAAAGAAAGAGGGTTTCTGCTATTTTCTCAAGTTTCAAGAACCAGGAACTCTGGACATATGGGTACCTCTTTTGTTCTTAGAATCACCTGTTCTGCAGTTTATAAGCCCTTGCATATAAGAAGTCTTTCCAATTCAGTCATGTTTATTGAGGACTTACTATGTGTGGGCACTGCTCACACTGTGGCTCCAGCAAGGACCGCCACAGTTCCTGCTTGCCCAGCCCCACGCAGTGGTGAGTGCTGGGAGAGAAGCACCCAGTGCTCTGGAGTCCAGGCCAGGAGAAGTCACCCAGGGCCCTGCCTATAGAAGGGCTCTGTGCTTGGGTTAATATTTTGCTGTCACCATTTTGAAATTATTTCTCCTTTATGAATAAGAGACTTCATGTTTGCCTTTTGCATCAGGACTTGCACATTCTGTCCCCAGAAATGGCAGCAGCTCTTGGTGATGACCAAGTTGTCCTGATGGCTAGCTGGGGTTTTCCCCTCAGAAAAAATGGGTCTTTTGCACCCTGAAGGGGTCCAGTGCACGCAAGATATGTGGAAACACTGTATGTGTAATCCAGAATTCTCTCCTTCCTTGTGAGTTGGAGAAAATGAGTTTTGTATGGGGAGCATCTTGAGGCTTGTGCCCTGGAGTTGGAGGTTGGGGGACTAAGTGCCAGCACTCTCCTGCATGTACTGTGACTGCAGGAGAGGTACTGACCCTTCCTGGGGCGCAGCACCCTCATCTGTCTCAGGGCAGAAAGTCATACATTCAAGAGTCAGGACTTGATACTTGTGTCACTTCTCTTCCCAGCACGCTTTCAAGTCAGAGCAGCAGGGGGGACCACTGTGTGTGATGAAGGGGGTGGTCAGGGAAAGATCCAGGGCCAGTTGGGGGTGGGGCCTGCCCCAAGGCTGGGCATGTGAGCCACAGGTCTGAGAAACAGGGAGATAATCAGCAGGGCTCTTCTCAGTGTCCATGAGAGAAAAAAAGAGCCAGACTTTTCTGGCTGGACCCCATGTGCCCAGCCAGGAAGCTTGGGTTCTAGCAATGAAGAGCTCCTGGAAACAAGTGAGTGGGACCTGATGCAAGTGATATCTGATGAAATTTCATGGTGGGAATACTCTCATTCAGCTCCTTTGAAAGGAAAGAGGAAAGCCGGGCCTTGCTGTGGGGCTCCTGCCGGATGGGGTGACACCCTGCCTCTTTTGATCAGCAGCACAGGACACACAATGCAAAGAAATCCATGGGGCAGCCAGGAGCCTTGTGCTCTGAAGGCTGCTTTGAACTGTGCTCTCTGTCTTCCTACCCTCCTAAAGAATCACAGCCTTGCCGCCCATGGGCTGAGAAGGGAAGTGTGGTTCGTCTGCTTGGAAAGGGCCTATGGGTTGCAGAGGCAGAAAGAGGCTGCAAGACCCACACAGAGGAGGATGACTCCACTGGGCTGACTGCAATGTTGACATGAAGCAGGGTTCATGTCAAAAGTTCAGGAGGAAGCATGACAGGATAAGAGGGAGAGGAAGCACTGTGGACAGTGTAATCGTCCTGGACTTCCAGCTGCAGGAGACCAGAAAAGGCAGTAACCAGAGCTGGTACTCCCACCAGGCCAAGGAGACCAACTGGTGAATGCACAGGGGATGCCGAGTGATGGCAGAGAACCGGGTGATGGGGTGAGTGATGCGGTGGCCCTGTCGTAGCTGAGTCTTGCGTCCCCTTCCTCCAAACCTGGCTTTCAACCCACCAGGATGCCTCCCAGGGCTTTCCCTTCAACCTGACTTTGAGCATGTCTTTCCTC
Source organism: Suricata suricatta (assembly GCF_006229205.1). Lineage (NCBI taxonomy): Eukaryota > Metazoa > Chordata > Mammalia > Carnivora > Herpestidae > Suricata > Suricata suricatta. The sequence continues at coordinate 98,686,909 of NC_043709.1, forward strand.
CAGAGAAGATGTAATAGCGCATCTTGTGATGTACACTGGGGCCACCACCTGGCTGGCCACATCTGATCCTCCCACCCCAGGCACGTCTGGGTGTGCATAGAACAGGGAAGCAGCCAGTGCCAGTGGTCCAGAGCACCAGAGGGTAGAGAGATGAAACTCAGGATCCTTCGTGACCAATGAGACCCTTGGACCGCTCTTGACCCATCTACTGAAGGCCATTCTTCTGCTTTGCTCCCACAGGACACAGACTCCCCTTTTTCTGCAGGACTAGGTTCAAGGTCCTTAGCATGGCACAATTGGCCTCCATGATGGGGCCTTTGCTGTCCTCACTCTCTATGTTCCAACAATACAAACCTATTGGTTGGCTTGAGGCAAAGAGTCCCTTATCTTTGCTTAATCACAATCTGTATTGAAACTATTACAACATTGATCACATTGCTATCTGTGCCTCTCTCTCCAAGGGAGTGCTGCAGTCTCAAGTGGGATCTTGACACAGAGCCAGTGCTGAGGGAAGAGAGCATGGATGTGGCCAAGAGACCTTTGCCTCATCTGAGTTCTTGTGGTGGGACCAGCATGGGAGGGTTCACATCTGCAGGTCCTGAAGGTTGGGTGAGCTCTAGCCTGTCTATATTTCTCCTGCCTCTTGCTAAGCTGAAAGGACCAGGGCAGGGCAATGTCTCACCAGAAGCAGGGGCAGACCTGAGTCCTGATGGAGCTACCATCTGCTAGACCACAGGAGGAGAAAAGATAGATGTTGCAAAAGAAATTGGGAAAATCATGAATTGGTACTGAATTTTTGGAGCCTAAGGTATTTCTTTTTACAAGGACTTGAGAAAGCTTTCAGATCTGGTCTGGACTAAAAAAAATCACAAGCACTGGAACTGGCTTGAGCTATAGCCTGAGGGATTTAAGCAAGAAAAAGAGATGCCTGCTCAGAAGTGAGGATGGCAGTGAGCAGTAAGATAATGCATGTCTCTGTGTGGTGCAGCTGGCTGGATCCCCTTTCTCAGGACCTGCAGGCACAGGTCCTGTGTCTCAGGAGGAGAAAGCCAGTGCTCCTGAGAGCAACCTGGGTGCCAAGCATGCTGCTATGAGCCTCACATATTGCTTTCCATCCTGACAACTTCCCATTGAGGGAGGCAGAGTGGATGTGAGGCCAGAAGGGCAGGTATTTAAATACCAAATGACTTCTGCCCCCAGTAGAAATAACTGCTGTCCCAGGCCCCCCTGAGGGAGCTTCCACCACCTTTCCTCTGGGTTTTCAGGAATTCCTTATATTCCACACTCATGGAAGGTCCAGGGAGGCCCCCAGCCCCCTCCCTGCTCTAGTCTACTGCCATCTGCTGGTCCACACTGCCTGTTCCAGCCACAGACCTCTTCGCTATCTCCCAAGAGGCAGGTCCTACCTCATCTCCATTTTACAGGAAACTTGAGACTGAATGAAATCAGGGAACTTGCTCAAAATCACATGGTTATGAGTGGCAAGATCAGGGGTCAAGCATAGGTTGGCTGGACTTGGGCCCCACATCTCACCACAGATCTGAGGGGCAGTCTCTGGAAGGTCTGATAGTCACCAATGGAAGTTTCCATGTGGAAGAATCTGGTCTCTGAGAAGTTCCTGGAAACAGCAGAAACATTTGCTACCAGGGCAGATGCTGGGGTAACATCTGCAAGACCCTTGTGAAAGCTTTTCTGCTGGCCTAGTAGAAGCTTCTAGACTGCTCCTGTCTCTCACTCTTGCAGCTTGGTCAAGAAGGAGCCTATTGAAGCAGTGTAGAGGGTGTTCTGGACAGGATGGCAGAAGATCTGGTTCTCATCCTAGCTTTGCCCTGCATATTGGCTGTGTGACCTTGGCTGCATTGTCTAACCTCTCTGGACTCCAGCTGGCATAGTAGGTTGGGGAGGGAAGTAGTTCTAATGGCCTTTCTGGAGCTTCTCAGAGGCCTCTCTACTTGCTTCTCCTTCTTGCAATCTCAAATCCTTACCCCAGCCACTCATTTTTAAGGTTGGCTAGTATAGCACCCATGATATTTTATAATTGAATGAGGAATATTTTTATACCCACTTTTCAGGAAAGAAAAACTGAGGGTTGCAAAATACAAAGGACTCAACTCAAGAAAAGTCATTGTGATGGGGCTGCAGGGATAGTTTTCTTGAAACTACTCCTTGGGGTACCAGAACCAGAAACTTAGCCTTGGGTGCAGCAAACCTCTCCCCCCAACAGTGGTTGGGAACCTGCTAGCAGGAGCCAGAGGCAGAGAAGTTCAGAGGTAGTGGCCTTGCCACCCTCTGCTTCCCCCACCCCAGGACTTTCAGAATCTGGAGGGGGATCTGAGGGCCATCCCTGGCAGCAGAAGGGAGTGACTAAGTCTTGTTTCTCTGGAATAGAACAGGTTTGACAGGGTATAAAGGCCCTCAGAGGGAGAGGAGGCTGAAGAAGACTCTCTGGCGAAAAGCAACACTATGCAAAAGAGAGAATGGGGTGCCTGAGGTCTCTGATTAAAAGCTTTGCCCAGAGATGATTCATTCAATGGACCCTGTTTGCACTTCTATTGCCAAAGCCTGACTTTTGACTTTTGGTTACAGATCCTCTGCTTCAGTTAGGGCCACTAATTGCTTGGATCTAGGAAATGTGTTTGGCTTCCCTTAGGTATACCAACATTTGAGGCTTGAAGTTCAAGCAGCAAACCTTTTAGTTTTTATTTTTTAAAAAAATAGTTTATTGTCAAATTGGTTTCCATACAATACCCAGTGTTCTTCCCCACAAGTGCCCTCCTCCATCACCACCACCTCTCTTCCCCCCACTTCCCCTTCAACCCTCAGTTCATTTTCAGTATTCAATAGTCTCTCAGGTTTTGCGTCCCTCTCTCTCCCCAACTCTCTTTC